>NW_020954557.1:42700325-42900725 GCF_900497805.2 Vombatus ursinus | reverse complement strand
TTTTTCACTTTATTTTTCTTGGCTTTTTTTTTGCAACATGGCTAATATGGAAATATGATTTCACATACGTAATTGATACAATATTACTTGCTTTCTTGATGGGTAGGGGAAGGGCTGAAGGGTGGGAGAGAATTTGAAATGCAAATTTTAAAAAATAATGTTAAAAATAAAATAATATTAAAAAAGAAAGATGGGAAAATCACAAAGCAACAGTTTTTAAGGGAATTTGATTCAATTCCATAAATGTTTATTAAGCACATATTGTATGCAAGCCCCTGTGCTAGGAGCTGGTAATACATATAGAAAAAGCAATGAAACAAAAACCTTCCTGTCACTGCACAGTGATTTGTCCACAATAGAATCTTCCCTTGGAATAAAGGACATCTGAGCAACCGCAACAAATCAACATTTTACCTCTATCTGACGCTGTATGCCTTGTTCTGTACCCATAGTCTAGCACCTTTCTGCTAAGGGATGGGATCCCATTCCTGCACTTTTGGTAGGCGTGATGTTGAAGAAGCTGGGTTGGAGAATTTGAATCCTATTGCTTCAGATTAATTGGTAGGTTTCTCCAAAATCCAAATGTGGTAAGTACAACAGAAGGAAGTGGGCATGATGAGGAATAGGGTAATATTTCTACTTCTGAAAGCCTAACAAGGTTTTGTAACTTCTAGACGAATTTTGCACAGAATGTTCAGTACTGGTTCTACAACACACATTTGGTCTACAACTTATATCTGTTGCCAAAAGGATAGGAGGTGGGATTGTCATTAGCTGGAATGATCGAACCTTTCCCACAATCCTCTTCCTCTCTCCGCCCCCTCCCCAGAATTTACTTAACAGCAAAAGTAATTTAGGGCTTTAGAGAATGTGCTGATGACTGGCAACTGCCCATCCCTCCACTGTCAGCATTTCAGGCATCCATTTGCATTTTTCTAATTTGGCATTCTCGCTTCAACAGTCACATAAGATGTTCTCCAAGGGTAGCTTGGCAACCTACGCCCATAGTCACGAGTGAAGATGCCGATTCCCAAGTTGACTAATACACTTGTCTAAATTATGTTTGTCAGGTGACCACAGGAGTCACTAACTATATCCACTACAGCATAGCAGTATAGGAGATCTTCCACCGATCCTCAATTACATTCAGCATATGTTAAAACAAATCCACCAATGCTTCCTATTGGTTGGTTTCCCTTTGGCCCAGAATGGAGCAGATGGAAAAGACAATTACAATATAAGCTCTCATTTTAGAATTGGGCTTGAAATAGGAAAAAAAAACAATAAGAAAGCCAAAACTGATCATGCCCCCTAGCTCTCTGACATTTTTTACTTAATAGTAAACTATTAGAATAATAACTAGCATTTGTATAGGGCATTGTGGCTTGCAAAGTCTTTTCCAAATAATTTGACCCTCATAGGAACTCTGTGAGGTAGGTGCTATTATTATCCCCATTTTACAGATGAAGAAAGTAAGACAGAAAGAGATTAAGAGACTTATCCAGTTGTGTCTGAGACAGGATTTGAACTCAATTCTTTATGACTCCAAGTCAAACACTATCTATTTCACCACCTAGTTGCCTTACTACTTCCAGGAGAAAGGAAGAATGTGTCTGAATTTACTACTTCTAAAAGGCAGCTAGGTGACTCAGTGGATAGAATACTGGGCCTGGATTAGGAAGACCTGAGTTCAAATCTGGCCTTAGCTGCTTACTAGCTGTGTCACCCTGGGCAAGTTACATAACTTCTGTTTGCCTTAATCCACTTGAGAAGGAAATGGCTAACCACTCCAGTATCTCAGCCAAGAAAATCCCATGGCCACTAGGGTCCATCCATGGGATCATGAACAGTTATATATGACTGAACAACAACAAAATACTACTTACAAGGCATGACTTCAAAAACTAGCAGAAGGGGGTGTTCATCTTCTGCTGTACTAGGGTGCTGACGAGTTCACTGTAGAAGCAGCTGCTGTCACCATGGTTCTCAGCAATGCCAACATCCAAAAGCAGATCAAACACATGATGGCTTTCATTGAACAGAAAGCAAATGAGAAGGCTGAAGAAATAGACGCAAAGGCAGAAGAAGAATTCAACATCGAGAAAGGTCGTCTTGTGCAAACACAGAGACTGAAGATAATGGAATATTATGAGAAGAAGGAGAAACAAATTGAGCAGCAGAAGAAAATTCAGATGTCCAACTAGGTGAATCAGGCAAGATTGAAAGTCTTCAGAGCTGGAGACGACCTTATCTCAGACTCATTAAATGAAGCAAAGGAGAGACCCTCCAAGGTAGTGAAAGATACAACCAGGTATCAGGTGCTTTTGGATGGCTTATTCCAATTGCTGAAGCCACGAATCCTTTTGTCCTTTGCAAGAAAGAGGATCTCCGTCTGGTCAAGGCTGCAGTGTAAAAAGCAATCTCTATGTACAAGATTGCAATCACAAAAGATGTTGATGTCCAAGTTGATCAGGAGGCATATCTGCCAGAAGAAATAGCTGGAGGTGTTGAAATTCATAATGGGGATCAAAAAATAAAAGTTTCTAATATACTAGAAAGTAGATTAGATCTTGTAGCCCAATAGATGATGCCAGATGTTTGGTGCTAATGCCAACAGGAAATTTTTGGACTAAGCCTCTGATGAGGTGGGATCTATTCCATCTGCTGTATTGATGAGTTATGGGTCTAAAATTGAAGAAACAACTGTCAATGTTCTTCCTTTCTGATACTCTGACATTGTCCTATTTTCTTAAACGGAGTAGCCTTTGTATAGAATGCCATTAGCCTAAATGTTAACTTTGGGAGAGAATTTATGGACTTAAATTGTCAAGAAGTAACCTAGTTCATCTAGATGTGACTAAGGTCTGATCTCTACATTCTAGGGACAAGGAGATTACATATCAGTTGCATGGCTTTCATTGAGAATCCTTCTATGATCTGCCTTAGATTGGAGTGAGCTGTGTATGTGAGGTATATTATAGCCTCTTTGTATTTTATTTCTATTTTATTTCTATGAGGAGCATGTATTCACTCCAGCATTAATAGTATTACCCCTCTTTATTGTTTGGGCTTAGAGGCTTTCCTCAGTTACATCTGTGATTCAAAAACCCAAGCCATGAATATGCTTTATTTATTAAAATAAAAAATATGTGGATCAAACAAAATGAAAAAAAAAATAGCAGAAGGGGTCCTCTATTTCTTCAAATGACAGCAACCTCCCCTACCTGTTCCCTGTTATCTTAAATTCTTTTAACAGAAGACAATGGCTATAATCCCACAATTTAAGATAAATTTTTAAATGCAAAGAGCCTGAAAGATATAAATATGGACTGAATAGTATGCAGAAAAAAAGCACAAATCTGGGAGTCAGGATCTTTGGGCTCTCATTCAAACTCTCTGGGGCTCAGGTGTCTCATTAGTAAAGTCAGTCAGTTAACAAGCCTTTATTAAACACTTACTACCTCCTGGGCACTAAGTGCTAGGCACCAGGGATACAAAGAAAGGCAAAAACACAGTCTGTGTCCTCCAGGAGCTCACATTTGAATGGTAGAGACAACTTGCAAACAACTGTGTACATACAAGATATATACAGCTGTTGCAAATAAAACCCAAGAGATGGAGTTTCCTGGTAATTTGTCATCAATTTATTAATTAGGGTAGCTAATAATCAGTAAGTTGATGATCAGGAGTTTCAGTAACCAAATATACCAAGAGAAGCTCTGAAATGCCTTAAATCAGACCTAAACCTTCTGACAGGGAATTCCTCTGACAAATGAAGCGCAATCCTGACTGGTGGACATTTAATGAAGAGATGGGCTAAAGGTCTTCAGCTCTTCCAGCTGAGAACATGACTTGATCATGAGACTCAGCAGCTTCAAGGCATCTGGGTAGGGGAAGCCATTTCCATTCAGACGTCTCTGGCTAGTTTTCTCTTCTATGATCTGAGTTGCCCTAAACTCTAATGGAGGGGATCAAGGACAAGGGTTCCTCCTGCTAGAGCAAGGGCTCCCCCAGACTGGATTCTGTTTATACTCTAAACAGAAATTAGGTTTCCCAGTTGGGTGAGGTCCCCTCCAATCTACTTAGCAAGCATGTGCATTGGGGGCCATGAGTAAACATATCACTCCATCATGCCCTTCAGAGACTGACTGACCTTTTCAGGAATTGAATCTTAACAGAAATAGAGGGAAGAGGATGGATCACAAATTGATAATAAGTTATTAATATAATAGTATAATATAAATTTACCTCATTGTAAATGGGAGGTGGCATCACAGGGAAAGCACTAGTGAAGAAAGGAGAAGAAGGGTTAGACTATGGAGAGCCTCTTGAAGAAGGCAGGGCTTGAACTAAGTCTTGAAGGAAGCCAGTGAAGCCAAGAGGCTTAAATGAGGAGGGAGAGCATTCCAGGTTGGAGGACAGCCAGTACAAATGCATACAGTTGAGAGATAGAGCATCATGGTCAAGAAACAGCAAGATGGCCCAGTGTCAGTGTAGCATAGTGTGGCATTTAAAAAGTTTGAGAGACATAATTTCTGGGTGATTAGTCATTTTGTTAATAATGCTAACATTTTAATAAAAGGTCAATGGCACTCTCGAATGCCGAAGACCATCATGGAGGTGGGTTCACAGCTTATATGACCTTGGAAGAGGGGTATTCCTGAGGATGGCAATCAATTCTGATTGGTTAAGAATTAACAAGAAAGTGAATATTCCAGTGAGAGGTTGAAAGTGATTATCATGTCAATCTAGGACAGAGAGACTATCCCTATACTCAGACCACTCCTAGCCTTGGGCAATCTAGACAAAGGATCTACTTCCACCCAAGTTTGATTGAGTGGAATTCACCTTAGATTACAGATTCCTTGTGAGGTTGAGTGGGGTCTGATAGAGGAGAAAGTTAGTTCAACCTTCAGAGACTGAATTTTTTAAATGAGGACTTTAGAAAAAGGGAGAACTCAATCTCCCCAAAGCATTGGTTATTAATAATAATTTCTCTCAATAGATTATGAAGAAGGGCTTAATGCAAGAAAGGTAGGAAGGGGTCAGTCGGAAAGGGCTTTAAAAGTCAAGCAGAAGATTTTGTATGTGATCCTGGACCTCCAGGAAACCCACTGAAGCTAATTGAATAGAAGGAAGACTGACATTGTTAAGACTGTTAGACTTGTGATTTAGGAAGATTACTCTGGCAGCGAAGTAGAGGATGGCCTGGAGTAGGGAGAAACTTGAGGCAGGGAGACCAACCAGCAGGCTATTGCAGTAGTCTAGGGGTGAGGTCATGAGGACCCATGGGAGGATTATAGTAGTGTAAGTGGAGAAGAGACCTACATAAGAGATGTTGTGAAGGTAGGAATAACAAGACAACAGATTTGATTTGTGGAATAGATAACAAGAGATTTGATTTGGCAGCAGATTTGATATGTGGAGTGAAGATGAGTGGGAAGTCAAGGAAGACACTGAAACTGAGATAGTTAAATTAAGGAGCAATTTCTAAGTTCTTTGCAGTTCTAAAACCATATGTAGATATAATTAATTCAAACTAAGATGTAAATTAATGATTTCCTCTTTCCTAAGTATAAGGAAGTACTGAACAAAGGAAGGGGAGACCAGAAGCACTAAACACAAGCTTTGTCAGTTTAACAATTTTGCCCCAGGTCAAACCTGGGAGAAAAAGAAAATAGCAGGGAAAAAACCACTAAGAAATTTTTTTCCTGGTGAGAAAGGAAGAGGAAAGAAGTATGGCTCACAAGAGCCCCTGTTCAAGAGTGAGAAAGAACAACAAAAGCTTCCAAAGGTCAGGAATCTTGTGCTCCCCAACCATTCCCAACCCCTCTGTTGAGGTCAGATTCGGGAGAGTGGTTCAGGTGTGAAAGAATTCACTTAGACCTTCTCTGTATCCATTGGTGATAAGTTCAGGGTGGACCCCAAGAATGTTGGGGCGCTACCTGAAATGATGAGGAATAGACATATGGGTCCTAGTGTCTTGAGAGAATTCACTCAGATAGTCTCCAAGTTAAAGAAATGCATTTATTGGGGGGATACACCCAAGCGGGCCTTCCCCCCATGAGGCAGAGCCCCGATGGACTTTACTCCACATGAGAGGTAGAGCATAGGCCAAAGGGCCTGCTCCCTTAAAGGAACAGAGTAAGTAGCCCCTGCTTCCCATAGGAGACAAAGGCGGTTAGCTAGGTTAAAGGTATGGTTTAAATGCAATTTTATGGAATGGAGGAAGGGGACAAGAGAAGGAGAGGAGCCAACTTGACTCCAAAATGCCTGAGATATCAGGCAGTCTGGAGATGATAAGCAAAGAGAACAGGAAAGGGGAGGGGAAGAGTTGTTCTGGAATGGAGTATGCTTTGTGAAAGCAAGCAGATAAGTCCACAGTGGGGATTTCAATGCATAGTCTTCTTTGATCACTTTTCTGGCTGGTCACATCCTGCATCTTATCTCCTATCTAAAGTCCTGCTTGCTCCATCTGCTTCAAGCAATCCCTTCTACCTTATCACCTCTACCTCAAAAATGTGAGTTTACGATTCTTTCATTATTCTCTCTTTATTTGGAAATGGTGGTACTGAGGAAAGATATTTTGTAAATAGACATCATTCATCACGTTTACATATGTTGAGTCAAAAGTAAAAAGGCCTAAAACTTGGTAGATGCTTAAAACGTTCTATTAATTTTATTATTTGCAAACCTCTTGAGGGTGTGATGCTTGGGAAACAAAATCTTAGCAAATTGTTAAATTTGGGGCATTAATGGCAAGACTGATTTTTTTTTTCGGAGTAGCACAACCACTTCTAGAGAATATCTGATCATCATCATCCTTTGGCCCTATGGGAAGAAAATTCATCCTTACACTTGCAGTAAGGAGTGAGCAAATCAGAGTACAAAAATTGAAACAAAGAAGGGCTACTGTCCTGGCTTCTTTTCTAATCCAACCATTAAGAGATTTTCCAAGGACCATGTTGCTTCTTCCCTGCTCTTTGTTATCCAAGGTTCTCTCTTTAGTACAGCTACTTGACAAGATCATGCACTTTTGGTCACGTATGTAGAGAATAGACATCTTCAGTGGCTCCTATCATACTGCATTCTCCTGATGACATCAAGCTATCCTGATGCTCATCAATTCTCTAGACCTTCAAGAACTTTGCCAGAGCCCGGGCTCAGCCTTCCTGGAAAGTTTAACAGATAATCAAGGCTCACATTCTGCTAATCTAAGGGATGCTTTACAGACAAAAGAACAATCATATAATTATAGAATGTTCATGCTGAAAATGGCCCTTAGAAATCACCTAAATCAACCCCATCATTTTATAGACAAGGTAGGTGCCCTCTTCCTTATAATAATCATGAACAGCTATCACAAAGCTGCCATTTTAACCGGTGAAAACACTCTAAAGTACATGTGTGCCCCTCCCCCCAAATCTGAACATGGCCTTTGGGTCTCATTAAAGTCTTCTGCTATATTCCCATAGTGAAAACAAATTCATGTGACCATAACCCAAGATAATCACATTTTAAAAATCAACTATGTATCCTATGAAACCACTGCTGTGGTTTCACTTTTAAATTCCACTTGTGTGGGTTTGAGCACTAAGTCTATTGGGGGCTGGTGGGTACATTTGTATATTCTGTGCAACATTTTTTAAAAATCCTCAAAAAAAAAACTAACAAGAGGGTCATTTGGTTCTTTTATTTCTTTATTTTTTTTTAAGAATTGGACTAAATCAAGGCAATTAGTGAAAGGGAAATGTTTATAGCAATCTACCATGGCAGTTCCACTAATGTAATGATTTATCTTAAACCCACTAAAACAAGAACATGTATCATTAGAATGAATCAGCATCAAAAGCAATGCAACTTCTTGCTTACAGTAATTCCACATACATCATCTCATCAGCAATGCCAGCTATAAAATTAAGGGTATACAATTAGTCAATCAGCCGGTTCCTGAATTAATTAATTATGCGAGGAAAATCAGCAAGCAAGGACAGGACTACATCCAACAACATACTTCCCCCTCTCTGAACAATCCTGTCCATTAATTTTGATCTGGTTATGTAGTAAATCACAGGCCTGAATCTTCTCCAGTTGGTTTTAGTGATCAGGGCAGCTTTCCAATCCATCTTTGCAGTGTTCCTGCTTTATAGTGATCCGGTTTTGAATCTGATGAGCTAATCCACCTCAAAGTCATTTGGTCTTGTTTCTATATCTGAAGATGGCAATTGGAGGTGGGGAAAGGGGGGTGAGCAGAGGGTTGCTACCTACCCAGAAAATTTCAAGCTTTTATCTTCAAGGGTCCATTTAACAATAGTTAATGGGTCCATGAAAGGTTAGATTAACCCAATATACCACACAGTCCATGGTTCAGCTTTTGCTTCCCAAGATAAGTTGTATGTTATGACTATACAATTCTGCTGCTTCTCAACATTTTGATTCTAGCGTTATCTTCTCCTCTCTATGTTCTTCTTCTTCCTCCTCCTCCTCCTCCTCCTTTTTTTTCTTCTTCTTCTTCTCTCTTTCTGCCTCTCTGTCTCTGTCTCGCTGTCTCTCTCCCTGTCTCTCTCTCTCTCTCTCTGTCTCTCTCTCTCTTTCTCCCTTCTGTGTGTGTGGGTTTGTGTCTCTGTCTCAATCTCTCTGTCTCCCTCTCTTTCTTTCTCTAAGTATATACACACATACATATAATATATACACAAGTGTATATTTGTATATATATATCTGCATGTGTGTATTATACATGTGGTATGTATGTACATTTGTGTATTGCTATATGGATGGATGGATGAATGGATATATCAATGTCATGGGTCCTAGAAAGCTACGTAAAAGGAAACAAGAAGGCAGAGTGATCAAATGAGAAATGTCATCGCTTGGGAATCAGGACCTCTAGGTTAGGGTACCTCTACCACTAACTTTATGGCCTTGGGCTTCACCTCACTTGTCTGGTACTCCCACTTTCTAATTTATAAAACTGTAAGAGGAGAAGAGAGGAGGAAGAGAAACTCAGTAAATCTGATACTGCCTTAAAGTCCCTTCCTGCTCTAATAGTCTGTTAGGGAGTGCACATGTCAGCAAGGCAGAGAAAGATACTAGATGGGCAGGCAAGGCACTTTCTTCTGCAGGGCTATTTAGGCCTTTTTTTTCTTTTTTTTTAAAAAAGAGCAACAAATATTCATAAAATGCCCTCAAGGAGAAAGCCTATTCTTTCTGGTTTTTTGTTTTTTGCACTCTTGCTTTTTATTTCATTGTTTTCTTTTTCTTGACATTTTTTTTTTCCAGGCAGACTCTGGTTTCAAGAAGGAAAACAATGTTGAAAGGGAGAGGAAGAAAAGGACAAGCTGATTCATGAAGAAACAAAGTCATGCAGGAAAGTATCTTTGCTACTTGTACCTTAGCCAGTGGAAACATGTCAGCAAGAATGCAGCTATAACTCATTCCTTTCAGGGAGAAAAGCAATATTACTGAGCCCCAGCAGTTTGCAAGCTATTTTAGGGGGATACAGCTCAGAGAGATGAGGGCTGAAAGTAGAAATGAACATTTAACTTTTCTGGGTGGTGGGGGGGAAGGTTTGGACTTGTGATCAGTATGAGGGATTCCCAATATAGAAACTCTCTCTACTTATGCAGACCTGGAATTCACCTATGGTTTAAAGTCTTAGAGAGTTATCTGGGGCACTGAAAGATTAAATGATTTGCTAGTGGTCACCCAACTAATATGCAGTGATGGCAAGACTTGACGAACCGAGGTTTTCCTGACTCCAAATACAGCATGCTGCCTTTCTAAATATATCTAATCCATAATAACAGGAAAATGGTATGGGCTCGAAGAATATTCTTATGTAGGTGTTTTTCAGTACCCCAATTTGACTAGCTGGAATTGTTCTCTAATTATCATCCTACTCACTCTTCTGAGGGAAATCTGTACCTCATAATAAAAATGGAACAAAACATCCCTGGATCATTCTCAATAAAAGAAGGGTTTTAGTACATAGTTATTGGCATGGATGGAACAGAGATGCCATTGCAGAAAATTGACATACAGAGGCAGTCAATCACCAAGCATTTATCAAGTGCTCACTACGTACCAATTTCGGTGCTAAGTGCCAGAGGTACAAAGAAAGCACTTCCCCCTCCTCCCCCCACCACCACAAGACAAAAACAAAAACAGTCCTCAGACTCAAGGAGCCTCCTTTCTAATGAAGGAGACAAGAATCATGATACTTAGTCCTGGTTTCTAGACTTCAGTTTTTTTCATTTGTGAAATGAGGTCATAATAGATGATCTAGAAAAATCTCTTCTTTCAATTCTGAAATTTGCTAATTCTATATAAATATGAAAGGTCAAAGGTAACCAACCATATGTCAAACCTTCTAGTGGTGTGAATACCTATACCCTAGGAGGTAACATCACTAAACTCCTATTTGACAGCCAGAAATTTTTAAGACAAAACAAGCCAAGAAAAAAAAAAATATAATAGTTTTAGAATGAGCAGTTGATGTATTTAAGGTCATGCATAAAAGAAATACTTAGTTAATAATAAGCAAATAAGTGACTATGTTTAGATAATGCATTACTGAATATTTTATGCATCAGGGAATATTTCTCAAATTCTTGTTTATTCTTTAAAACTCATAGACTCAGAAGAGCTTACCTGATCCAAACCCCTCCTTTCCCACTTGGCTGCTTTCCTGGACTTCATGATCTCCAGAAACTCATCATCCTGTAAAGACGACACCAACTCTGAAATTCACCACTACTCAGTAACTCTGACCTGGGGCTCCTCCCTCCCTGGGACTGGAGAGAGCGAATGGTGGGCATCTGAGAGCTCCTCCAAGATCATCCACTTAAGGAGTGGGAGCCAGAGTAGACATCATTTTCCACTTGCCTACAGGACGTCATCGTGTCCCTGCTGTTGGGTACTCTACTCCCCTGCCCCGCTCTTGGCATCTTCTTTTTGTGTGTTGTCTCCCCTATTACTCTGTGAGTTCCTTGAAGGTAGGTGCTGTCTTTTGCCTTTCTTTGTGTCTACAGCACTTGTATATGGGGTGTCCAAGGAGGACTAGCACCTTTGGTGTGAGGGCTTACTGAACCCTTTTCCGGGCTGCTCACCCACCTTTGGTGTCCACCTGGCACTCAAATCCCACCTGTGGCTCCAAGAAGCTGTAACATGAGCAGTGGCCACACCCTGGTAAAACTGTCTCAGCAAATGGGCTAAACCAGGTTGAGGGTCACGTCAGTGAATTAGGGGGATATCTACCCCAACCATATGAAGACTTACCCTAGAAGAATGGGCAGAGGAGAACAATTTGTTCCAATGGCCATGAAGGTGGCTAAAGCAGGCACTGTGGAACACTTAGAGCTTGACTGGGCATTGAAGATGCTAAGGTCACATCTACTGCACCCCAAGCTATCGCCAATCATGTTGACTTTTGTCTTGCCACTGGACTTCAATGACTCTGAAAAAGAAGATGAGGCTGATGACTTTGTGCAACTCTGGCTCACTTAAATCCAGTTCATGAGGAAGTCAAGACACTACCTGTGATGTCACTGGTTTTCTTCAAAAATGAAGGATGAACAACAACAGCACTTAGCACTTTGCTTAGTGCATAACATGTTTATTAGCATTATTGACATTTTGGCAGATGAAGAAACTAAGAGGTAAAGTATTTAAGTGGAATATCCAAGGTCATTCAGCTAGTTAGTAGGAGTGCTTACTTATGTAGGGGAACAGGCTTTTCATTGGCTAAAATCCATATCGTATTTATTATTTATATATTGTAAAATATTGTCTAGAGAGTTTTGCTGCTGATCCATATACATACATAAGAGGACTGGGGAGTAGAGAACAATGATCCCTTAGCCCCTTTCACTTACCTTTTGTTCTGACTCAAATTCATTTGCATGCTAAAACATAGATGATCTTGGAAATTGCTATCAGCAAGTCAGTTGCTTGGAACAGGGGACTTTGATCTCTGTCCCAAATATAAGAGTCAAGAAGAAAAGATTTAATCTTAACCGGCCCACTCTACCTGATTTTTTTATGAGCTAGATATGATGTAACTGTGGTGTCAGTAGGACTAAAAGCCTGCCCCACCCAGGAGAAGGTTCTAGTCATCCTATCCCAGCAGACTAGAATTGAGATGGCTGTCAGATAACAATAGTGTCAACACCCAGTTGGAAAGCAGCAAAGATATGATACCCAACACAGAACAGCAGAGACTTGTGGCTCACACGCAGGCCCTACAGAGAGTTATGCCCAGTAGCATACAAATTAATAAAGAGCAGTATAATGAGATTCCCAAAAGGCATATGCTGCCTTGAAGTTTTGAGGTACCCGTCCAGGTGTGTGCCCTAGCCACACACTTCCTGTCTGTGTGCCTAGTCTTATAACACTGATGGTAGATTTATTTGTGAGAAAGCATAAATCAAATTTATGGAGGTGGGCAGGGATATTCTATTACTGCTTCTCTTCGTATGTTGTATCATTAAATACCTTTAATTTGAACGACTTATGTCTTCTGATTGACTAGAAAAAAGTAAACATATTGGTTTAAATCCATGGCGTCACCTTCCTGATGTCATGGTCCTCTTAGAGAATGAAGGACAAACAACAACAATCTATATCTATTCATTTATTTATCGTCTAGTATCTATCTAGCATCTCTCTGTCCATCTATCAAATATCTGAACGTGCTCTGCTTCTATATAAAGAGTATTTTCCAAACAAGTATTTGTGAACTGTAGGTTCACTGTAGGTTACTCAGCACTATAGAATACTGGAATATCAAGCATGAAAGTTCAGTGTAGAAGGTTTGTGTCATAGTTAAAAATAATGACTTTCCAGTGTTAAGTACATACATACATATATACATACATAGATATTCACATGTTTTGAACAGTTGGAATGGGCTCCTCGAACACACTGAGGTAACTAAGCAGAGTAGTGGATAGAGCTCTGGGGTTTGGGGTCAGGAAGACCTGAGTTCAAATCCAGCCTCAAATCCACCCTGTGTGGCCTTAACTTAGCTTCTGTTTGCCTCAGTTTCCTCAACTATTAAATGGGGATAATAACAGCACCTACCTCTCAGGGTTGTTGTGAGAAGCAAATGAGATAATATTTATAAAGTGTCAACACAGTTGCAGGCACATATCATGTGTTCTATAAATGCTAGCTAGTATAATAATAACTATTATTATTATAAATGATCTTGCAAGATCCTCACTCTAAATTGTCAGTGTTCCCTCATTGAATAAAAAAAAAATTGGTATTCTAAAGAGCTGGGTAACTGGCCAGAAGCCTGGCTACTTTTCTTTAAAAACAAACAACAAACCTAATTTGTCTCCTTATTCATCTATCTTTCTGGAAAGTTTTCTTTGTGGAAAAATAACCTGCTGGTTCCAAATCCATAAAATTTGTTGCAGAGGCACTATACTTCAAGGGACCCCAAAGGGCATCTAGTCCAACCCCCTAATTTTACAGATGAGGAACTAAATCCCACAGAGGTTAGGTGATTTTCCCAGGGTCACACAGAGAGAAGGCATCAGGGGTGGTGTTAGAATCTAGGTCCTTTCTCTCCCAAGGCAGCACCCTTTTGCTCTTTTCATTGTTACATGTTGTCTCCCATAGATGTAAGGGAAGTGGCAGGCCTGGTTCCTTCAGTATTTAAACCTTCAAATGACAGTGTAACACCTTAAAGAGACTCATAGGTAGTACTCTTTACAGGTAGGATCCCTCAAAGCTGCCCCAAGTGTGAGGCACATTGTAAATCAACACCCACTCAAAACCACCCTTAAGCACCCAGCCATATGTTTGTTTTACCAAGCAACCAGAGGACACATTAGTTCTCAGCAAACAGCATTTAATTAAACAGCAGAGCAAAATAAAATACAAGACAGATTCTTATACCCCTGCCCCTCCCACCCACACTGATATACACTCTCCCACATTACCACACACCTTTCTAGTAAGAAAGAGGGCATATGCAGGGACCACACATAGCCAAGGCAAGTCATACTTTCAATGGTACTGCTTATTCCGTGGTAGAGCCAATATCTTCTGGTCATTGGGCAAGCTGCTCTGCGGGACATCTCCATTAAGTTGCTCTCTGCTGCCCACTACTGGGTATTTTACCACCTACCCTCTGCTGGGCTACTACTCTGCTACTACTATGCTCTACTGGTCCTCAGTTGGCATATGACCCCTTTCTGTCTTTCCCCTGTAGGTGGAGCAGTGTAGCAACCCTTTTAATTCATATTTCTAGGGGCTATTTCAGTTCTTTTATGTCAGAGACCCCAGCCAGCTTCACCTAGCCAACTAGCTAGAAAAGTCATTAAGTAGTTAAGTCTATTTTGAAATACAATCTGTTTCTATTCTGCCTGCCATTCACTGACCCTAGACTCGCTTGGGGGTTAGAAAATTCCTTTCAGCTCCTATCATGCCCATCATGGACTGTGTAGATCTCACTGTGGGAGCAAGACTGAAAGGGACTGGGTGGAACTAGTGACCTTTGTCCTATTTCCCTCCCAGTAACAAAGTCTCTGTCCTGCCTACACACATAATAGAATGGGTGTCTAACATGCATGCCACAAAAAGTGTCAGTTTTCTCTCACTGAATAAAAAAGCTGGTATTCTAAAGAACTGGGTAACTAGCCATAAACCTGACTACATTTCTTTCTTTTTTAAACTAATTTGTCTCCTTACTTATCTCACTTTCTGGAAAGTTGTTTTCTTTGTGGAAAAGTAAAGAAACTTGCCAGTTCCAAACCCATAAAATATCCTGCAAAGATACAATATAGTATAGTCATGTCCTTTCATAGGCTTCCCATAATCATACTATGATATTCTGAAAATGGCAGAAACATTAGATTATATTCTTCCTTTTCCTGATATTATTTCTTTATGAAAATCTCTGCTGAATGCTTATTCCTAATCTAACCAACATTGCATCAAGCTATCAGCAAGTACAATTTCTTATTCTTGCCAACAACTGTTTTTGCCCACTTGTGGGTTTGTGTGTATGAGTGCTCCAGGGTGTATGCATGTAATAGCCTCTGGGCACTCAGCCCAGGGTAGTGGAAACTTTTTGGTTTAATATGATGCATAGTTTCCCACATTATTTTTAAGAAGGCCACTTTATAAATGATTAATGCTAAATTATTTTAGCATTAGCCCTATCAGACTACAGGGAAGAAGTTTACTGCAAAGCAAAGGCAGAAGTCTAACAAGGATCCTTCTGTATTTTATCCCCCATAAAGCATTAATAATTTGCATTCATGTAGGCTGCAGTAGTACCAGCTGGTTTAGGGAGGCATTAATGCCCAATGATTTCTGCAGCTTGCTTGGGTCTACAGTCTTTAGGCAAGGAAAAACATCTACTAAGGTCAGGGAGGGCCCTGCCAATCATAGGGTCTACTGGGTTGGGTTCCTTTTATGATTCCTAATTACTTTCTATTCCCTTTGTGCAGAAGGGTTGAAAGTATCACAGCAAATCCCTGGTGGTTTCTGTCTTTCCTAGTCCTGCAGGTCCTGATCACACACCACTCATGGTTAGATGAAGAGAAAGAGTCAGGGTCAGGGAGCATCTGGAGAAAAACGAAGCCACAAACATGAGAGTTTTTAGACCTGTGCCAAAGAAAACCCAATCCTCAATCTGCTTTTTGTTGTCATGTGTGATTGAGCAAAAACTACGCCCTGAATATCCTTCTGCACCTAGCTTTAGGATCTGTAGTGTCTGAATTGTTGATCTTAATCAATTCACCTGAAATATAGAGACATGTGATTGGAAGCAAAGATTGAGTCTTATCAGCTGCAAGGAAGAGTCACTAATCTTTTTGTTCACCTAATACCCTGGCTTAGGGTGATACTTCCACACCTATCTCTGTGCTGATAGAGAGAGAAAACAGTTTACTGTCTTACTCTTCACCAGCCTGGATTTTTGTTTTGTTTCTGGTTTGTTTGTTTGTTTGTTTGTTTTTTGAGCCAGACAAATGGCTCCAAAGGTTCAGAAAGAAAGGAGAGGAGGGAAAATGGTATTAGAAGAGGTGTGGTCAGCAAAGCTCTTTCCCATCTGCTACACTTAACTCCTCTCCAGCCAAAACAGTCCTGAGGAATCTGGGACACCCTCCTCACTCACCCTTGGGGATTACTTACCCTGAGCAAAAGGCCTGTTGCTCTCTGCAAAACTAATTTTTATGAACGTCAGGGAAATGTAGACAAACTAATATCAGGAATTAGCTAACTACACATATCATCCTGGAATTACACACTGGAAGGAGTGAGGAGGGAAATCAAATCACTCTTCTTAAGACCTCATGGGAAGTTAGTAACAGTGAGAATCTGAATCATTGAGTTAGGGAGGAAGGATGGATAACATGCTGGAATCAGAGAGCAAATCTTGCCTCAGATATTCATTAGTGTGCGCATGGTCCAGTCATTTAACCACTCAAATGTCCTCATCTCTAAAATAGGATAATAATACTTATACTGCCTACCTTGCAGGATTATTTTAAGATAAGCACTATATAAATATGGGTTATTATTAACTTTAAGCCTACATGAACTCCATTAGAAAACATCTCATTTGAAATTATTTTTCTGCTTTCCCAAATGTCTACGGAAGGGAGGAAAATTGCCAGTTCAACTCAACAAACACTTATTAGTTACCTACTATGTGCTAAGTGCTAGAAAAAGAAAGAAATATTTTTGAACATATAGATTCTTTTCCTTTTTCTTAATCATCTTTAGAAACAGATCTAGTAGTGGTATTGCTGGGTCATAGGGTATAAGCAGTTTAATAACTTTTTAGGCATAATTCCAGATTGCTCTCCAAAATGATTGGATCAGCTCACAGTTCTACCAACAGTGAATTAGAGTCCATCTCTAGGGCAGGGATGGGAAGTAGGGAGGAATAAAAGGGGGAAAAAAAGAAAGTTACATGATAATTTTATTATTCATTTAAAAGGAATAGCAAATTGTACATAATAAATTTGCAGTTTCTTGCGCAATCATTTTTTATTCTCTTCTATTATGTTAAGGAAATGCTTGTTTTATTTCTTCAGAATAAAATAAACATAATTCTAAAAACAAAATAAAAAGAAAGATACAAAATAGACCCCAGTCTCATGGAGTTTAATATCTAATAGTGTGTGGTAGATGCAAAGGAAGAGACACATATACCAGTAACTAAGATAGGGTTGGGGACCAGATTTTGATGTCATTAACATGGAAATTCATAAGACCATAGATTTAGAACCAAAAGGAACTTAGAGGGCATTGAGACCGACTTGTTCATTTTATAGATGAGGAAACTAAGCTTCAGAGATGGAAAATCAGTCAACTGGCATTTATTAAGTACCTACTATGTGCCAGATACTGTGTTAAATGTTAGGTGACTTACCCATGGTCACACTCCCAGTATATGTCAGAGATACAGGATCTGCTCCTATGACAGCACTATCCATTATGCTCCTTGTACGATCAAGAATAATCATATTCTTTTGCAAGGGAGAGTTCCAGGGCATGTGCTAATAAATATCTCAGAAAGAGAAATCACTTTCATCTATTGAAGGAGAGGGTAGAGGAGAGAAGGAGAGGTAGAAGAAAAAAGAAAGAAAAAAAGGACCAGGTAATGCTTGGCGGAGAAGATGACACATGGGTTAGTGCTAAAGGAAAGAGTGGGATTTCAACAAATAGGATGGGGGACACAGAAGAGGTCCATACCAGACGTAAGGAGCATGATGTCACGAACAAGACGTGGAGGCCGGAGAAGGCAAATTGAAGACCAGAGAAAGCAGGAGTGGAGGAGTAGGCAACAGGTACAGATTACCCTTCCTATAAACTTTACAGGGAAAGGAAAGGAAGAAGCAGAAGGTGATAGCTTAAGGGGTTAAGGGAAGATTATTCTTGGAACAGAAAGGTGGGTGGAGTATGCACCTCATAATAGACTGTGGAGAGATTCAGACACAGGTCATGAGCCGTGAACCCACTGACACTTGTAATGGAAAAATCAAAACTCAGTGACAGCTACTACCCTTCATCCCTGTTGCCTCTGCCTGATATTTCTATGGCAAACCATTATCAAAGTGCTTCAAAGTCACCAATTATACTCTATGGTTATTTCAGTCACTGAGTTTCATCAGG
Source organism: Vombatus ursinus (assembly GCF_900497805.2). Lineage (NCBI taxonomy): Eukaryota > Metazoa > Chordata > Mammalia > Diprotodontia > Vombatidae > Vombatus > Vombatus ursinus. The sequence goes on along the minus strand of NW_020954557.1, from coordinate 42,882,587 downwards.
ACAGGAGATTATGGAATTTCTAGCGCATGATTTTTTCCCATTTTACAAACCAGTGGAGTCATATGAACCAAAGCCACAGGTGGCTGGCTCAGCAGAAGCAATGGAGGCATAATGAATGGGTTCCCCTCCTCTCTTGCCACTTTAGGTGGTTGATTCAGGTCAATGCAGTGGAGAAGGTTGTGTTGGCACAGCAGTACCTATCACATCTGCTCTGAGAATGAAGAGAGGGCTACAGATGCTAGGGTTGTCAGTGTAAATGAGCAAAAAAGCCAAGCGTGTTCAGTAGGGAATGTATTCCTTACCCAATGGGGGACCATCATTAAGAGGCAGGTACCATATAGTCTCCTAGTTGACCTTTCTTAGAATTATTAAACCATGAAACCAATTTCTCTGAAATCTAGTATAGAAGTAGATGCATTATCATTTATTTGGTTTTTTTTTTTAGCTGAAGTAAAAAAAAAATAATACTCCATTTCTAAGAAAGAATATGTCACACTGAGCATTCAATTGAGGGCTCTAGATTCTGACTCCAGCTGTGCCACTGACCCTGAATAAGTCATTTTACTTCTTCATTGTTCTACCCTTACAGTGACAATATTCTCAGCCCATAACTCCTGGCAGGTATCAGGATTTAACCCTAAAGAGTTTTGTATATGAGAAGATTTAGGGAGTATGGAAAATGGAATGATACACAGGAATTTGGTACTAACGGGGACTGGAAATATTTGTGGTACAAATAATTATTAACTGTGTGACCCAGGTCTAGTCACTTAACCTCTGCGTCTCAGTTTCCTTATTTGCAAAATGGGGGATAGTAATAGCACCAATCTCACAAGGTTATTGTGAAGACAAAATTAATATGCTTAAAGTGTTTTATGGGTGGTGCAGTGGATAGAATGTCAGGCCTGAAGTCAGAAAGACTCATCTTCCTGAGTTTAAATCTGGTTTCAGACACTTACTAACTGTGTGTCCTGGAGCATGTCACTTAACCCTGTTTACGTCAGTTTTCTTATCTATAAAAATGAGCTGGAAAAGGAAATGGCAAAGCACTCCAGTATTGTTGCCAAGAAAATCCCAAATGGGATCACAAAGAGTCAGTCACAACTGAAACACAACAACAACAAAATGCTTTATAAACTTTAAAGAACTATAAATGCTAGCTATCATTAAATAAAATATAAAGGAGGTGACAGTGCATTTGGGTTTTTCTTTCCATCTACCTGTCTTTCCAACAATAACACTAGCTATCTGATCTATCAATCAGCAAAAGCAGCCAGCCATCATTTTAATGATTCCGATACAATCCTAGTTTGCCTAACATTGAATAATAGTTCAGGCTTCCTATGACCAAAGGATATAGAAAGACCAGACATGTTTTCTTCTTATTCCTCAATCGGCTGATTGAGTCAAAGGAACATTTATCAAGCACCAATGTCTGTGCTACATGCCAGGGATACATAGACAAAAGTGAAACATTCTTTGACCTCAAAGGACCTTATACTCTATCAGAGGAAACAACATTTACATGTATAAGTATATACAAGATTGATTGAGCAATGAGAGAGTGGGAAGTAAGTATAGGCAGTGGGATACAGATTACTCTTTCTAGAAGTTTGACAGGGAAATGGAGAGAAGAAAGAGGAGACGATAGCTTCAGGGCTCAAAGGAAGGTCATTCCAGGAACTGAAAAGAAGGATGGTGTTTATACTTGATAGTAGATATGAATGCGCCCTAATTAGAGCACAGGGGCTCTAGGAGCTAGGGAATAAGGAAAGGTTTCATCAAATGAGCTCTTTTGAAGAAAACAAGGGATTTGGACAGATGGAAGTAAGGGGGCAATGTATCCCAGGCAAGGGGGATAGTCAGTGGAAAGGCACATAGATGGGAAATAAAGTATAGAGTGTGAGGACTTTTTGGAAGGCTGGTTAGACTATAGAATGAAGGAAAGAAAATAATATAGGATAAGACTGGAAAGGTAGATTGTAGCAAGATTGTTAAAGGCTGTAATTGCCAGACTGAGAAGTTTATTCCAGAGACTGTTCTAGAGGCAATAGGAAACCAAAGGAGTTTGTTCAGTATGAGACAGTTGGACCTTAATCAATTCAACATAAGAAAAACATATCAGGATGAAATGAAGAACGGGAGTTCTTCACTTTCTTGTGTCATGGTCCCCTTAGGTAATCTGGTTGAAGTTTCGGGACCCGTTCTCAGAATAATGTTTTTAATAATAATATTGATAATAATAATAATAGCTAATATTTCTATAGCTATTACTAAGTGCCAGGCATTGCACTAAGTACTTTACAATTATTATCTCATTTGATCCTCACAACAATGCTGGGATGTAGTTGCTATTATTATCATCATCCCCATTTTACAGAGGACAAAACTGAGTCAAGCAGGTTACGTGACTTGCCCAGGGTCACATAGCTAATAAGCCTGGATTTTAAAATGTGCAAAATGCATAGAATTACAAAGGAAACCAATTATACTGAAATACAGCTATCAAAAACTTTTTTTTTTAATAATTCACAGACCTCAGGTTAAGAATCCTTCCTGTAAAAGCCAAAATCCTTGAGGGCGGGTACTTTACCCTCTTCAGATGAGTTTTATGTTGTTTTTGTATCACCAGTATCTAGCACAGTGCTTTATGCACAGTAGGGGCTTAATAAATGTTTTGTGGAATGAATGAATGAAATGTTCTGGAAATGCCAAGGCAACAACAAATGGTACAGCAGCTTCAGGCTGCCTTTTAACATCTTCCTCCCAACCTGAAGAGTGAGGCACCATGTCCCTGATTGTCCCAATGTGGTTATGGCTCTCATTCTTCCAAGAAAGCAGAGTATGGTGAGCCATGGAGGGGTAAAATGAGATGGGGGAAGAGAATGATGCAAAAATACAGGTGGACATCGAAAATTGGGGCTGTTTGTGAGTGTGGAAAGGACTAAGGCTTGTAGTCTAAAAAAATCTGGAAATCATAATAACAATAAAGACTTATGAGCATTTGACTCATGAATGACTCATACATACCGATAGATGTCTGGGGAATCTGAGTATTGATGTTTTGACATCCTGCCCTCCCCTGCACTGATGAAACTAAGAATCTGGGTAGAGATAGAGCTAAAGAAGAGTCTTCTTTTATGAAAAAACCCAAAATAAATGATGTCCAGAAGAGCCTACCATAGTCCCTTCTCCCAAATAGTGCCTCTGCTCCCCAGTATTGATACTTGGTATTCCCTCCCACTGATGTAGGTTACAATCTCTCTATACTTTAAGATGGTTTCATGAGTTGCTATGGCTAAAAGAACTCATCACCCACCCTCTAGTGATGAACTTTACTTTGGGCATATTATAATTTAGAAAGTTAGAAAGGCTTTTCCCTGGCTGGCCTGAGAACCTAACCACACCCTGAGTTCCAAACAACCAACTTACAAATGAACCTCTGAAAGGCGTTTTGTTTTTAAGTCAAGAACTGCCTGTCCCAACCTCCTAGAATGACCTCAGAGATGGCACTAGGTGACAAATCTTGTGCTCTAAAGTGCAGTAAAACAGAATAAACTTTCCTACAACATGCTTGGTTCAGTTTCCCAGCATTCCTCTTAAAAAGGGACTACACAATGCCAACAAAAAGCCTGCACAGTACAGAATCAATGGTTCAAATGAATATTAATCAATCAATTGATCGATAAGTATTAAGTGATTACTGTTTATCAGGCACTGTGCAAAGTGTTAGAGAGTCAAAGAAAAGAGCAACACAGTCCCTGCCTTCAAGTAACTTACATTCTAATGAGGAAAACAACATGGATATAAAAATTTCCATATTAGATAAATGCAGAGAAGATACAAAGTAACATTAGAGGGGCAAGTCCTAGCAGCCAGGAGGATCAGGAAAGACCTCCTACAACCTAAATCCCTCACTTTTCACCAAAAAATAACTTGGCATGCCAGAGAATGAACTCTATAAGGCTGGGACTGTAGGAAACCAAATAGGAATTTTTGTATACCTTACATTGTAATATGTAGTATCGTAATACTCATTTTTGCATATCCCTTAGTACATTGCAAATACCTAGTATTTACTAAATGAATTTGGAGGTATTTGCTAAATGAATTACTAATAATTTGTTTTTATTGGCTATCTCTATTGTCTTTTTTTAAAGTTCTTTATTTCTAAAAGACTTTGTAATTTATTGAGTTGGGACATATCACCAAAATAACAAAATAAGGAAACTCCCACGATGCACTTAGATGATTTTCTTAAGAAGTCCACAGTATTCTTCTGTGGCCTACCCATGTTACCTACGTTACATAACAGGAAAAGCAAACCAACCATGGATAGGCCCAGAAAATGGTGGGAAAATAATAGCAATAAAACCCAGACAATGGTAGAATAGGCAGCAGATCTCTTAAAAACTACTCAAAGACTGTCATCGCAGGTAGGGAGAAGATTATCTTTCACACATAACACAAACCAATTCCATCAAACAGGAAACATGAAGACTCTGGGAAGGAAATGATCTGGGACAGCTGGAGCCCAAAGAAACAGCCAGCCCCTTTCAGAGAAAGCATGTGGTAATGAGAAAGGCAGAGGCCATTTCCTCAGAAATGGGGAATTTTTTTTTTCATTTTTCATTAAATATCATGCAATTCTGATTCATTTGAAGGGCAAAGTTTCTTTTAGGGACCCACAATTTGAATCTCAAAGTGCCTTGTTGCAATCTTAACAACTGAGTAGTTTTCACACTGAGAATCAGTATGGGCATGAACAGTGGGCATGCATCCAAAACTGAATACATGCTTCCCTATGGAATTTATTCAGCAAACTTTCTGTATCATTGCATACGTGATATATGCCAGGGATACAGAACGTTGCCAGATAATAACATTTATGTATCAATCACTGTGCATAGAGCAATGCATGAAGGATACTACTCTAAAGGACTTCTCAGCTTTATAGTCCTGTAATGTCATTTGCACTTCCAAAATGCTTATGACTTTAAAATATATATGTGTATGTATATATATATATATATCATATATTACAGATAAAATCAATGCATATGATAAAGCACAAGTTTCAACAAGCACCTGTAAATAGTGAAGTTTAGTATATTCTAGATGTACTGTATTGCTTATCTACTTCACATAGGCATTCCGTAATCCCAAGATTCTATGTTCTCCATTGCTTCTATTCATTGTTTTAATGTTAAAACAAAAATGATTTTCTGTACTTCTTATTAGATAAGAGGATTTTTCTCTCTATTTATGCCTACTTTTTAAAAGTATATATTCTCATCTCATTTTATAGGATAAAAATAGAGTATTCCCAAAATATTTTGTGTAAATTGAATTTTTATAGGGAAAAATATATATTAGATGGCCTAGGAAACTTTGATATTTAGAGGAAGCCCATTGTGAATAAAGTATCTTTTTGTAAAGCAAATCAAAACCTCTCCCCAATGTATTTTATATAAATGTAGATTTTGCTATGTATCATCAGCTTTTCTTAAAGTGAAGTAAACCCATACTGAATCCAAGGCCTCCTCCTTCCAAAAAATTCTGGGTTTGGATATAACACTTTTGGAATGGCAAATTTTTCCTAATTTTCCCCAATTTTTCTGATTCCTTTCTTAATAACCAGTATTGGTCATTCACTTTCCATCAGAAAATCCATTCTTTTTTCCCCACTGATTAGGTTTTTTTTTTTTAATGTTCTCTGCTAACATTAGTGTAGTGTTAGTATCACACTGATGAAGAAACAAAAGCCATTTTTGTTTTACCCTTGTTCAGGAATAATTTCCAACTGGAAACATTCCAGGGATAACATAAGCCCTGGGTTTAGCAGTGACCACTAAGTACGAATGATAAAACCTTTCAACAAACAGGAAATGGACTGACAGAGCAATGGATACTGGGCTCCAGGATTTACATAGTATATTTCAAGGTCAGTCTCTTGAGGACAGTTAGATTTTCCTTGCAATTCATCTGATGACACTACATCTCTCCATCTGCACTGCCACGTTATTGCCAATGGAATACTGGTTTTATTTTTTTTTTTCTGTTTACTTATGGGGTGTATGTTGTTCCCTCTGATAGTATGAAAAAACTCCTTGCTTGGGGTTGTCTTTGATTTTTGTCTTTGTATTTTTTTGTCTTTGTCTTTGTCTTTGTATTTCATCTTTGCCCCAATTTTCAGGGCAGTCAGGTGACACAGTGCACAGAGCACTGGACTTGGAATCAGGAAGATTTATCTTCATGAGTTCAAATTTGGCCTCAGACATACTTACTAGCTGTGTGACCCTGGACAAGTCACTTAACCTGTTTGCCTCAGTTCCTCATATGTAAAATAAGCTGGAGAAGGAAATGGCAAAACACTCTAGTATCTCTGCCAAGAAAATCCCGAATGAGGTCACAAAGAGTCAGACACAACTGAAACAATTCAACAACGACAATCCCTAGCATTAAGCCCAGTGCCTGGCATATGCTTAATAAATGCTTGTTGATTGATTGATTTCTATCATTCTACCCATTTCTTCTTGACTGTAATAATGCTCTTCCTTCATCAAGGCAGCTCAACAAGCCCAATGTCTCTGCAACATAGATTCTTTAATTTTTTTTCCACATTTTTTCAGGGGTGAGGTAATTAGGGTTAAGTGACTTGCCCAGGGTCACACAGCTACTAAGTGTCAAGTATTTGAGTTCATGTTTGAACTCAAGTCCTCCTGACTCCAAGGCTGGAGCTCTATCTACTGCGCCACCTAGCTGCTCCCCCCTTTTCCACGTTTTTCAGCAGCCTTTCTTCCCTATTCATCACTAATATAACTCAATCATTTCCAATAATCTTTGATGAGACCTCGCAGATTTTGTCAAGTAGGAACGTTCAACATCTGATAGCAAGCCTCTCACATGGTGGATTTGCAAACTTAGGGTGGTGTAGTGGAAAGTACTCTGAAATCAAAGGACCTGAGTTCAAATTTAGATCTGACTTATTACCTGTGTGATCATGGCTAGGCAACTCATTAATCTTGTGGAACCTTAATTTCGTCATCTCTAAAACTGATCACCTCAGGTTTCTTCTGACTCTAAATGTCCGATCCTATGATCCTGCCCTATCTCTGAGTGTCTTTAATGATCTGCAAAGGATATCATGAAATTATTTGGGACAAGTAATTTTAACTTATTTTAATACTAAAATTCTAAAAATGAGAGGAGTTGGGTGAGAGGTAGAGGAAGAAGAAAAGTCAATTGTGAGATCTTCAGGGTTCTTTTGTTAAACGGTAATCTTTCAACTCCTTTTAGGCATATCTACTTCAAACATCCCCAATTCCCATCAAAATAACTTACTTTGAACTTTAAAGAACAGAGATTTGATCTGCTATGGGTATTCCATCCACCTACACAGATCACAATTCTTCCCCACCTTCTTATCTTGTGTAATTCTTGTCTGTTTTCCTATTAATTCATTAGTATAGGTTCTATGCATTGTGGTAAAAACACTAAAAGAACATAATTAATAACTTAGATCAATGCAGTCATCAACAGTAATTCCAGAGGACTGATGATGAAGGGCACTACATACCTCATGACAAAGAGACAATGGACCAACACGCAGAATGAGAAACATATTTCAGTATGTGGCCGCTGTGGGACTTGGTTTTGTTAGTCTATGCTTACATGATAAAAGGGTTCTATACTTCTTTTTTTTTCTCTCTTTCATTTTTTCCAAGGGGTAGAGGGAAGTGGGAGGAAGAAAAAAAATAAATGCCTGATGATTGAAAAAAAAATTCAAATATCTTAAAGGTACAAATATACCACTTGAATCATCCATCCTGCTGCTTCTCATTCTGCCTCTACAACTGGCCCTACCTCTTTTTATAGTTATACATACATATTTAGATACAATTGTTGTTGTTGAGTCATTTCAGTCCTGTCCAACTCTTCATGACCCCATTTTGTTTTTTGTAGGATTTGGTTTTTTGTTGTTGGTGTTGTTGTTGTTGTTGTGGGTTTGGTTTTTTGGCGAAGATAGTGGAGTGGTTTGCCATTTCCTTCTCCAGCTCATTTTACAGATGAGGAACTGAGGCAAACAGGGTTAAGTGATTTGTCCAAGACCCCACAGCTAGTAAGTGTCTGAGGTTAGATTTGAACTTACCAAGATGAGTCGTCCTGATTCCAAGCCCAGTGCTCAATCCATTACACCACCTGGTTGCCCCCATAAATACAGTACGTATGTATATATACCTATGTGTGGATAGATAGATCAATACATAAATGTATGATAGATAGGCGGGGGTGGGGGGGAAGAGACACAGAGACAGAGAGGGACAGAGACAGAGAGAGAGACAAGAGAGAGAGACATCCACACACTGAGGTCAGGGACCATTTCTTAACTAAACTGTATCTCTGCTAGCACATAGTAGGTTCTTAACTAAACTTTGTATCTCTGCCTACACATAGTAGGTTCTGAGTAAATGTACATTGACAATATGCCAGACATAGTGCTAAATAGTCCCTACCCTCAAGCACTTCACATTCTACCAGGGTAGGAGGGATAATAGGTACCAAGATAGGTAATGATAAAATATACATAAATATAAAGTAATGGGGTAGAGAGACCATAACCAACTGGGTGAAACTGGCAATGTCTTGTGTAGGAAACACCACTTAAGCAGAATTTTGAATGGAACTAGGGATTCTAAGAGGGAAAGACAAGGAAGCAGAGAATGAGGGGGTAGGGCTGGAGTGGAGACAGCCTATGCAAAGACACAAAGGCAGGAAACAGAATGACTTTCACAGAGAACAGTAAATAGGTCAGTTTCGCTAGAACGTAGAGTGTACGAGGAAAACGAATGTGAAATCAGTCTATAAAGATAGATTGTGAACTTTCTAACTCAGTCAGATAATTGTCTGAGACTACGGTCTTCAAATCAGCCCCAGACACAGACAGTCAAGGTATAAGCCACATCTTAGTCTGGGGGGCAGGGCACTATTCTTACTGGCTTTTGTTGGACACCCTTGGAAAAGGGTGGTGGTTCAAATGTCCTTTAGCTATGAAATAAAAGGACTGAGCCTGTCTTTGTTAGAGAATGGCTTTCTGGACAAAGGCCTTTAGGACATGGGAGCAGAGATCCAAGGGATGGCCTTACAGAGCCATAGCTCAAAACAGCATAGCATACAACAGCTGGGTGACCACAGACACTCAGCAGAAAGCACATGATGCCAACCTGAGAGCACAGACCTGATACACAACAAAGACAAGTGGAAACCAAGGGGGCGATCAGTGCTCACACAAGGTACCAGAGAGTAGTGGGATGATACCAATAGAGAACATTAGTAGCTCTTTAGTATTAGACATATGAGTTGCCTCGGCCATGATTTGTACCCTGTGAACCAGTCCCATTGCTTTCCACCCAGGTGTACTGGCCACATGGATTCCTGGTATGTAACTCTTCACAAATATAGCCTTGCCACACGTATGACTTTAATGTGAGCCTTCCCCCATTGATGACAGGGTAACCCGCATATGGATGAAGGAATCTTTCCTTGTAATTTTATTTGTTATACTATCTGACTAAATGTGTTTCGTTCTAAATTAATATGTCTAGTAAGAGTAAATATATCAATGGGGGCTCATGAGCTATGATTTTGATCCAAAGAGTGTTTTGAAACTGGGATAACTTTTTTTGAGACCCATGTGTAACTGTGTCCCAAGTGTTACATATATGTGTGTATATATATATATACACATGTGTACATACATGTATGTGTGTATACACACATACTCACATATATACGCATGTGTATATATGAGAGAGAAATGTCAGTTTATATATACACATATACATACATGTTATATGTGTGTGTATCTCTACATATACATATATATACATATACTGATATCTCTATATATTATCTAGTCTATGATATATACTTTCAATTGAAAGCTATAAATCTAGTAGAAAGAATACTGGAATCACAGAACAATGGAAAAGACCATGAGTCAGAAGACCTGAACTAGAATCCTAGATTTGATACTTCAAACTGTATTACCTTGGTCAAGTAACTTTAACTTCCAACATCTCAGTTTCCTTATCTGTAAAAAATGTGAATAATCATACTTGCACTGCCTAGCTCATGGAGCTGTTGTGAAGTGCTTCGTAACTATCAAGACCTGTGCACGTATAACCGGTATCATCATTATTGATGTTGTTAATAATTTACATCGATAATTCAGTGGCTCTGCAGTCTCAACAATATGAGATTGGTGTCCTTCACCAATACAGATCCCAGTGCATCTATTTTTCCTCATCTGTGTCTCCGATAAATCTAGGAGCTACCAAAAGGGCTAAAGGCCTTTTCCCTGGTTTCTTCCACTTGTCTTTTTTATGCTTTTGGGTCTCTACTCTCAGACTGGCATCATGTGTTTTCCCCTAAGTGTCTGTGGTCACTGAGATGCTCTGTGCTACCACCATCTGGCAGCTAGGTGGCACAGTAGATGGTGCTCTGGGCCTGGAGCCAGGAAAATTTATCTTTATGAGTTCAAATCTGGTCTCAGACACTCACTAGCTGTGTGACCCTGGGCAACTCACTTAACCTTGTATGCCTCAGTTTCCTCATCTTTCAAATAAGCTGGAGAAGGAAATGGTAAACCACTCCAGTACGTCTGCCAAGAAAATCCCAAATCGGGACACGAAGAGTCAGACACGACTGAAAAATGACTCAACAACAACAAAAACCACCTTCTGGGCTATAGCTCTTCAAGTTCATCTCTTAGATCTCTGCTCCCATCTCCTACCTTTTTGTCCAGAAAGCCTTTTTCTGACAAAGACAGACTGAGCCCTTTTGTTGTGGTTCAGTCGTTTTTCAGTGGTGTCCAACTCTTCATGACCCCATTTAAGGTTTTCTTGGCAAAGACACTAGAGTGGATTTCCATTTCCTTCTCTAGCTCATTTTACAGTTGAGGAAACTGAGGCAAGTAAGGTTAAGTGATTAGCCCAGGGTCACAAAGCTAGTAAGTGCATAGTTAATAGACATTTGAACCACCATCCTTAGCAAAGGTAGCCAAGAAAAGCTACTCTCCAGCCTGAAATAGTATTGCCGGTGGTAATGATTAGACTGAATTGATCCAGTCACATTCTTTTGCCTGATCTCCTCAGTGACCTTTGACATATATTTGCAAGAGTGGCTGATGTAGGCAAGGTCATGGAGGGAGCAAAATTAAATGCCTCATTCAGGAATAAAAGAGGCACTGTTACCTAGTGGACAGGACCTGAAGGCTAGGTGTTAAGAAAACTCTGACTCTAGTTCTGCTTACTCTGTGGCCTTGGACACATCTATTGCCCTCAATAGCCTCAGCCTCCCTGCCCTCCCCACCTCACGAAGGTGTTATAAAAATGAAGCAGTAGATGGAAAATATGCAATAGGAATGCTAACTATTATTATTAGTTGTAAGACTTAGCGAATACTAATTTGTCGCTTCGAATATATGGCAATGCAGCAGGAGTCTATGGTTGTACTGTTGGACAAATCACAATCCATTTGTAACATAATCTTAGAGTTTTCTGGTTCTCAGGAAGGTCGAGCGACTTGCCCTCAGTCAGAATCACACAGCTAATGATTCTCAGAGATTGTATATGACCCTAAGTCTTCCTGTCTCCAAGCCCAGCGTTCTAAGAACTACACCCAAACTGGCATACTTATCATATATCATGAACTAGGCATCAAGAAGACCAGAGTTCAAGACCCACTTCAGACACATACTAGCTGGGTGACCCTGGGCAATCTCTCAGCCTCAGTTTTCTTAGCTGTAAAATGTAAATAATAATAACACCCATACTAACCTATAGGGGGCAGCTAGATGGCACAGTGGATGGAGTACCAGGGCTGAAGTCAGGAAGATTCATCTTCGTGAGTTCAAATCTGACCTCAGACACTTAGTAGCTGTGTGACCCTGGGCAAGTCACTTAACCCTGTTTGCCTCAGTTTCCTCATCTGTAAAATGAGCTGGAGAAGGAAATGGCAAACCACTCCAGGATCTCTGCTGAGAAAACCCCAAATGGGGTCACTAAGAGTTGGACACAACTGAAAAATGATTGAACAACATAATAATCTACAGGTTTGTTGTGAAAATTAGATGAGGTAATAGATGTAAAACGCTTTGCAAATCTTAAAGTGATAAATAAATGTCAACTCATTATTGTTACGTTCCCACATTTGTTTCCTGTCTTTCCAGCTAGACTATAAATCCTGTGAAGCCCTTTCTGTCCCCAGTACAGGACCTTGCACAAAGCAAGCATGCTTTGATTCATGCTTCTTCCTGACGATGAAGATTTCATGACCTTGGATTTGGAGTGCTCTAACCAACTGTGCTATAAAAGAACTTTAAAACTAGTGATTTAATTGGGTGATATTCGCATCTCCCTTGACAAAATTTCTTCTTAAATCTTCTAAATCCTGATTTTGCCTATCACATGTATTTAATTAATGCATGTCCATTATTAGTTCAGTATTGATTTGAAATTTATACTCAGGTAACCTGATAACTACTATTCACCAATATAGCACTTTGATATTTTGATGACTCCTTGATATAGGAAGTCTTCCCATCAGTGCAGATTGCAACCTCTCTATGGCTTCTTATCCTATATTATTCTTATCTTAGAGAAAGGTAGGTGGCAAAATGGATAGATTGCTCGGCCTGAGACAGGGAGGCCTGAGTTCAAATTCAGCCTCAGATACTTACTAGCTATGTGGCCCTGGATAAGTCATTTGATCTCTGTCAGCCTCAGTTTTCTCATCTAGAAAATGAGAATCATAATTGCACCTTTCTCCCATGGTTGTTAGAAGGATAAAATGAGATGATATTTGTGAAGCATTTTACAAACCAAAGCGCCACATATATACTAGCTATTATTGGCATCCATGGCCTCCCATAAAACTTCTTTTTGAAAAAAGATCAAAACAACAACATAGAGTCCTCCCTCTAGGGAGGTCTTTTCCTGAATACCAGTATAACATTCCAGCCTTCCATATATTATCTCTTGCTTTTGCTACATAGATGGCCCAAATTCTTTTCCAGTCATTCCTTTTTTTGAACAATAATATCTTTTATGCTGCTTCTTGCATGAAAAGCATCAATAACAATTTGTTTTGGTCTCCTTACCCCTCCCTTGCCTTTGGGTCACCTATAGTTTTGATTCTTCAGAGATTGCTATGTTCCACGAGTCATAGGCATATAACATCATCAGAAGTATCCTGGTATTGAGAAATGTTTTTGCATCAGAGAAAGCCCTTAGAAGCACTGCAAAATTTCCCAAATGCCATTCAATCCATCTTTCTTCTTGGCAATGGTAGGCCCAGCTCATTGTGAGGATCAAGTGAGATAATATATATAAAGCGCTTGGCAAACCTAAAAGCACTATAGAAATGTTAGCTATTATTATGATAATAGGTTGATATTGGGCTGAAATTCCAGCCATGTCATCATATGGACAATATACATTCTCCCTGAATATTTGCTTTTTGCTGGGTGGACTGGTAGGCTACTTTCTTTGGAGTAGTTGTGAATCTCAGGGAGGAAGTCCTTACCATTCTAGGGCTTGATATAATCAACATAATGTCTTCTCCCAAATATTTAAAAGACCTCACTCTAAGGAATCTCTTACTTTTGGACTCTATGCCCACTATACTTTGTGACAATAGCAAAACCTTCAGTGAGCACGTATTTCTTGTTTATGCCTCATTTGATATTGATAATCAGGGGATCTTAGAACAGTTATCTCCGTGGTTGAGCCTACTGAGGAATCATGGATGATCTTAACAGATGGAAGATACCTTTTGCAGTGCAGCCTTTAAATGCCTATGTTTAACTTTACTGAATCAAATGCCTTTTTGTGATAAACACAATATACACAGCAAAATATTGTAGCCTCTATCGCTCAGTTAGTTGTAGCATGGAAGATGTTTCACTATTGGAAATCATCTGTAAAAGCCTGCCTATTTCTTCTCATCTCTTAAAAATATTATAGTAGTATTATCATTGTGGCACCTGAAAAGAAAGCTCTTCCTCAATATTAATCTGCTAGAAGTCTACCCCAGGTTCAAAGTATTCCATGGGTCTGCTTCCACTCAAAACCATAACTCATGAGCCTAAATGTGTGTGCATTTACTAGTTAGTTAGGGAACACAATAGCTCAATGCTAGAATGGCTAATGTTTCCTTTACAATCTGTTTTTTAAGTTGTTGTTCAGTTTCCAGGCTATTTGTACTCATGTATATTCAGGCAGAAACACCCCTTGAATATCTGGACTGAATCTGGAAGTCCAATTGAGAAAACCATAGGAAGGACACTAGGGAGATGAGGAAAGCAGGGGGAAAATACCTGGAACTACTCAGTTGGGACCATCTTGCCAGGGCCAAACTAGAGACTCCTGTTTTCTATATCTCCCCTCTTTATCCAGTTTGTCACAACGATTCCTCTTTAGATTGACGAGTCGCAGTTCCCAGTATCAAGAGATTTCTTTTTTCTTCTTCTTAAAACACATTAAAAGCAAAATAAGAGGAGAATTTTTCTTTACATGTGTTCTGAATGCTTTATCAGATCTCCATTCAAAATGGATTTGGGCTCAATAAAGGGTCTCTCCAGGTTGAAGTGAAGGAAGGATTTATTTCTTAGAAAACAGGGAACATTTATAAGGAGGCTTACACAGAAGTGGCCTTTGCTCTCTATGCTGGAATATATTAACATGCAGATGCAAGCATCTTACGGCACAGCAATTTTGTTTAGTTCTTACAGCACACCTCCTGCCTGATCCCAATCCAAAATTCTAATTAATAGGGATTCCATATTTTCACACAGCTTCAGCAGCCTGAATGTGTGAGTGCTCATTCAATGCTCTGAAGACCCTAATCACCCCTTCAAAGCACATGGCTCTATATAAGGCCTCCCATGTCTGAAATACAGAAGGAACCTCATCGTCATCATCATAACAGTGCAGCAGCTGTGCTTGCCACCAGCCAGAAAAGTTAGTCCTGTATACAGCAGACATACCTCAGCTACCATTTACCATCTGCCTAGTTATTGGGGAGACAGTCACAGCACACAGAGACAGCTGCCACTGACAATATGAAAAACATCGGGCACTTCCTTAAAGCCTTTGGCAGTGTGAAAAAACAATTTCTGCAAAAAAGAATATGTAAAATTGCTGCAAATTCTGGATGCAACGGCTATTATGTATCACTCACAACAAAATGATTACACTCAGTAAAATGGATTCTGTTTTGCAACTGTCACAATTAGACACATTTATACAGAATACTCCACTAACAAGGCTAAAAGACCATTGTCCGGGACAAAGAGCTTCTCCTATAAGCTCTAACGTAACAAATGATACCTTTTTAAAAAAATTTTTTTAAAAACTTGTTTTAAGTAAAACAACTGTCACTCCATAATTACTTTGTTGTAAGCACAAATAAAAAATTACTTAAGGGTGTTTCCTTCTTCAGAGATTTTGGTTCTAAATAAATTACTCCAGTCAAAAAGATGTATTAAATTAATTCTTTATTAGACATGTTGTAAAATCTAAGGAATTGTTCACCAGTGCTACATAATAAAATAAGGCGGTACCAACAGGAAATTGATCCCTCTGGTAAATAATTATAGTATTTACTTTTAGAAGAAAAAAAGAGAGTTTTAAGAGTTAAAAAAAAAAGACTCAAGGTTGATTTATACTCTAGGAGGACTCTCAGGAGAAAAGATATTTAGACAAAAATGAGGGAAAGGGGACTATTTCTAGTTTCAGGAAAAATATACATCCAAGTTTTCAAGTTTCAGTTAATTAATGTGTAAATGTTTAGATATTAGCTATGTAATTTTTTAAAAAGCTATCTACAAAGCTGTGTTTCTATACCACCAGTTTTCTGGTTATTAAGCCAAATATCCAGATCACTAAGTAACATTCACATCAATTTCCCATTTAGAAAAAGATACAGATCTTCAAGTGAATCTTAAATTTCAATTTTAAAAAGAAAATAATATTGAGCCTTTGGGCAAAATACTGCCTGGCAGATGTGGAAACAGCTAAGTTCTAGTCTTTAAGTAAGGTAGGTCTGAATTCAGATCCTGCCTCAGACACAGTACTGACCCAGTCACCATCTGGTGAAGCAACTTCTTTGGAAAAATGGCCAGCCATCCTCACGGATAGTCACACACAGGGCAGGCAAGCCAGCCTGACAGGAGGAAGCAACTGTCAGGCAAGTCAAACAACCACCACCACCACCACCTTGACCACCATCCCCCCTCAGACCCAGATGAAGACAGCCAAGATCCTGAACCCAAGAGTATTGGGAAGAACAATGCTTCCAGCCCAGTGCTCACAAACATCATCCAGGGAAACAGACCCTTTGGAGACATAGCCTGGCAACTGCTCCTGCAGGTGCCACCAAAGTGCTTGGCACTATCAGATGGTTTAACATCAGACTGATATGATGTTATTAGTCAAAATGACATTAAAGAGGATACAACACCATCTGTTTTGCGCTGCACCCTAGGGGCCATGGGACCTTTCCATTTAACTTACACCTGAAACTTCCCATATGTGTCCTCTCTCCCATCAGAATGTGAACTTCTTGAGAGCAGAGACTGTCTTACTTTTCTGTCTGTATGCCCAATATTACCACAGTGCTTTGCACGTAGTAAACACTTAATAAATGTTTCATTCATTCATTATTAGCTATCTACCCCTGAACACATTACTTAACCTCTTTTGATCTCAGTTTCCTCATCTGTAAAAATGAGAGGGTTGGACTCAATGGTCTGTAAGATCCCTGCCAGCTTGGATCTATAATCCAGTGTTCTAAATCCATTCATTTATACTTCCCAATAAAGTTAAAATTATATTTTCAACTCAATGGCAAATCCACCAGGAAAAACAACTTCTAACAATGCATCAGTGCAGCAGCGGATGACAGGAGGGTTTTAAAACCCAGATTGTGTGTGCCAGTGGCGTCTTCTACTGGGCTACGGACTTTCATTTCTATAGCAACACTCAGCTTGGTGTTGGAACATATTCTTTGAACTTACCAATGTAACACTTCCTCACTCTCCAGCTACCCCTCCCCCCTGCTACGAGAAACAGCAGGGGCTTAGGGCCAGGAGAGCAAGAGAGGAAATTATATGACTTCGAGGCAGTAGAGGATGGTGGTCAAGGAGAGAGTGAAAGGGAAGAGATATAGGGACATTCAGTGGTGGACCTGCTCCTTGCTGGGGCTGGCTGTGACTACGTTTCCCCTGCTTTGAGATAGGTTAACAGTAACCAGATGTAGTCAGAGTATCAGTGACCACGCAGAGAGACTTAGATTGTAAAAAAAAAAAAGAGAAAAAAAAAAGCATCACCTTCCTTAGTTTCATTTCATACTAGACCCCAAGTTCTGGGTTGCATGCCCCTAAGCAGTGAATGAGTCATTTTCTGCATGGGCATTTGATGACCAGTCCTATGGAAAGTATCAGCTGAGCATCCAGTGGTGATGATGCTGTTATATTCCTCTGCCTTAAAGCACACTATAGATGGCCTAGAACACCTAGGTCCAGATCACTCTTTTGTTTCAGAAAATTGGAAGACTCCAGCATTTTGAAGAATTGAAATATGAGCAATGGTAAAACCACAGCACTTTGGGTAATATTTTATATGATTTATTAGGCATTGTTTTCCCTGGTTAATAATAACTAATTTATATAGTACATGCTACACGCCAAATTGTATGTGCCAATGGTGTCTTCTACTGGGCTATGGACTTTCATTTCTATAGCAACTAGAAGGCACTATGCTAAGTGCTTTATAATTATCATCTCATTTGATCCTCACAATAGCCCTGGGAGGTAGGTGCTGTTATCACCTCCATTTTACAGATGAGGAAACTGAGGCAAGCACAGGTTTAGTGAATTTCCCAAGATCACACAGTAAATGTATGAGGCTGAATTTGAACTCAGGTCTTCTGGAGCATTCTATCTACTGCACCACCTAGCTGCCCCATCAAGTACTAATTATTTGTTTATTGATTCTATGCTAAGAATAAAAATGCTGTATATAGAATTCCAGTATGTGTCTACCTCTGTTTTTAGAAATTATTTTTATAAGCATGTATTATCTCTTCCTCCCACTTTCCCTCCAAAGGACCAATAGAAAAAGGAAAATTCTCATAACAAATATGCACAGCCCAGCAAAAGAATGTAGCATAACTGAGACCTGGAGCCAGGTGAATGCTTGTCTACTAGAAACCATAAAGATAAAAGAGAATGAGTGATAGATCACAATCCAGAAGAAGGTCAATAATTACATGTTCTGTATTCTGTCTTTTTGGTTCTTGGTGAGCCAAAATTAAAAATAAATCAACAAGCAGAAAGATCTTGGAGGAGAATCCAAGTAGCTTTCCCATCTAGTCATCTTGTTTGGATAAGTGACAGCTTTCTTTCCCATTCAGACAAAACAGAGTTTGTCACCGTGTCTGAATCACTCATTTAGTAAGTGTCATGGGACTTCTTTTCTTTAAGCAAAGGTAGTGTTGCTCCATCCGTAGCTATTTTTTTACATTAAGTCTAAAGCTATAGTACAGTTATCCCTTCTACATTGCAACTTTCCCCATAGGTTTCGATATATATCGCAGGTCAGCATAAGAAATTAAATTTTTAATTTTGGGGGAGTTTTGCAGAAGCTGAAGACAACAAACAAAGGCCAGCAGACTACACAGAGCCTATGACCAAATACTTAACCCAAATTTTACAATAAGGTACTGTAAACACCCCCATAAAAAAAAAAGAAAAAAATGTAGACTTCTTTTCTGGAAAGAAAGCAGGTAAGTCCTTAAAAATATTTATTGAAATAAAAATTTTAAACAGTGGAGTAGATAATAAAGAAATGCCAGCTCCTCTTCTGAAAGACAGAAAGACAGAATGCTGAGTGTCACCACCATTAGCATATGACACGTATAGGCAACAATTTCACCAGGATCCTCCTTCATCGTGGCTATTGACTTGTTATAGAGCTCTTAATGGTTTCAAAATGCTCTGCAATTATTAACTCTTATAACTACTGGGAATTATGGGTTAACATGACTATCCCCATTTTGCATATAAGAAAGCTGAGGCACAGATAGGCGCTTAAAGGTATGATCCAAATTCACATAGCATAGAAGTGTTCTGAGTTTCTAGTGCAGCTCATTGCAGTGGATAGAAGGCTGAACTTCTCCCCACCTTGTAGCAAGGTCATCTTTGTGACTTTGAGCAACTTATTTACTTGGGGCCTCAGTTTCCTCACAAGAGAAATGAGGGGATTGAATTAGATGACCTTTTAGGTCCCTTTCACCTTTTGTATACGATATAGGATTATTTTCTGTGTTCATCTGTACAGGACAATACAGAAAATTCTGACTGCTTAGTTGTATGGTTTGTATGTCAAATCCAAAACTTTCCAGTATAATTTGGTCATTTCCATATAATGCCCTATCCACTTGGGCCATCTTCTCCACTGCCCTATGCCACTACCCCACCACCTTGGACTCCACAAACATCCCAGGTTCCAATAGTCCATTTTTGGCCTTATCTTGCTTGGTTTCAGGCCTCTCCTACACTCCTGGACCACTTCTGTGCTATGATTTGTAGACACCACCCCTCCTTTTCTAACTCACCTTTATGTTTTGTCTCCTCTTGTTAGAATGTAAGCTCTTTGAGGGCAGAGACCGACTTGCTTCTATTTGCTTTTCCAATGTTTAGTGTAATACCTAGCACGTGGTAAGTGTTCAATAAATATCACATGCATATATGCATATGTATATGCTATATATATATATGCATGCATCTATCTGTCATAGAAACAGAGCTTCAATGGCAGAACAACACACCTTGGCTTTCCTATTCTGCCAAGCAATCTGCAAATATTGAGAGCCTATCCAGTTAAAGTCCTGCAGGCCTAGCTGAGGACTCAGATGCAATGGAAAAGGAAAACCAGGACATAAGCATGTAAACCCTTTATTAGAGTGCCATACACACACACACACACACACACACACACACACACAAAAGAAGCTTCAGTTCTTGCCAGCACCTCCATAAGACTTTGTATATCCATTTCACCAATGCTTTCTAAGGTTATGAAACTTCTTATTTGAGTTCTTTTCCTCTCTGATTCCATCCCACTTTACTTGCCAGTCATCTAACCCATTGAGAAGATGACAAAGACTGATCAAAATAGTGGGTAACATCTAAATCCATTCTGTTAATATTGTTGAGCTAAAGTCTCCTGAAAATATTTTACATGAGAGTATTGTGTATCACCTTGTGGGCCTTGTGAATGAGACAGTTAGTGTGCCAGGCTACACTGATTCATTAGCATCCTCTGCCTATGGAAATTATTATTATAAAGACCTAAGCACTGGCAGCACTTTTCAAAGATGTGTTATTATGAACAAAAATAAAAATACATAAAAAATCATAATGCAGCATATATTATGCTCCATGCATTTTTGACTCTCTAGCTATCGCTGAATAAATGTACATTTTTCATCCTAATTGTTTTCAGACCACTGACTGGAATTACAACATGAAAAGGCCGCTGTCACATTTGGTATACATTTTTAATAGACATCTTTAAACATTTAGACAAAATATTATTTTTTTAATGGCAATTCTTTAACTGGTAAATGTAATTACCTAACTTTAAAGAGGGGGGAAAGAGGCCTGACAATCAAAATATTCTGTCACTTCCTTACAGAAGCACCTACAATATCTTTTCAGTAAATGAAATGATTCTTTATTTTATGCTTTTAAAAATGCATTAGGGTAATTGCTCTGCAACAAATTACCTTCTGTGCCATAAGCTCAGCTCCCACATCTCAAACGTGTACATCAATTGTGCGCATTGTCATGATCTCCTGACGATCACCAGGGGTGAGTTCCCTTAACAGCATGTTTATAAGAGTATTCAGTTGAGCAATCTGCAAAATAATTATATTTCAATGGAGATATTACGCTGTGAAAAAAATCTATTATACGTCAAGTGCTAAATGAAGCAGTTATGAAACCAAGACACATTTATGAGAGCTTTTAATCAAAGCAAACAACTTTTGCAAACTGATAATTGCATTGTTTTCTTACTATTTTAATTTGCTTCTTTAATAACAAAAATACACTTTCTAAATGGCAGCCATTGGTTTATTTCAAAGCTAGCAAACCACTGGGTTTTCCACTTTGCATCCTTGATGCTCTATCTCAAGTCAACCAGGGTTAAAGAAAATGTTCAGGGCATGATGTATTCATTATTCATATTGAGGCAAACCATAAGATATCAGAGGCCCATCCTCTACATTATATAGGTGAGGCAACTGAGGCCAAGGGAGGTCAAGTGATTTGCCCAAGGTTACATACGTAGTAAGCTTTAGAGACAAGATTTGAGACCAAGACCTCTGACCTTGGAGTCACTGTGATTTCTGCTATAACATACTTTCTCCCCTAAAATTCTGCCCTTTCTTATGACACCCAATATCCCACTCAATGGAAGTCTCACTCATGCCATTGTAGACTAAACTTTGGCCCATGTGTTCATACTTTCTTCTATTCCATGAACTTCCATTTGCCCTGTTTTGCCAAACACAGGATGCAGATTTTGTGATGAGAATTGTGCACATAATATTACATTGTAGTCCTCACATTTCACCACTCCACCCACATATCTGCCACCATAGTCAGTACATTGTATTATAGATTTAAAGCTATAGTCAAAACATAAGATCTTAGGTTTAATGCTAAGGGACTTTAGAAGGTCATCTAATTCAATTCCTTCATTTTACAGGGGAGGAAACTGAGAAATTAAATGACTTGTATGTATATATACTTATGTGTGTATTACATGTACACAAATACACATATTTTATTTATGTATAAATATGTATATATATGTTTGTATATGATACATACAAAGTAATCTTAGAGGCCATACGAGGAATAATAAAGACCTCCTTTAGAAGATATCACTAGAGCTGAATCTTGATGGAAACCATGGATTCCAAGGCATAGATGAGGAGGGAGAACATTCTAAATATAGGGGACAACCAGGGCAATGGCCTGGAGATGGGGGAGGGGAACATCATGTGTAGAACAGCAAAGTAGGCCAGTATAGCTAGACTACAGTGCGTGTGTGAAGGGAACTGATGTGCAAGAAGAGGGACATGAAAGGAAGGGCCATTTTGTGAAGAGCTTTAAATGCCAAGTGGAGTAGTATATATTTCGTAATTGAAGTAAAATGAGGAGGTTGGTCTGATATCCATTATAGCTCTAAAACTATCATTCCATGAACTTCCACAGCTCTATGCCTTCCTCCAAGTGACCCATTTAGTGTCCAGCCTAAAGAAAAGGTTCAGGTCATATGGCTTTTCCTTCTTTATCCACAAAATCTGATTTTCAGAAAAGGTATATTTTAAACTCTTCTTCCTGCACAGACATCATTATCTGTACCATTCATTCCCCAGGAATTTCCTTTTCTAATGTCTACCTTTTGGGTTTCCCCCTTGCAGACCATTTTCCAACCAGGAAGCAAGACATGTGGTACTAATCACAACACTCCTACCAAAAGAGTCCGTAGAGAACACTTTGTGTCTGGCACTGATTATATTCCATCAACTCCCAAGCCCAGCCTGTCACCAAGAGGATGCTCAGTCTCCACTTTATTCCCAAAGCCCATTTCCAAATACAACGTGCTGTTGTGCTGCATATCATAGAAATTAAAGAGAAGGAGTGTTGCAATGTCTGACCCTTCTAGAAAAAACCACCTAACTTTTGTGATTACAGTATCTTCTCCTCCCACTTCTTCCCTCTCTCAGCTCGTCACCCAGCTCCACGTAATTTCGATCATTAAGCCTAGGTTCTCTGAGCAAGGTTGATTGTTATAGCCAAGGAGCTCCAGTCAAGTCCTTGGGGAAGTCAAGCACTGAAGAAAGGCTAATGAGCAGCTTTCCTGGAACAGAAACCGGCACAGGGGATTAATAGCCCAGAAGCCTGGTCCTGTACAAGTGGTTTTCCAATCCAGGAAGATGTAAGTTAAATCAAGAGGTCCCATCCATGGCTACTAAAATCCCCAAGGTTTGCAGCAGGGGCCCACGAACTAGGCTAGGGGCAGTAAAGATGGATAACACCAGGATACCTAGACTGAGAGAGAAATAAGGTGACTGCAAAGAAGGCGGAGGAAAAGCCTCAGCAATTTTTAAAGTACAAGTGGAAGTAATACAGAATTACTATGGAATGCTGGGATACTTTATCCATTTAACAGGTCGACAGGTCACAGTGCAATCATGAGTTGTTCATTTCAAAACAAGTTGTCAGGGGCAGCTTGGTGGTGCAGTGGATAGAGCACAGGTCCTGAAGTCAGGAGGACCTGAATTCAAATCTGGCCTCAGACCAAACACTTGACACTTACTAGCTGTGTGATCCTGGGCAAGTCACTTAACCCCAATTGCCTAAAATAAAAATTTTTTAAAAATTAAAAAAAATAAAATTACAAATCAAGTTGTCATTTAGATCATGAAGTTGAGAGGTTAAATCATAAATAATGGCCAATCCTGTTCACATCCAGACCAAACATTGACTAAGAGATATCCTCTCTATGTCAAGTTATTGTGGAAGGAATTCTTCTTCATTCACTCAAGGATTGATGGAAACTCTATAATGGGGACAGCACTGTGTTATCTCAACTTATGTGTGAAGGAAATAGAAGGCATAGATACATATTCTGATGGGGGAAAAAATCAAGGCTAAAGTTTTGGAGGTGCTGGGAGGTCCCTGGATGTAAGTTCATGTACTGTAACCTACTAATTATTGATGTTATCCTTACCAACATCAGAGGGCTTACATACACTTTTATAGCTCTCTAGACTTCCTGCTTTCAGATCATTTAGCTTTGTTAGGCTAATTTAATAAAGACTACAGTTAGTACTTACGCTTCAAACAAGTCCTCATCAAGATTAGAGCTGTGAAGGCAAAGAAAAAGAAATTCAAAAAATGGGGTGGGGGAGGACAAGGTGGAAGAAGGAAAATATTTTCTTAGAATTTGCTTCCTGAAAAAAAGAAAAAATAAAAGGGATAACCCTTCCCAATTTCCAGGTTTTAATATATCTAAATATTATCATTTTATGAGCACAAGCCACACATAATACTTTTGCATGTTCCTAAGTTAACAAAACAATTTTTAATTTTGTATGTAGTTGTTTGAAAGTTATCTCCCCCATTGGACTGAGCTCCTTGAGATCAGGGAATGTTCGTTGCCTTTCTTGGTATTCATAGTGCTAGGCACATTGTAGACTTATTAACTGGTAGACTCACTTTAGGTCTGTAAAAGGTCCTAAAAATATTAAAATTGGATATTTCAATTTTCTTCCAATTTCCCATCATCCTCCCTGCTAAAGAAAGAATTATGTGATGCTTTTCTCTCTCTTAGGGCTTCAATATTTACAGAAATTTTATATCTTAGTCAGGATCTTCTTCCAAGTATGTTCATGAAAGTAAATTAGAAACAACTTTTTTAAACCACCCATCTTGAAGCTTCCAACATATACATTGGCAAAGATATATGACTTATCCTTTGGTGTGAAAAGGCTAAGCCCAGTGTTCTTACTACTTACTATATTCTACTTATCAAAGGCTTTTAACATTTTCTTAGTAATACTTGGGCTAAGACACCAAGAATATTTAGCCTTCAATGCTAGCCAGTATCTAGAAGAAACCAACTTGGAGAGGAAAATCCCAGAACTCCAGTAACATAACACTATGCATCCACTAATAATGCAATGTATATAATTCAATTTTCTGAAAGATGTACCACCATCTTTGCTACTGCACCAAAGGCCTCCTAGGCCTTTCCATCTGACATGCCTCTTAAACATCCTACATGTGTCATCTTTCCCATTAGAATATAAACTCTTTGAGAGTAGGAACTGTCTTACTTTTCTACTTGTAACTTCAGTGCTTCACACAGGACTTTGTGCATAAAAACACCTGATAAAAAATGCTTCTTCAACATTTTATTCGTGGAATTGGCAAACAGATTTGTTGCACAAAAGTTGAACTCTGAATTAATTTACCTCACAAAGAGCAGAGGCTCCTGTTTACATTAATATAAAAAATTCCTGGAGGTCCAAGAGCCCTCTCACAACTCCATACTGAGCTTTAGGGGGCACATTTCAATGACTCCAGTTATTCAGAGCAAGGAGTGACATAACTATCATTGCAAAAATTTCCTAGCAATCTTAGTTTTTCTGTTCTGGCTCCAATCAGGAGCAAGGCATACCTTCTGACCTCTGACGTACCATCCATAGTCAATTATTTACCTGCTGGGAGAGGGCTTTCCATAGAGAACAAGAAGAATAAGCAAACAAACAGACTACAGTTATCCCTTCTACACCTCTGGGATTGGGGGTGAGGGGTCTGGAAAATCTGTGTAAAATTTTTTTGGCCCTCCCTTCATATCAGAGAAGTCTGAATTTTTTTTATTTTTCTTTTATGGGGTGTTTACAGTACCTGTTTTACAGGTAATGTAAAATTTGGGTTGATATTATACAATACTATATACTTATTTTATGCATTTCTGAGTTTCTAAATGTTTTCTGTGTTGTCTGCTGGCCTTTTTGGCTTCTGCGAAACTCCCCCCAAAATTCCCATTTAATTTCTTATGCCTACTCATGATATATCGAAACCACAATGGGTAAAGTCGTGATGTGGAAGGGATAACTGTAGACAGTAAGGAGCCCTCGCCCTAAACTCAAAGGTCCCCAGTGCTTCTCTTCAACATTGTCAAATTGCTTTATTCTCAAAATTGCTAAACTCTGAATTTTTGCCTATTTTTATCTTTAAAACTTCCTGATTTATTGGATGTAACTCATTGCCTACTTTGACCTTGGATGTCCAGATATCTGCAAGACCTCATCCAACTTTGGGAAAATCCACAAGCTTCCAGTCTTGACTCTCTTTTCTTGATGAGATCAACCTTGCATGATACGTGCAGGCTACAGCTTAGAATAATATCCACCAGCTGCTTTCTCTTTAATTGGCCAGGGAGCAGGCATTACTAAAGGGATATTAGCCAGGAAAGAAGACCAACTTACATCCTTAGAAGGGAACTTTATAAAATTCCCTACGGCATATAGGGATAAAAGAAGTTAGGATCTTGAGTTTCAAGGACACTCAAAGCCAGACATAATGCTACACAGTGAACAAAGGTAAAATTCTTAAAGAGATTCAATGTCAGATAGGGGTTAAAAAAAAATCAAGAGCAAGATCACAAGAGTAAAATGTTGTCATTTATTCTGCCTAAATACTCTTGGCTGCAAACCATTTACAGATTTGGCTTCTGAGACATAGCATGTTGATGCATTTTTGTCTTAGCTTTTGTATACATGCTTGGGCATATCTACCAAAAGAAAATGCCTGGGTGACATTTTTAGAAATCTAAAAATAAGAAAGCAAAATATATCCAAATACATTCTAATAAATGCTATCTTCAGCATAGTCCATATAAAACCACTCTCACATGGAATGAATCAATGAACTGTTTCTAAGATTCTAGAAATTGGGCCCCACTTACCCCCTCACTCAAGGATTCTTAACTTGGAGTCCACAGATCCCCAACCATCAGCAGACTTCAAGGGCACTGTGAATTTATATGGGGAAAAATTACATCTTTATTTTCACTAACCTCTATCTGAAATTTAAGCATTTCCTTCCATAATCTAAAAACATGATTCTGAGAAGGGGTTCCTAGACTGGACCAGACTGCCAAAAGGTGATAAAATAAAGATGAAGAATCTCTGTTCTAGCTTGTGAACAGGATATTGGTCATGATTGTTTTCCAGATGGTTCACAAACTCTTGTGAAAGATCATTTCCTATGCCAGCTGGACTTGGAGTCAGGAAGACCTGGCTCCAAATCTGACCTTTGACACTTACTAGCTGTGCGACCCTGGAAAAGTCACTTAACCTCTCTGAATATCTGAACTTCCTTGTCTGCAAAAAGGTTATAATAATGTCTTACAGCTTTTACTTCACAGAGTTGTTGTGAGGATCAATGGAGGTATGGACTGTAGAGGATCCTACAAACTTTACATACTAAATAAGCATCAATCTTTATTGTTAATCTGCCCTCTGATTCAAAGCTATTTCCTACATCCAGTCCAATCTTCTACTGGCATACATTTCTCACAAGCATCATTCTACATCTAGTTGAAGGGAGGGTGGGGAACTACTTTTAAATGCAGGACTTTGAAATTTGATAAATCTTGTAATACAATTTTTTTTGTTTTTTTTTTTTTTAGTGAAACAATCATGGTTAAGTGACTTGCCCAGGGTCACACAGCTAGTAAGTGTCACGTGTCTGAAGCTGGATTTGAACTCAGGTCCTCCTGACTCCAAGGCCAGAGTTCTACCTGCTGTGACCCCTAGCTGCCCTCCCTTTTTTTTTTTTTAATATAATCACTTTTTTTTTTTTGGCACAGCAATTGGGGTTAAGTGACTTGCCTAAGGTCACACAGCTATTAAGTGTCAAGTATCTGATCTGAGACCAGATTTGAACTTAGGTCCTCCTGACTCCAAGGCAGGAGTTCTATCCACTGTGCTACCTAGCTGCTCCAATACATTTTTTTTTTAAAGATTTAAAGTACCTCTGGCCAAAAAAAATAAAAAAGTATTAATCCCTTAAAAAAAAGAGTTGGGCTGGGAATGACTTCGCTCTTCTCAGCAATATAATGATCTGAGACAATTCCAAAAGACTCATGATGAAAATGCTATCCACCTCCAGAGAAAGAACTGATAGAGTCTGAATGCACATCGAAGCATACTATTTTTCACTTTATTTATTTCTTGGTGTTTTGTTGTTGTGTTGTTTTTTTTGTCTGCATTTTCTTTCACATTACTAATGTGGAAATATGTTTTTCATGATTCCACTTGCATAACCTGTATCAAATTGCTTGCCGCCGCAGGGAAGGGGAAGAGAGAATTTGGAACTCAACATTTTTTTAAATGATATTAAAAATTGTTTTTACATGGAATTTTGAAAAATGAAATATTATTTTAAAAAATTACAATCTTAGACAGTCACGTGGAGGATAATAGCTATGTGGTTAGTTTTTCTAGTGGCATGTCCCATACAATTTTGACAAGAGTGGAAACTTACCATAGATATTATTATTATGAGTGAGATAAGGCAGTGAAGGAGTGTGGCCTAGGAAGCTGGCCTCAGAGTCAGGAAGACCTGAGCTTCTGATTCTGAGTTCTAATTCTGATGCATATTCACTGAGTGACTCTGCTTGTCACTTAATCTCTCAGTGCCCCGTGTGACTCACTAAGACTATGATTTAGAGGCAAGTTTCTGCTCCACATTATTAGAGGAAGTTCGTCTCTGGGAGCTCCCTATGCTGATGAAATCACAGGTCCATTCTCTGCCCTACCACACCCTGCCCCCAAAATGTGAGATAAGCCAGGAAAATTGAAAGATGCCATGGTAGCCATCCCTAGCCAGGGAAAAGAGGGAGAAAAAAAGAAAAAAAAGAAATTTACATGATAATTTGTTGTATATTTGAAAGGAATAGCAATAGTAGATTTACAATTTCATATACAATCATCTTTTTTATTGTACTAGGTTATGGAAATGCTTGTTTTATTTGATAAATTAAAAAGAATTTTTTTTTTAAAAAAGATGCCATTTTGGAGAAGGTCTTAAATGCTGGCTAAGAAGTTTGGACTTTATTCAGCAGGCAATAGAAGGCCACTGAAGAACTTTAATCTGAGCTGTGACATGGTGACAGATCTGTACATACTTATTTTAGGGCAAAATATAAGAGTTTGAAGGGACCTCAGGACCCATCTGATCCTGAACCTGACCAAGAATCTCTTGGACAGTATTACTGACAAACATTCAACTGACCTCTGTTTATGACCTCCAATGAAGTAGAATCGATTGTCTCCAAAGGCTATCCATTCCACTTTTAAACAGTTCTACCATAGGAGGGGTTTTTCCACTTTACATTAAGCTTAAATCTGTCTCTCTGTGACATCTACTCTTTCTTCCTAATTCAGCTATCTGGAGCTAAGTAAAACAAGTCAAATTCTTCTTACATATGACAGCAATGCAGATCAGAATCCTTTGTTTCGTTTTCCAAGCCTTCGTAACCTGGCCCCCACCTACCTTTCAAGGATTCTTTTGCATTATTCTCTTCCATGTCCTACACAATCCAGTGACCTTGGCCTCCTTCCTGTTCTTTGCACAGGACATTTCATCTTCAGACTGAGCATTTTCACTGGTGGTCCCCTGTGCCTTGAATACTCACTCTCTTCCTCTTCCTGGCTTCCTTCAATTCTCAGTCAAAGTCCCACTTTCCGCAAGAAGCCCTTCCCACTGCTCCTTAATTTTAGTGCCTTTCCTCTGAGACTACCCCCGATTTATTGTGCATATACATCTCATTTGTACGTAGTTGTTTATATGTTGTCCTTCCCATTAGACTGAGCTCCTTCCAAGCAGGATTTTTTTTTTTTTGGCCTTTCTTTTTAACCCCAGGGTTTAGCTCAATACTTGGCACATGGTGGATGCTTAATAAATACTGGTTAGCTGGCAGATTGACTTCTATCATGTTCCTCTTGTGTCTTCTCTCTTTCTGGCTAATTATCCCTAGTTCCTTCAAATAATTATCCCGTGGCATGATCTTTACTATCCACTGTCTCTTGACCTTCTCAGGCTTATCTAAATCTATACATCCCTACTAAAACGTAGTACCCAGAACTGAACACAATACTCCAGATATAGCCTGAATAGGAAAGAGCACAGTAAAAGTAATCACCTACCTTGTTCTCGTATTATACCTCCCTTAATGCAGTCTAAGATAGCCCTAGCTTTTGGGGCTACCATGTTACATTACTTTATATTGAGGTTTCAGTCTACTAAAAACTCCTCCCTCATCCAGGATCTTTTTTACAGGAACTACTAGCTATGACTTCACCATTTTATATTTTTGAAGCTTATATTCTGGACCCAAGCATAAGATGGCACATGTCCCTATTTTTTGTGCCCTGACTCTGTCAGCAGACATGTTTGCTATCTTTCCTAGCTACATATCATCATCCTTATGATGCTCATGAACTATATGTATTGCTCTCAAGTCTCCATTCAAGGCCCTCTTCTCTCTTTAGAGTAACCCTTTGACAGGAACTTCTGACCAGTGGCCATCTTGTCCCAGTGATTAAGTTAAAACTCTCCTAACAGAGGCGAATACAGTGTACACACACACACACACACACACACACACACACACACACATACACACACATATATAATACTGTGAAATAAATATAATGCAAAATTGGATCTAATAAGAGCATGAGAGAAGAACAGTCCCAGCTTTTAAAGAGCTCACAGTCTAATATATTGATCTGGGAGTCATCAGTGTAATTAAATCCATGGGAAATGATGAAGTCACCAAATGAGAGAATCTAGAGACAGACCACCATTTTCCTTTCTTTGTATTCTCAGTGCTTGACACTGTGCCTGGCACATAGTACAAGCTTAGTAAATGCTTTTTGATTGAATATATCCATCCTTAGTCTCTATCTTGATTTCCAATCCTGCTTTACCAACTGCTGAAAGGACATTTTTTACCAGTACAATAACCCTGTCAAAAAAAGAAATGGTGTCATCACTTATCTCCAATGTCTCTATATCTTCTTTTTCATTTATAGTGAGAATGTCAATATAGATATAGGTTTGGTTTTTTTTTTCCTCCAATAGTCTATCAATTTCTGGTCACTAGACAAAAATCTCATTAAATCAATGTTTGAGATAGTTTAAAAATTGTGTGATTTTTAGCACCCTGGGACTAAAAAGGATAGAGTGCAATTTGTATTTTTATTCGTTTCACGGACAGTCATAGTCTGGTCATTCACCACCTAGTGGCCAACATTCTGGTAATGAGCATCACCTTACTTTGATAAAAGGATCTTGAACTAGGAAAGGTCTTAGAAGTCATCTAGTGCAGCTGTCTTATTTAACAGATAAGGAAACTGAGGCTCAGGGTGGTTAATTCACCTAGCCAAGTTCACACAACAATAGAGCTTAGCTCCAGGGTGGGGAACCTGCAGGCCTCAAGGCTACATGTGGCCCTCTAGGTCCTCAAGTGTGGCCCTTTGACTGAATCTAAACTTCACAGAACAAATCTCCTTAATAAAAGTATTTGTTATGAGTAGCTTTAGCTATTCCAGTCCATGGACAGCAGAAACAGCCTATCAGTGCACTTATAAGCAAAACCTGTCCAGCTTGGTAGACCATATAAGAGTTTATTTTTTTTCATTGGGACAGTTTTTGAGAATGCAGTGTCACCTCCGTGCCATGATGAAGCATCAGAGCAGGACTTATATTGAGGAGAGATAATACAAATTGCAGATAATACAAAAGCCACTTACTGTCACTCACATTCATTCACTTACATGTCTCTCCATCCACAGGCCCTACACTTTTCCAAAGTCCCACTATTGATGGCTATAGAACCCAGATTCATGGTGTCAGGAAGAGACTCTGGGTCACATAGATAATCTGTTTAAGGATAATGGAGTTGACTACAATTTGACATTGATTAATTATAGTTACCAATTTGAATTCACTGCCATTTCCCCATCTGACTAGATAGGATTTTTCTTACATTGTATTGTTTATACAGATAATCCAAAGCATAGCTACTTGGAAATTAGAGATGTTATTTAATAATGACTCAACACCCGCCATGCCCTACAGACATGCAGGTCACAGACAGAACAGATGCCTTATAATCCTGGGCTCATAAACGTGAAGGAATCTACTTACTTTGAAGCACGTAGATTATCTATGAACTATCCCATTTATTTCTCAATAGAGTTAAATTGTAGACAAGATAACAATTTAATTTGCTCCCCTCATCAACCATTCATGCCCTTTATTGAATGGTTCTTTACCTAAAGAAACAGGCTTGCTAGAGGTTCTGCTCTCTTCTAGTTTACTGAGAAACCAAAAAACTTAGACTTGTTCTGTTAAGCAAGAAAATGTGTGTGTGTTTGTATTATATATTATGTTGTTATGTTACATTTTGTTGTCATTCAGTCATTTCAGACTCTCCATGACCTTATTTGGGGGTTTTCTTGGCAGAGATACTGAGTGGTTTGCCATCTCCTTCTCTAGCTCATTTTACAGATGAGGAAACTGAGGCAAACAGGGTTAAGTGACTTGCCCAGGATCACACAGCCAGTAAGTGTCTGAGACCAGATTTGAAATCATGAAGATGAGTCTTCCTGACTCCAGGCCTAGTGCTCTATCCACTGCACCCCCTAGCTGCCCTTTGTCATATTACATTATGTTATATTGTACGGTTATATTTTCTCATATTATATTACATTGTATTATACTGTAGGATAGAATAGCATAGTATAGCATAGCATGTGTCTTCTATTTTGATGGTTATAATTTGTCAGCATGAGCATTTCCTTCAGTGACAAAGACCAAAACACTATTATAAACTTAATCTTTAAGCGCTTTCTGTGGAACAAAAAAAAATGTATCACCCTTTGTCCAAACTATTGATGAGCGCCTCCAAATTTAGCTAGGCTGATCCTATAGAGTTGAGTGTGTGTGTGTGTGTGTGTGTGTGCCTGCATATACACTTATATCCTGACATATACTTTGTACAGATCTATCATTTCAACACTATAAGGGACAACAAGTATGGGAACTCCATCCACCAATACGGATTGGCAATTCACCTATAATTTATTACATTAGAGAATTGCCAAGGAAACTTAGAAATTAAGTGACTTTTCCATAATCACATAGCTACTATGTGTCAGATGTGAGACTTGAACCTGTCCAAATGCCAAATTTATATATATGTGTGTGTGTGTGTGTACATAATACGTACATAATACATATGTGTGTATACATGTGTATATATATTCACATAGCGCTTAGTCCCTATGAATTCTGAATTAACTAAATTTTTTGGTTTTCTTACATGAACTTCCCTGTTCATCACTGAGACAGCCCTTCAAAAAACATGCAAACTCTCCTCTACTCACATTTCCCCTGTAGTTTGTGATTCAAGATTTTGATTATCTTCATATTTGAGGTCAGGTCAACCTCATCATCAAATAATCTGTTGATACAGATTTCTTAATGCATCCCCCTCTGAACTGCTTAAGACTAAAGGAGCCAGATTGTTTTCTAATTTGTATGGACTTGAAGGAATTTCTGCTGGGTATTTCCAAAGGTCAAATCCAGGTGTGCAAAATAATGAGGAGGGCTACATATACGTTCATAAATGCTTCTGAATATTCAACAAAGCTCTGTGAATGTGTGATTTCCTTGGGAGGGGGTCTCCCTTCTTTCACCAAACCAGATGCCAACTGTTCTATATCTTGTTAGATGACTTTTATCAATTGATAAGCACAAAACTTACATCATTTGGTGGCCAAGCCCTTTGGAGATGAGCTTCTTTAGGTTTAGCAAGATAAACCTTCAGTTGACCAATGTCTGGCCTATTTTCCATGGCTGTGCTTTCCTTTCAAAGTTGATAGGATCTGCCAGATTGACTTATACTCTACTGGCATAGTTTTCATAAATGTGGGGTCACCTCAACACTGTAATGAGGCATTAGAGAAGGCCTAACATTGAGGTTTTTACTTATACAAATTACACACATTTTGTACACTTATATGAGCTAAGTGGCTGAGACTTTTTCAATTTTTACTAACTACCATCATTCAAGTTGTTATTTCCTAAATTATGTTTATTATTCTAACTTACTCACTCTATATTGACTCAGATTCCTCACATCAGATGTTTTTGTTATTGTTCGGTCATTTTTCAGTTGTGTCCAACTTAGGGTTTTCTTGGTAAAGATATTAGAGTGGTTTGCCATTTCCTTCTTCAGCTCATTTTACAGATGAGAAAACTGAGGCAAACAGGGTTAAGTGACTTGCTCAGAGTCACACAGTTAGTAAGTGTCTGAGGTCAGATTTGAATGCAGATTTTCTTGACTGCAGGCCCAGCACTCTAGCTACTGTGCCACCTAGCTGCCCCACATCAGATGTACTTAGCAGAAATAGTGTAAGCAAAGAAAAATGACAAAGACATTGGAAATATAAACATATTTGCAATATATGAACTCTTATGGGGCTTCACCCCTCTCCCAATCATCTTAGAAAGCATTGCCATCATCTTTATTCATATTAATGGTAGAATTCAGGTTAGCAGGATAATACCAATTAATCATCAAAGGCATTGAATCCAAAGTTTTCCCTCAAAATTGGGATTATCAGGGATGGATGTTAAATTCTATCTTGATTGAGACAGTCCCATGGCAAAGGGCATAAAGCATTGCACCTGGAGTCAGTAACATCTGAGTTCAAATGCCACTTTGGCTTGGTGACTTTGGGCAAGTCATTTAACTCTAACTTTGTTTCCTCAACTATAAAATGGAGATAACATGAATAATAAGAGCACCTACCTACTAGGGTTAATGAGAGGATAAAATGAGGGAATGTTTGTAAAGCATTCTGCAAACCCTAAAGCATTATATAAATGCCACCTATTATTATTGTCACCATGATTTCTCAATTAAGAACTAAGAATGCTTAGAGATTCATCTGTTAATCCCTTCAAAATCTTTACAAATATGACTTCTTATGATTAACTCAGGATGAAGTGAAGACATTCTAGATGTGGGCCAATATTTGTTGTACTTCTACCCAAGCCAAAATTATCTTAACCACTGTGGTTTCCAACTGCTGACCTCAATCAGGTTTTTATCCTCCATGTGCCTTATCAACAGTGCTCTATCTGTCTTATTGGGTGGTCTAACCTATCTAAATATTTAGGGATAAACAATGGATTTAAGAAAACCAAGATGTGATCATAGTATTTAATGAGATGACATTGCTTCTGAAGAGCACAAAAGACTCATAATGGATGATGTAAATTCTAGAGGGCTAATCCATCTTCTTTCTAATGGAAGCTAATAAGCAAATACAAGTTAGAGCAGGTTTTCTAAAATGTGATCAATTATAAAAATAAAGTTTGAGAGGTGAAAGGAAATAATATATTGCTATGAGTAATGGCTCACAGTTATAAAGCTTATGAAATGTTTTCCTTAATAACCTTGTGGTTTAGCCATTACAAGTATTTACTATTCCTATTTTGTAAATCAAATTTTAAGTGCCTTGCCCATAGTAACATGAACTGGAAACAGGTGAACCTGAATTCAAACCCAGGTACCTGGACTTCAAATCAATTACTCTCTTTGCTAAAAACACACTGCCAACAATGGCAGGAAAGGGGAGAGGAGGGAAAGGAAGAAGGAAGGAAGGTAGAAGGAAAGAAGGAGCAAATGAAGGAAGGAAGGATGGAAGGAAGGAGTGAGGGAAGGAAGGAAGAAAAGAAGGAAGGAGGGAGGGGGAAGGGAAGAAAAGAAGGAAAGAATGGAAGGAAAGAGGGAGGGAAGTGATGGGGTATCAGCCTGAGCTGAGATCTTCACCCTTTGCCCCAAAGGGAATCTGGCTCTACAGGCCCCAGCTCCTTATCTCCCTTTGAAAGCCCTAGCCCCACCTTTTGATCTTATTCAGATGCACCTTCACCCCTTGCCCTAAAAAGAATATGGTTCCCATTTGTCTACAGGCCCCAGAAAACCCTTAAACTTTTAGGCTCCTTATCGACTCCCCTTATCTCCCTTTGAAAGCCCTAGCCCCACCTTTTGACCTTATTCAGATGCCTTTCAAACTTCTTCCTTATTGTCTATTCAATCTCCCAGACCTTCCAATCAGAATTCTCACCTAGGTCCTTTTCCCAGTCCCCTTCCTCTGGCCACCCAAAGTTACTTTAGTGTATATAAGATCCACCCTGGCCCCCATTCAAACGCTGAGACTTTCTCAAGCCCAAAAGGCTGAGACTCTCTCATGCCCGCTGGTCCCTATGGGTGTTACTAATGTTCAGATTCCTTAAGAGTCTGGTCTATATGATTTATCTCTAATAAACTCTTTCTCGACTGGAAGATTTGAGTTGAATTCATTCAGGCAGGACCTGCATCGTGATCTCGGGTGTCCTAGCACCCCAAACCTCTAGACCTCATCAGAAGGAGGCAAGGCAGGAAAGGAAAAGAAAGAAGAGAAGGGGAGATAAGAGGGAAAGGAAAGTAAGGGAAGAGAAGGGAAGGAAAGACAAAGGAAAGAAGATACTTCTTTTTTTTAAAAAAAAAAAAAAGGACCAAAATTATAAGCAAAAGTCCCACTGATATTCAGAAATTGCTATTCCTTGTTGACTTCATAATCACTTCTCTTAAAGAAGTCAGAAAATACTGAAGTAGTGATTTTAAGCTAGTACAAGTGACCGGTGTTCAAATTTCCTCCCAAGGGACTTCATTTTCCATGTAGAGAATACTCACAATAAAATAAAAGAGAAGATCACAGGTATTTCAAGCACACATTAAAACATAGTTATTTAAAATAATAATATATCCTCAGAGATCAAAATTCTAGCTATAAACTATGAATTGAGTTGGCAGGAAATTCTCTACCAGTTTTCATGGGGGAAAAGTAGATTCACAAACTAGCTACTGAAGAGAATGCTTTGAACCTAGATGATGCTGCTGTTATAAAATCTTTCCTTCTTCATAGCCATATACCACACCTGATGAAGATTTCACAAATGTGGCCTCTCCCTGATCATTAGAGTAATCCTAGGGAGGAATGAAAAAGAAATCCCATTCAGATCTAGTCAAAAAAGAAACAATCCTCAATGAGAATGACTGTGCATATCAGTGATGTTGTGGTTTCCATACTATTTAACATGGAAGAATTGCTATAACTTATTCATTGGCTACAACTCTGCATTATATGCATGGATTAATTAGGGTATTCTGCTTGCCTTATAGCTTATTTATCACATCAACAATTTAGCAGCTGGACAGCTCCAGATGCACTGAGATTTTCTGGCCAAAGGACACTGACCTTGCATGATT
Organism: Vombatus ursinus; assembly: GCF_900497805.2. Classification (NCBI taxonomy): domain Eukaryota; kingdom Metazoa; phylum Chordata; class Mammalia; order Diprotodontia; family Vombatidae; genus Vombatus; species Vombatus ursinus. Next base: position 42,845,538 of record NW_020954557.1, on the reverse strand, counting down.
AAAATGAGACGCACATACTTACACCCTGCAGAGTCAACTAACTATAGACCCATATAGAGAATACAAACCCCTGGACAATAGAAATCATACCAAGCCTCAAGAAAAGTATAATTACTAAGGAAACAATTACCTTCACAATTCTGCTGAGCTCCATGTCCATTTGTTCAGTGAGGTTCAATGTTACTTATTTCCATGAGGTTTTTATCCAGTCTTCAATGCTCACCCAAAGAAAGGTTTCATGAATAACCCATGATTCTTTCTGTATACTGAGCAGACTACAACCCCTCACTGGTTCTATCTTTGGCAATGGAAACTTACTCCAAGGTCAGAGTGATCTTTAGCATATATCTTGTGTCGACATGTAAGACACAGGGACTTTTTAAGCTGACTAAAAATATGGACAGATTGAGCACTACAAGTTATTTTAAACCATACACAGTATTTATGATGTCTTTTCGATGGCCCTTGTGATCTACTGATATGTGGAAATAGCTTACTAAGCTAAACGCCAGCCTTGAAATACTGAATGATTCCCTGGGGATTTGGGGTCAACAAGTGAGACAATATGACTCCAAACAGCTAGGCTGAACTTTCTATAGTGGAACTAAAGGTCTATACTCAACAAAGGGTCAAAACATGGACATTGGGGGGCCTATTTTTCCATTAGCAATTTCAATCTTGGGAAAGCAAGGATTTTAAAGGACCTAAAACAGGCCTGTCAAGTGACCTTGCCTGTTGGCCTGGAAAGTTACAGCCCTGATTTCCCTGGGATCCCCCTTCAGCCAAAGCAGCACAGATAATTCAGAATATAGCCACATCACCACACCTCCACGCCCTCCAACTGCTTCCCTTCCCCAATCCATTCAGTGTTTTCACCTCAGAGACAAACCAGACAGACGAGCTTATCCTCAACCTTCACAAGCTAACTGTCTCCAGACTATTAGAGTCTATCAGAAATGGTGGGCTGATTCTGCAAGAATGGATTACACGCTTCTGGACAAAAGACAGCCCATCACATCACACTATCTCACTCATGTCAGTGGATATGGTTTCATATTTGCAGAGCAGTACAGGAGGAAAATGGTACTTTTGGTCTTTCTGTTCTGGTGATAAGAGTTGAAGCTTATTTTTGTTTTTTAGGGTTCATATTGGATTTTGTAATTCAATATCCAATATCCAGAATCCAAGGACCAAAACTGCCATTTGCTTTTAGCTTCTTCTCAAGTCTAATCTAAGGGCTAAGAAGTGAGTTATTAGTCAGATGACACTTTAAGCAACATTTTTTTTCATATGGTAGAATTCATTCTTCTGTTAAAAACCGATTTAAATACCTTTGTGCTAACAGTAGTTTTCAGTATTAAGACTTAGAAATGCTGCCAGCTGATCTTAAGTTTATCCTAGTATGAATTATAGCTAGCATTTATATAGCTCTTTAAGACTAGCAAAACACTTTATACATGTTATCTGATTTCATAAAACTATCCTGTGAGGTGGGTACTATTATTATTATCCCCATTTTACAGATGAAAAAAACTGAGAGGCATAAAGGGTCAGGAGAGGGGTCACATAGCTAGTAAGTGTCGGAGGCATGATTCAAAGTCAAATCTTCTTGTTTCCAAGTCCAGAGCTCTATCCACTACATCACCTACCTGCCTCAAATATTTTCGTCCCAAACTAGTTTTCACGACACATCCACAAAGTTATAACTAGCACGTGGGGAACAGGACTCTGGTCCAAGTGACCAGCATCTGAGTTAGGCTTCCTCACCAACTCAGAAAGGGCAGACTTTCATGCAGCCCACCCCCACCTTAGGCATGGGACACAACAGAATTCTCTGAGGGATGGGTTGCCCACTCAGGGTGCAACCACACCTGTAGTTGGACTGTCCTCTGTTCTGCCAAACTACCGCTATTGGATTGTACTCTGTGCTGCCATATCTGCCCATCTCTACCCCAGCCTTAGCTCAGCTGAATTTGCCCCAGATTCAGTTTCAGCTGTTTATTACTCTGCACATCTGACCATAGATCATGACACCTCTCTGACTTTCAGCTTGAACCCACAAATACCATACTGGTTTTCATTCTGGGGCTCTAAATTGTCTGGAAGCTCTAAGTTGAACCACTTAAGGCATTGTAGAAAAAAATTAAATCCATCAAGGGGAAAAAGGAATCATTTACCTCTCAGCAACTACCTAGGGATCCTTAATATTCAAATCACATGAGAGCTCCTAACAGCTCGTTGGGGTCCATTACAATCCACAGCATAATGGAAATGCATGCTTAGGGGCTCCTTAATATGTGTATTATTGACACAATAGACCATAATGGCATTGAGCCTGGATCTGTTATGTCCCAGTCCTAACGTTTTCCTCTTTAGCTGGCAGATTATTGACACATTAGACTTTAACAAATCCCTGGATTTACATCAGTTTCAGTCCATTTTATCAAAGCCTCCCTCGGTGCTCTCTTTTTAAATAGGGTGCTCAATGGGACTGACCACAATGGCTCCTCCAGAAATAAGTGTTTTTTTGTATCTTTACGATTGACTCCTGTATTTGCAAATCTCAGTCCAAGGAGGAAGTTCTAACTGTGGTCAGAACTATGGGCTTGCTCTAGGAAGCAGGAAGCAAGAACTTCAAAGTAAACTGGAATCAGATCCTTCACCATTGTCCTCCTACAATTGCTTGGCCTTGTCTTTCTTAAGGATTCCTTGATTATACTTCTGTCTTTACAATCCCCTTCAGTTTCATTTCTTCCAAAAGCCCACCACACACACACACACACACACACACACTTTTTACCCTCACTGTTGTCTCATAACTTAACCCCTTGAAGGTACTCACTTTCCCCCTCACTAATGTTCCTTTTGAAAGCTCTACAAAAAGCATCAGAAACATGTATAAACCATGCATATATTCTAATTTCAGATACCTTTGTTCCACAATCACCTTGTACCTAAATATTCACAGACTTCAAATTGTGGGTGAACTGCTGTAGAAATTGTAGCAGAGTCAGGTTGGTATTTTGTACTGTACAATGGGAGGAAGGAGAAAAGAGGGTGGATATTCAGATATTATTAGGGATGTAGTGGGGAGCAGAAATCCTTCCCTCCCTGGCCTGAGATAGAGCCTGACAGAATATATACTCACCTCCTGCCTCCCTCCTCTGCCCTCTTTCCTTACTCTTCCCTCCTCCCCCTCCTTCCTCCTTCCTCCTTCCTCCTTCTTTCTTTCTCCTTCCCTCCTCCCTTCTTTTTGCTCCCTCCTCCTTCCTAATATTTAGGCTGCAGTACTGAGTTCTCACAGTAAGCCAACCTTGTTCCACAGTGGGGAACAGAGTGGACTGATAGACAATGGGAGAGAGTGGGGACATTCCTAGTCCATTAAGGATGCTGAGACAGGTGGAAAGAAGCATACCACCCACTCAGGCACTGAGAGAAGTTATAGCTATGGTAACTTGGCATGACCTAGGGCAGAACTGGGAAGGAAGACCTGCTTGTGAGGTTCAAAGGGACAGGCTTCCTTAAGTCCATAGGAATCCCATTATATGTGAGGCTTGAGGCTGGCAATCACAATACAAGGGAAGACTCTGGAAATAAAGGCACCTAGAACTGATTTTGAGCTGTAGTAAAGACATGCCAGGGAGTCTGGAAACTGACACTGTTCCCTCAGGGAAAGGTAAGGACTGGCATTTGCTGGGCACTGAGGAGAACTGCAGGCAGGCCAGTCCAGGAATGATGACTGAGAGCACAAATCTGCTCCTTTGGTTGGGAGCTGGGCAAGTCACTTAAACCTCTTTAGGCATCAGTTTCTTCATTTATAAAATAAAGTGGTTTGAGTAGATTTCCTCTGAGATTTCCCTTTCAGCTCTAGATCTTTCGATCTGTAAACTGCAGAAAGCAAGGACCTTAGGAAGAGCTACATGGTATAGTGGGGGGAAATGAAGGCAGGGAGCAGTGACCAGTGACATTCCATCTGCAAGAGCTGCACAGGCAAATAAGCAATACTGTGCCAAAGCCAGAGAGCTAAGCTTTAGTGAAGAAGAGAAATCTCTGGACACCCCAAGATGGAGCCTTAACCACAGAAATGGTGAGGAACAAGCCTCTGGAAGGAAGAATGGAAGGGAGCAAGGAAGGAAGGAAGGAAGGAAGGAAGGAAGGAAGGAAGGAAGGGAGGAAGGAAAGAAGGAAGGAAGGAAGGGAGGAAGGAAAGAGGGGGGAAGGAGGGAGGGAAGGAAGGAAGGAAGGGAGGGAGGGAGGGAGGAAGGGAGGAAAAAAGGAAGGATGAAGGGCAGGCAAAAATGTGTCAACTATGTGCTTTGCAAATATGATCTCATTTAGTCCTCACAACAATCCTGGGGGGTAGGTGCTAATGTTATACTTATTTTATAGTTGAGGAAACTGAGGCAGACAGAAGTTAGGTGATTTGTGCAGGATTACACAGCTAGCAAGTACCTGAAGCTGTATTTGAACTCAGATCTTCCTGACTCCAGGCCCATGCACTATCCATTACCCTACCAGCTGCCTCTATGAGCTTCTAAATGCTCAGGAATTTACAAACAAAGGAACATTTGTACCTCCTGACTCCTAACCTAGATTCCTACCCACCATACTACATAGTCCCTCTGTAAGGACAGTTGTTCACTGGTGAGTATTCTTAATTATGATGAACTCAAAATTAAGAATTTAAGAATTTTAAGAAAACTCAAAAATGAGTCCTATTTGTTTCCCTTAACCTCTAGTCTAAATAAACTTGTTTATATTTTGAACCTTGTGAGCCTGTGTGATTATAAAAAGATTTGATGACATTATTTCAGATCAGGGAAAGAGGTATCAGTTGCTGAAGACCCCAGATCATATAGGTAGGGGGCATTAAGTTAGAGAATCAAGAAAAACCCACAAGATATACCTAAGCACTTCATCTCAGAAGAGGTACCTCTGACAGAGATTCACACTGTTGTCGTTCAGTCATTCAGTCTGGCCAACTCTTTGTGACCCCATGAGTCATAGAGCACCAGGACCTTCTATCCTACACTATCTCCCAAAGTCTGTCCAAGCTCATGTTTGTTGCTTCCATAACACTATATTCATCTCATCCTCTGCCATTCCTTTCTCCTTTTGTCTTCGATCTTTATTAACATCAGAGTCTTTCCCAATGAATCCTGTCTTCTCATTAGGTGGCTAAAGTATTTAAGCTTCAGCTTCAGTATTTGTCTTTCCAACAAATAGTCTAAATTAATTTAAGTATTGACTGATTTGATCTCCTTACTGCCCAAGGAACTCTTGAAAGTCTTCTCTAGCAGTAGAATTCAAAATCCATGATTCTGCAGTACTCAGCTTTCCTTATAATCCAACTCTCAGAGCCACACATTGCTACTGGAAAAACCATAGCTTTGACTATATGGACTTTTGTTAGCAAGGTGATGTCTCTGATTTTTAGGTTGCTGTCCAGATTTGCCACAGCTTTCTTTCCAAGGAGAAAGCGTCTTTTAATTTCATGGCTGCAGTCACCATCTGCAGTGATCTTTGAGCCCAAGAACATAGAATCTGACATTGATTCCATTTTTTCTCCCTCTATTTGCCAGGAAGTGATGGGACCAGTTGCCATGATCTTAGTTTTTTAATGTTAAGCTTGAAGCCAGCTTTTGCACTCTCCTATTTCACCCTCATCAAGAGGCTTCATAATTCTTCACTTTCTGCCATCAGAGTGGTATCATCTGAATATTTGAGATTGTTGATATTTCTCCTAGCAACCTTAATTTTGGCTTTTGATTCATCTATCCTGTCATTTTGCATGATGTACTCTGCATATAAGTTAAATAAATAAGATAACAATATACAGCCTTGTCATATTCCTTTCCCAATCTTCAACCAATCGGTTGTTCTATGTTTGGTTGTAATTGTTGCTTCTTTACCTGTATACAGGTTCCTCAGGAGACAAGTAAGAAGACATGGTACTTGCATCTCTTAGAGTACTTGCCACATTTTGTTGTGATCCACACGGTCAAAAGCTTTAATGTAATCAATGAAATAGATGTTTTTCTGGAACTCCCTTGTTTTCTCCATAATCCAGAAAATGTTGGCAATTTGGCCTCTAATTCCTTTGCCTCTTTGAAAACCAGCCTGCACTTCTGGTAATCCTCAGTTCACATATTGCTGAAGTCTAACTTGCAGACTTAAATATAACCTTACTGGTATATGAAATGAGTGCAATTGTTCAGTTATTTGAATATTCATTGGCATTGCCTTTCTTTAGGATTGGGATGTAAACTGATCTTTTCTAATTCAGTGGCCGCTGTTGAGTTTTCCAATTTTGCTGGCATGTTGCATGGAGCACTTTAACAGCATCATCTTCTAGGATTTTAAATAGCTCAGTTGGAATTCTGTCACCTCCATGAGTTTTATGGTTAGCAACACTTCTTAAGGCCCACTTGACTTCATTCTCCAGGATGTCTGGCTGTTTAACCATACCATTGCAGTTATCATTGATGTTAAGATCTTTCTTGTATAGTTCTTCTGTATATTCTTGCCACGTCTTCTTAATCTCTTCTTTTTCTGTTAAGTCTCTCTCTTTATCATGCCTATTTTTTTCATGAAACATTGTCTTGATATCTATAATTTTCTTGAAGAGATCTCTTGTCTTTCCCATTCTATTATTTTCTTTTATTTCTTTGCATTGCTCATTTAAGAAAACCTTCTTATTTCTCCTTGCTATTCTCTGGAATTCTGCATTCAGTTGGGCATATCTTTCCCTTTCTTTCTTTCCTTCTTTTCTCAGTTATTTATAAAGCCTCATCAGACAGCCATTTTGCTTTCTTGTTCTTCCTTTTCTTTGGGATGGTTTTTGTTGTGCCTCTTGTACAATATCGAGAATATCTGACTATAGTTTTTTAGGCAATCTATGTACCAGATCTAATCCCTTAAATCTATTTTCAACTTCCACTTCACATTCATAAGGGTCTGATGGTTTTCTTTATTTTTTTTCAACTTTAGTCTGAATTTTGCTGTAAGAAGCTCATGATCTGAGCAGCAGTTAGCTCCAGGTCTTGTTTTAACTGACTGTATAGAATTTCTCTACTATTAGCTACCAAGTGTATAATCAATCTAATTTTGATATTGACCATCTGATGATGTCCATGTGTAGAGTCACCTTTTGAGTTGTTGAAAAAGAGTATTTGCTATGACCAGCAAGTTATCTTAATGAAATTCTATTCATCTCTGCCCTGCTTCATTTTGTACTCCAAGGCCAAACTTCTCTGTTATTCCAATTATCTTTTGATTTCCTACTTTAACATTCCAATGTGCATGGAAAAAATGTGCAATTTTGTGTTTAGGTGTGTGTTATTTCTAGAAGATGTTGTGGGTCTTCATGGAACTGATCAACTTTAGCCTCTTCAACATCGGTGGTTGGAGAATAGACTTGTATCACTGTTAAATAATTTTTGCCTTGGATTCCAACAGATATCATTCTGTCATTTTTGAGATTATACCCCAGTACTGCTCTTCTCACCCTTTTATTGACCATAAGGGCTATGCCATTTCTTCTAAGGGATTCTTGCCCACAATAGTATATATAGTAATTATCTGAATTAAACCCACCCATTCCCATCCATTTAATTTCACTGACACCCAAGATGTCAATGTTCAAACTTTCAATCTCCTATTTGACCACATCCTAGATTCAGAGATCTTACATTCCAGATTACTGTGCAATATTGATCTTTGCAGCATCAGATTTGGCTTTCATCACCAGACACATGCACAACTGAGCTTTCATTCAGCTTTGGCCCTGCCACTTCATTCTTTTTGGAGCTACTTGTAGTTATCCTCCACTCTTCTCCAGTAATATGCTGGACACCTTTCAACCTGAGGGGCTTATCTTTTGGTGTCATATTTTTTATCATTTTAGTACTGTCCATAGGGTTTTCTTGGCAAAGAAACTAGAGTGGTTTGCCATTTCCTTATCCAGTCAATCACCTTTTGTCTGAACTCCCCACTATGACCTGTCCATCTTGGGTAACTCTGCATTGGATAGCTCATTATTTCATTGAACTATGCATGCCTCTCTGCCACAACAAGGCAGTGATCCAGGAGGTGAGAGTTATACTAGCTAAAAGTAATGTTGAATGTCATCCAGCCCAAAAGTGTCAAACTAGAGACCTGAGGTACCTGACTAAAACCTGAACCAGATTAAAAGATAATTGGGAAACATTTAACTAAATAAATAAATTGAGATACATTCAACTAAATAAATAAAACATGGATAATATTAATTTCTGGTTTTCTAATTCAATATGTTGATCACAGGGATCCATTTCTTTTTTTGTTTAACACCACCGAATTCTAACCCTACTCTTTCATTTTATGGATTTGGAAACTGAGGCTGAAGAGAGCAGAAAATAAAACTCATGTCTTCTGAATGCCAAACTAGTATTCATGCCCTCAGCTCACTAACACAACTTGGCCACGTGCAAGTGTTAGCACGGTAACTGCAAGAACCCAGGAGTAGGTCAGGGATGAGTGGAGGAATGGGAAGGCAGAAAATGAAGCTGTTTGCCTACATAATTGAGCAGCAGTTTTTACCAGGGCGTTTAACTAGGGTATTCCAGGAGAAGTGGAAAGAATGGCCAGTGGGTATAAGAATGACAGCAACATTGATGCTTTTAGACAGATTTGGATTAACAGTAAGAGAGGAAATGGAATCAGAGAAGCCTTTGGCTCTTGGAAAAGATCATGGCTACAATTACGTGGGTGACCGGATGCTTTCAATTACAACTGTGCTAGGCAAAGGCTTTAGGTGGAGCCACACATTATGGTGGAAAAAAAATCAAGGTAGGGAGCAATGACCAATGACATTCCATCTGCAAGAGTTGCTAGAGGTATAAGCAATGCTGTATCAAAGTCAGAGAGCTGTGTCTTAGCACAGGAGAAGCCTCTGGGTGCCCCATAATAGAGCCTTAACCAGAGGGAGAGAGGTTCAGGCCTCTGGAAGGAAGGAAGATATTGGGGACCCAAACACAGAGAAACAGTACCTGCCCTCAAGGCACTTACATTCTATTAGGAGGATATGACATATATACATATAAGCAAATACAGAAAATAAGTATATACAAAGTAATCCAGCCTCAGACACTTACTAGCTGTGTGTCCCTGGGCAACTCATTTGACCCCATTTGCCTCAGTTTCTTCATCTGTAAAATGGAGATAATGATAGTACTTACCTCTCAGGGTTGTCATGAGGATCAAATGAGATAATGGTTACAAAGTGCTCCTTAGCACAGTGCCTGGCATATCATAAATGTTAGCTATTTTTGTTATTATTAATTTCATGATATAGAGTACTACTGTGACAGGTTTTAGTAAAGTAAACCAAGTCTCAATTTTTTAAAATAGTACTACACAATTTGCAAAAAGGAAGCATGGCATTGTGTTTGTAGAATCAGGAAGACTTGGGTTCAAGATCTGCCTCTGATACATGATGGTTGTGTGGCCGTGGGCAGGTCACTTAACCTCCAGGTGACCTAGGCAGCTCCCTAAGATATGAGTCATCAATAGATACCCATCTGCATGGATAGAAGTTTCCATACCAGATCTACTCAGAATAAAACTTAAGCATTCTAAATATTGAAGCAAACCCTAAACTGCCTATTTCCTAATTTCTCCTTGATCCATGTTAATGATCAACATCACCAATGTCTTGTTTTATAAATAAACCTACCCCACGCCTGACATGTCTAATTTGGCATGCCATGTATTGCCTTACTGATGCTGGAAGCTATGGTGGGGGTCACCTCCACTGTGTTAATTTAGAATTATCTTTCCCATTGCCGCCACTGAATTGGCAAATTAGAAAGGTGCTGAACCCTGCAGTTTCTCTTAGATCCTTAGGTGGGAGAATATCTTTTTTCCATCAATATCTGAAATACATTTTGAGTGCTTTTCCCACCTAACATATGATCACTCACCAACCTATCAAAAGGAGGGATAGCATAAACAGCCAGTGCATTCATTCAGTCTTTGATTTAACAAGCATTTATTAAATGAGTACTATCTGCCAAGCGCTATGTTAACTTCTGGGGATGCAAAGACAAAAACAAAACATCTCCTGCCCTCAGGAAGCTTATGTTCTACTGGGAGAAAATAATGCATAAACATGTAAGGAGAAAATAAATACAATTTAAATACAAGATAATGGAGGGGCATTAGCAACTAGGGATATCAAGATGTTAAGAGACAGCACAGAGAGTTTAGCTTTGAAAGAAGTGAGGGAGTATAAGTACAGAGGTGAGGGATAAGTATGTTCCATACATGGAGGACAGTCTGTGCAAAGATTCAAAGACAATTGATGGAATGACATGTATGAGGAACAGCAGGCAGGCCAGTGTGCCTAGGAGGTAGAGGGTGCTGAGGAAGAAAGTGTGAAAAGCCTGTAAAGAGACACTGGAACTAACTGGGAAAGGCTTAAAATGCTAAACAGAGGAGGCCACATTTACTTCTGGAGTCACTGTGGAACCATTGGAGTTTCTCGTGCTCAATTACAAAGTCACACCTGTGCTTCACTTAGAACAATTGAGATTCTAAGAAATTGTGTGAAGTGGACCAAGCCTTTTTGTTGGTGACCAATAGCACCCACCCCAAAGGCACTAATACTCTTACACCTACCCAAGGTAATGTGTCTCATGATTCTCCCTTCCAACCCAGAGCCCAGGAACTCCATTAGAATGCTCACTGAGGCCCACCTTCTTTCTTTCCTTCCTTCCTTCCTTCCTTCCCCCTTTCTTTCCTTCCTTCCTCCCTTTCATTTTTCCTTCTTCCCTTCTATTTTTCTTCCTTGCATTTTTCCTTCTTTCCTTCCTTTCTCCCTTTTTCTTTCCTTCCTTCCATTTTTCCTAACTTTTTTCCTTTTTCTCGTCTTTCCTTCCTTCCTCCCTTTCATTTTTCCTTCCTCCCTTCTATCTTTTCTTCCTTGCATTTTTCCTTCCTTCCTTCAATTTGTCCTTCACTCCTCTTTTCTTATTTCTTCCTTTCTTGCTTCTTTACTTCCATTTTTCCTTCTTTCCTTCCTTCCTTTCTCCTCCTTTTCTTTCCTTTCTTCCATTTTTCCTAATTTTTTCCTTTCTTTCTTCCTTCTTTCCTTCTTTCCTTCCTTCCTTCCTTCCAAAAATATTTATTAAGTGTCCATCTTCAATCCTCACTTATAGAATCATGAGATGTTTGAGTTGGCAAGGACATTAGAGATTATGCAGATTTTTACAGATGAGAAACTAATACCCTGAGAGTTAGGGTATGAGTCATTAGTCAAAAGTCATGCATAGAGTAAGTAGAGGGACAGGATTTGAATCTAAATCAAATGTCAGTTTTCTGACTCCAAGGCTTTCTCCTAGTGTCACATGATCTTGCCTCCACACTGCTCCCCCTCCATGCTAGGGAGGGCAAATAGAAGCACTGGGCTAATCTGAGCTGTGATGCTGGATTTCCAAAGACAAGAAAGAGATTTGGAAGAGCAGCCTGAGCTGAAATAGACATAAACAGGTATAAACACACTGGGACATTCTAAGACAAGAATAGAAAGGAAGGAAAGAGGAGGGAAGAAAGGAGCAGGGGAGGGTTTTGAATGTTCCGCTGGAACCCTAGAAATGACCAGAGGATCATAGATTTAGAGATGAAAGGAGATTTAGAGTATGGATATCTGGGCCTAGCCTCTTATTTTCCAGATGAGAAAACTGAAGCCTTTCTATAGGACAGCCCTTCAAACATTTAAAGACAATTAGTATGCATTCTCTCATCCTACCCCTGAGTCTTCTCTTCTCCATGGTAAACATCCTCATTTTCTTTAATTGACCTCTCCATGCATCGTTTCAAGGACCATCAGCATCAGAGTTGCCCTTTTCTAGCTTATCAATGTCCTTTCAGATAAACTATTCAAGAGCAAGGACTGTTGTTTTTGGTTTTGGTTTGTTTGGGGGGTTTTGTCTTTATATTCCCCCAAATCAGCATAGTGCCTGGTACATAGAAGGCAACAAATGTTTGTTGAATTATAAATGAGGAAACAGGCCTGGAAAGAACAAATGACTTACCTAGGGTCACGTAGTTCATAAATAGCAGAGCTCACTAAAAGGAGCGTGAGTTTGAATTAATAGGCAATAGGGAAAGCATTGTGGGTTCTCAATGATGTCAATTCTGATGTAATGATAAAAACTGTGCAGCAGAAAGACCAGTCTGGCAGCTTCAGGGAGGATGAATTGGATTAAAGTAGGATTAGAAACAGGGGAATCAATTAGGAGCCTATGGTCATAATTCAGGTCTGGAGAGACATGTGTCAGCAAGAAGGAGAAAGGGTGGGTCAATGTGAGAGCCAGCGTAAAGTCAGAATTGACAGATCAGGGCAACTAATGGTCTATGATGAATGAAGGAAAAGAAAGAACTAGAGGCAATACTGAGGTTATGGGATGAAGAGAGGTCTAGAGAGCACCAAATATTCACAGGAAGTTTGGTATGGAGCCAATTTAAGGAGGAAGAAGCTAGAATATTTGTTTTTACTCTTGGTCACCTTGAAGTCCTAGGACTCTCTACCAAAATCCAAAACACTTATAGGTTAAAAAAAGTGCTGTAATTGTGCTTTCATTATCTCCCCATCTGGGTTCTATCTACCAATCAATATCAATCCAAGCACTCCATCCAATCCAAACTTCTAATCCGCAACATAACATAGAATGTTAGTGGTGGGAAGGATCTTAAAGATGTTCTGGTGGGTCCTACTCCATCATTTTATCTGCTTTTCTTTTTGCAAAGCTATCTTTATTTTTTAATGAACAGAAATCCATGTTCTAAGCCTTCCATCACTATTAGAAAAGAATAAAGAAATATAATAAAGTCCTTGTAACAAGTACATATAGTCAAGCAAAAACAATTTTTGCATACATAGTGTTTAAAAAAAATACCCCATATCTCATTCTGTACCCTCAGTCTACCACCTCTCTTTCATGTGAACATCATGCTTTATCATCAGTCCTTTGGAATTATGGATGTTAATTAGGTTAATAATAGTTCTGACAACTTTCAAAGTTGTTTTGTTGTTATTATGTAAGTTGTTCTCTTGGTTCTACTCATTTCATTCTTCATTAGTTTATAAGTCTTCAAAATTGACCATTTTTGCTTACAAGAAAACTGAGATAGGGAGTTTAATTGACTTGCTCAAGGATTTTTTTCAAATTAATTTTTATTTACTATTAACAAGCCTTTATATTCTCTTCCTCCTACCTCCTCCCCTCCCTGATTGAGAAGGGGGAAAAAATATACTTATAATAGATATTCATAATCAAGCAAAACAAATTCCTATATTGTGTTCAAACAACATTTTCATTCTACATATTCGGTTTATCATCTCTTTGTCAAGAGGTAGGTAGCATACTTCATCATAAATCCTCTGAAATCGTGGCTGGTCATTGCATTGATCAGAGTTCCTAGGGTTTTAACAGTTGTGCATGTTTACCATGTTGCTATTATATAAGTTATTCCCTTGACTCTACTTACTTTACTCTGTATCAGTTCATACAAATCTTCTCAGGTTTTTCTAAAACCAACCTTTCATCATTTATGGCACGCTAGTCTTCTCCTATACATTTACCGTAATTTGTTCGGCCATTCCCTACTTGATTTCCAGTTGTTTGGCACCACATACACATACAAATAAAGCGCCTATAAATATTTTGCATATATGGGTATTTTTCCTCTTTCTTTGTAAGGCATAGGCCTAGAAGTGGTATTACTGGATCAGAGGTACAGTATAGTAACTTTTAGGGCACTGTTCTAAATTGTTTTCCAGAATGTTTGTACCAATTCACATTTCCATCAACAATGAATTAATGTGTATATATTCCTGCAGCCTTTCCAATATTTGTCATTTTCCTCTTTTGTCAGCATCACCAATCTGATGGGTCTGAGACAGAACTTCAGAGGTGCTTGAATTCACATTTATCTAATTATTACTCAACATTTTACAGGCACTCAATGGCAAAGCCAAGATTTGAGCCCAGGCCCTCTGGCTCTGAATCTAGTATTCTTTCCAATCACATAACTCTGTCTTCCTGGAAAAGTGTACTTTACCCCCACTGACTCTTTGAAACTGGGTCCTGACAGCCTCAGAAGAGATAGTATCACAGCAGGCCTATGGTAGAGATTTGAGGGGGAGAATATGAGGCTTGGGGGGAGGGGCTACCTTTCAGAATATTTTAAAGCATGCCAAGTGTCACCCAAGGTGCTTAAACCTAGGTTAGCCCTAAGGGCAAAGATAAAGCCTTTGCAAAACCCAATGACCCTGGGAGGGCCTCAGCTGAAATGCAAAACTCAACTCTCAGTGCTGACTGTAATGTAAAACTGAATTAAACTTCTTATCCACTCTATGACTTATATTGCTCACGTGTAACATGGAAGTCACCATCTAATAGTATCTTTGAATGCTGAATAACAGATCAGCTCCCTGATTGAACAGTAATTCTTCCTCCTGTCCATCAGGCCCAGGTTTTAAGCAAAGTTAAAACTCCCCCATTTCTCTAGGGAGGCAGCTTGGAAAATGAGTTCCTAAAAAGAATGTAGTACATATTATAAACCCAGGAACTTGTTCATGTAACAATGTGTACATGACAAAAAAGATTGGTCACTATGGCTTAAATGTCTGCTCCCTTTTCACTAACACTACATTTCTCTCCCCTTCAAGGAAGCAGAAAACAGATGTCTAATGTTACACATTCTAACTTGTTATAGCTATCCTATCCATGTCTTATTGCCACTAAATGATAAACTCTTTGAGAGTACGGACTAATGATAGATAACAATCCTCAGAGGTAGAGGCTATTATCATCTCAATTTTACAGATGAAGAAACTGAGGCAGGAAATGGTTAAGTAACTTGGCCAGGGTCACACAGCTAGTTAGTGTCTAAGGCTACATTTTAATTCAGGTCTTCCTAATTCCAGATCCTGGATTCTATCTACTATGTCATTTTTTTAATCTTTGTATCCCCATCAATGGCTTACACATAGTAGGTGTTTAATGAACTCTTCTCAAATTGAATTAAAATTCAATATTCATTCTTTGAAAGACATTACCTGACCTATTTCTAGATATGCCATTATATAATCTGAGAACCAGAATGAAAATTGAATTAATGGAGTATAGCAACTAGTAGTATATGGTGAATAAGGTGAATTTTTCCACTTACGACAGATGCCTATTCATTGGATTTCTTTCTGTGTCCAGGTACACATCTTAAAACATTGTAAGACTATGGAAAGATATATGCTATGTCCCATGGGACAGTCATGTGGCACAGTAGATAGAGTGCTGGGCCTGGAGTCAGGAAGACTCATCTCTCTGAATTCAAATCTGAACTCACTAGCTGTGTGACCTTGGGCAAGTCACTGAACCCTGTTTGCCTCAGTTTCATTATCTGTAAAATGAACTGGAGAAGGAAATGGCAAACCTCTCCAAGAAAACTCCAAATGGGGTCATGAAGAGCTGGACTCATCTTAAATGACTGAGTATCAACAACAATTCTATGTCCCTTATCAAATATTCTCCCATAACAATTTGTTAATGAGCGCTCATGTAGTGTAGAACAAAATGAGATGAACTTGGAAATGGGAGAGATCTGGTTTTGAATCCTGCCTCCTTCTCTTATTAACTATCTGACCCTCACCAAGTCACTTAACTCCTCTGAGTTTCATTTTAAAGTGCCTATGATGTATGCAAAAACGCTCTAAATCACTATTGATTAGAGAAATACAAATTAAAACAACTCTGAGGTACCACTTCATACCTATCAGATTGGCTATTATGATAGAAAAAGAAAATGACAAATGTTGGAGAGAAATGGGAAAACTGGGACATTCATGCACTGTTGGTGGAGTTGTGTACTGATCCAACCATTCTGGAGAGCAATTTGGAACTGTGCTCAAAGGGCTATAAAACCATGCATACCCTTTCATCCAACAATGCCACTACTAGGTCTGTATCCCAGAGACATCCAAAAAAGGGGAAATGACCTATTTGTATAAAATTTTTTATAGCAGGTCTTTTTGTGGTGGCTAAGAATTGGACATTAAGGGATGCCCATCAATTGGGGAATGGCTGAACAAGTTGCATATGATTGTAAAGGAATATGAATGTGCTGTAAGATATGGCAAGCAGGATGATTTCAGAAAAACTTAGAAAGACTTACTTATATGTACTGATGAAGAGCAAAGTGAACAGAATGAGGAGAACATTGTTCACAGTAACAGCAACACTGTCTGATGAACCACTGTGAATGGCTTAGCTATTTTCAGTAATACAATGATCCAGGACAGTCCCGACAGACTCATGATGAAAAATGCTATCACCTGCAGAGAAAGAACTGATGTCATCTCTTTACAGATAGAAACGTATTATTTTTCTTTCCCTTCCTTCCTTCCTTCCTTCCTTTCTTTTGTTTCTTTCCACAAAATAACTAAAATGGAAATATATTTTACATGATTGCACATGTATAACCTATATCAGATTGCTTACCTTCTCAAGGAGGGGGGAGAGGAAGGATAGATGAAGGGATAGAATTTGGAACTCAAAACCTTTTTTAAAATGTTAAAAATTGTTTTAGAGCTGATTGGTGGAAAAATTAAAATATTGTTTCAAAAAATAAAATGCCCATGATGATATATAGAGTGAGGGGGGTGACCAGATAAAATAAACTATATAAAATGATTTGCAAACCTAAACAACTATGTAAATATCAACTATTACTGATGATCTGCCAGGCAAAATGCTGATTATACAATAGGTATTTGGAAACTTGATAGCAGCAACTTGTTATTGATGTATTATTTGCATTTGCCATAGACTAAGACTTTTTTCTTGCAGGGAGAGTTCCCAACACTGTATTTTAAATCCAACCAGAAAAGTCTGCTTTGGAGAAAGTTGCCACATTGTTATCCGTTGACAGTTACCAGGTACTAACAATTTGCTTTCAATGTAAAGCAATAACTACATTTTAACAGATCTCTGAAGCTCGCCCTATGACACTGCCTTTCAGGGCACATTGAGCTTGCAGTGAATTACAATATAGCTACAACCATCTGTTTGACAGAAAAGTTGACCTCACAGGCTCAGTTAGAATCATTTTTCTTTAGAGTGTCTGCCTCTACTTACCAGCCACAATCCAATTTGCTGTAAATGCAGGAGAAACAAGGACATTTTGGGATTTGCAGTCTTCAGCCAGCAACAATCGCCCAAGAATATCCCAAAGAGGGCAAAATGGATGAGAAAGGTGGGTGCCTGGCATGCATGATAGAGGCAGAGCAGGGAGTGTTAAGTAAAAGCCAGCCAAGAAGGTCAAGGCTGATGTGGATATAGGCAATAAGGATCACTTTACCACTAACCAAGACATGCTGCTATCAAGTTTCCAAGCAATATGCTGGGTTGGGGAGAGCAGAAAGTAGTCTGAAGCAAGAAGTTGTGCTTCTGTGTTTGTGGGCATGTCACCCAGCTGATCAAAATGGAAAAGCAACCAAAAGGTAAATTTAATTAAATCATTCCTCATTTAAATCAATAGATTAAGGCAGTCACCATGATCCAGAATCAAAAGAATTAAATTTGAATCATGGTCACTATTTCTTCCTGGCCATCTTCACACCACACAGCCTGTATTTGGCCATCATTCTCACCTCCCTTCAATCAGAACCTTGGGTCCCTTCCTTACCCCACCCCCATGCTAGGCTCTGATAGGTGACATTTTGCCATAGCTTGTTGGGAACCAGATCTTAATGCTACTTCCTAGTCATCTCTACACCTTGTCATACCATGACACCCTTACGTGTTCTTCCCCAATTAGAATGTAAGCTCCTTAAGGCAAAGAACTGTCTTGTTTACTTATATTTGAACCCCCAGTCTTTAGCACAGTGCCTGACACACAGAAAGTGCCTCATAAATGCTTATTGCTTTTGTGACTATATATCTCTTCCCTTTTGGGTCTCAGTTTCCTCATCTGTAAAATGAGAGATTTGACCCTTTAATGATGGGTAAAGTCTGAAATAACTGAGGAAACAAAGGTTCAAACTTCTGAGCATATCAATTGTTAAGCAATCCATGCCAATTGCATACCAAATCAGGATCAGGCCTCCTCAGCTTGGCACTGGACCCCAAATATAGGAGGAGATAGATTTTTGTGCATTTTTTAAAAAAATTAACAGGATATAAACCAAAATACAAGATTGGATTATCTGATTTCTAATTAGAAGAAAGATTAGGGGCTTTCTGAATGGGAATTTCGAGAGTTGGGGAGGGGAGCAAGTAGGAACAATTCCCTCAAATCAGAACAAGAGGTGTTTCACTCCTCCCCCACCCCCACTCCCCACCACAAGTATCTGTATTCAATCAAAGGAAAAAGCAAACAGTAACTGACTGACCAGTATGGGGCCAGTTTTCAGATAAGAAATATAGGTTGCTTGAGATGTATATCTCCTTCACTGTTGTTCTGCTTTCCATATTATATTTCGAACTACATGGTATGCAGTTTTTATATGGGCATTTTTCTTCATCTCATTCCTGTTGTATTGACCTTTGTCTTGCCACTGGACTCCAATGACTCTAGAAGAGAGAGTGAGGCTGATGACTTTGCACAGCTCTGCTTCACTTAAGTCCAATTCGTATGAAAGTCAAGACATCCTCCTGATATCATCAGTCCTCTTCAGGAGTGAAGAATGAACAATAAAAATTGTGTGAAAATTTCTTGAATCAATCTTTGGATCTGGACTGAGTTTCTGGTCCAACTTCCCAGCCACACAGGGCTGGGTTCAAGCAATGCAATCAAGCTTTCTCACAAGTCCCATAATTGAATAAAGTTTTCTCACAAGACAGAAATCAGACTAGACCCATAACTGAATAAAAAAGGAACTGAGTTAGCTCCAGAATTGAGTCACAAGATGGAGTCAATATGGTTCACTCAGTTCCCACAATTCCCACACTTCCAGCCCTAAATGCTACCAATTTAAGGTCCTGCTATTAAGGACCCAGTACTGAGTTACGTCCAAAGGATATAAAAAGTGAGCAAATTTTTGTCTTCAAGGACAACAATGGAATACAACCTGTTCTCAGCTAAGTAAAGATAGGCTACAAACAAAATAAATACAAAGTGATAGGAAGCAACACTAAAAAATAGAGTAAATCTCAATTGTCTTCTTAAGGACGTAACTCTTGACTTGAGACTTTCTGGGAGTTAAGGGTTCCAAGAGTCAGTGATTAGGAAGGTGACCATTCCAAGTATGAGGGATGGTTTATACAAAGGCCCAGGAGTAAGAAATAGTATTCTTTAAACAAGAAACAGCAAATAGGCCAGTTTGGCTGAAGCATAGAATGTGAAAGGGAGAGTATCATGTGGTCAGTTTGGAGACAAAGTGGGAGCCAGACTGTGAAGGCTTTAAATGATGAACAAAGGGTGTATCCTATCCTCAAAGCAACATGGGTTGAATCACAACAAAGCAGCACCACAGTAACCCAGGGAGGAGAGCATATCTAGTAGGAAGGATCATAGACTAAAACAAGCTTAGAGATGATCTAGTCAAACTTCTTCCTTTGACAGATGAGGAATTGGGACCCAGGGAAGGAAAGTGACTTACTCAAGGTCATACAGGTAACAAATATGTGGTAGTATTGGGAGAACCAGGTTTTAGGGGCTATAAGAGGGTGGACTAAAGAGAAAGTGGTGAAGTATGAAGAGCAGTTTTTAACCATTGAATATGGTAGCAGAAGGCACAATGGAAGGGCAGGGTCTAGTGGTGGGATAGGGTCGGAAGCAAGTTGAGCAGCAGCTGAAGGAAGGGAGAGAGTCTGGCCTCCAATCAACAGCCAGGTCAGTTATGCCCCAGGGCCAACTCCAAAGCTCAGTCGATTAACTCTACTATGTCCAAATGTTTTAAATCCTTTAAAAAGTACTTTGTTAGCTTTTTCAAATTTTAATATTCTCTTATGACAAGAAGTGTAGAGGCAGCTAGGCGTTGCAGTGGATAGAGCACCAGCCCTGGAGTCAGGAAGACTTGAATTCAAATCTGGCCTCAGACAAAATTTCTTCTCTTTAGCAAAACAGTTCCCCATCAAATATCATGAGCCTTTAGAGACAAAATGTCGAATCAAATTGGCACCATGTTCAAGGAACTAAGCCAATGAGCAAGACTACATTAAGATGTGGTAGTGGTCCTTGGCCCAAGGGTTTTGTTTTTCTCTTTTCTTTTTTTCACTTAGAGGAAGCAGGGGGAATTATGTGGAAGGGAGAGAAAAGAAATACTTATGAATTGAAAAATATAAAATTTAATTTAAAAATAAAAGCCTCTCCTGGGATTAAAAAAGAGTCCTTGTTCTAAACCATTCTGGGGTAAAGCTGGATGGAGTAGCAGGCCTTGGTGAACATCAACATTAGCCCTTTATGGATTAAAGGTCATACCTGTCTGTCTACTAGGAGACAGAGGTTGGTTTTTTTTTTTTATTCCAGGTAAGGCCAAATGGCCTGAGATAGAGAAATGGCTCCATGAGTGTGTTGTTGTTGGGTTCATTCCAAGCTGCTGAGCTATTAAGATGTCATGTCCTCCTCTCCCCCATGCCTTGGGATGAAACACTAAATAAGAGCAAAACAGTAATCACTTCCATACTGGGTTTTTTTTTAAAGCAGAAAAATACAAGGAGCCTCTGATTTAAGATAGGTCATTTCACTGTGTTGTAAAATTATTTTCCCACTCTAAAAAAGTAACAACATGAAAGCCTTACTCGTCTATGTCATGTCACAGAAGTGGTCTAATTTTTATTTTTTTAAAGTTTGGTCTAATTTTTTAGAAATCTTTCCTAACTAGCTCCAACCCACTCTTATACTGTATTAAATGGGAGTAATGGTAATTATGCTTACAGTCTGTACCACACCACACGGCACTTCTTTAGCATTTCAAATGCTGAATGCATTATACAAAGGTAGAGTAAATTGATCGTATTGCTTTTATATTAATCTCTTATTATTTCATGAATATATGTCTTGCTTCCCCAACAAGATTTCTAGCTTTCAAAGGGAAGGGGTCAAATCTTTTCTCTTTCTTTTTTTTTTTTTTAATATCCCTCCACAATTACTAGCAGAGTGCTATGGTTGCTGAATCATCTCTTGAGAGGCATCATGGCTTCAGTGTATCAGTCAAAAGATTTAAGAGTTAGAAAGACCTCGGTTCAAATCTCACATCAGATATTCACTAGGAGTATGACTCTGAGAAAATCATTTAATCTCTCTAAGCCTCAATTTCTCCATCTGCAAACAGGGTAGGGTTGGACTCAGGAGCCTCTAAGGTCCCATCCAATTCTGAATTTATTCTCTTCTCTTGTCTAAACATTCCCTGTTCCTTTAACATTTTTTTCAAAAGTGCTCTGTAAATGTTGAATGAATGGGTGAGGGGAGAAGATATAATCTCTGATTTCATTGGTGGAAAGACACCCTGTTGATGCAATTGGCAATCTTTCCACAATTTAATCATCTTAGAGGATTGCCTGGCATCTAAAGGTTAAGAGATCTGCCCAATTTGCACTGCCAGAGTACATCAGAAGCAGGACTAGAACTTGTGTCTTCTTGACCACAAGGCTAGCTCTTTGTAACACTCTTCCTCTTACAAAACAAAACACTTCAATCCAGAATCTCAGCCTGACACTGTTTCCATGACATTCAATTCAAAAAGCTTTCCCATGTTTTGTAGGTATCCATTTTGACTTCCAGTTTTGCTATGTATTTACCGATCTACCAAAAAAAAAAATGGGCAAAAATCACAGGCGCGCCTAAACTACAGCTGTACTCTCATGCAATTGTTTGGAATGAAGAGGGAGAAATGTGCTCTAGCTCTTTTCTTTTTGCTCTCATGTTCTTTCAGAATCCTGGACCTGAAAGGGCTTCGAGAGGTCGCCCGTTTCACCCTCTGACTCAGGCATGCATATATCTAAGCCATCCAAGATAAATGAATGTCCTATTTTTAAAAATCTCCAGGGATGGTGATTTCACAACCAAGTTTCCTTGCTAACTTGTTCACCCTTGGAGCCAAAAATGTCTTAGATTTAACTGGATTTTCTCACTACCATTTATGTTCATTTTCTGTATTTTGTCCTCTTGGAAGCTGGACTCGATGGTCCTTAAGGTCTGCTCCAGCTCGAAGTTTTACAATTCTACAATCCTGAGTCAGAGACCTGCTCACCCTCTTTTGATCTTCTGTGAACTGATCCTCATTTCCATGAACATGAATGATTGGCATCACTTGCAGAATCACAGAAATTTAGAACTAGAAAGGATTGTAGGATTTTAAAGGTGGAAGAAACCTTAGAAGCCATCTAGTCCAGAAAGTCCTTAATCTTTTTTGTGTCATGGCCCCCTTTGTGATCTAGTGAAGACCATGGACCCCTTCTCAGAATGAGATTTTTTAAAAATTCATATTTGAAGTAGCTGGACAGCTGGGCAGCTGTGTGGCACAGTGGATAAAATGCCAGGCCTGGAGTCAGAAAGACCTGAGTTCAAATTCAGCCTCAGACACTTACTAGCTGTGTGCCCTTGGGTAAGTCACTTAACTCTGCCTCAGTTTCCTCAGCTGTAAAATGAGTTAGAGAAGGAAATAGCAAACCACTCCAGTACTGGGGTCATGGAGACTTGGAAATGACTGAAAAATGATTAAACAACAAAAACAACAACAGCAAAGAACCCCTGATCTAGCCTAATTCATTTCTTTTGTAAATTAGCACAATGAAGGTCAGAGATGAGATAGTGGCAAAAACAGAACTCAAACTCAGATCTTCCAACTTCAAATGTAGTGTCTTTTTCACCACACTATGTTTCCTCCCCCTTAATTAGCCCTTCTCCAAATTTAAGATCCCTCAATCATAGAATTCAGAGTGGATAGAGAAATCAGTGACCGTATAGACCACCCCATACCTGAAAAGGAATTCCTTCCACACTCAACAAGTACTCATCTAGCCTTTGCTTAAAGGCTTCTGATAAAAATTAATCCACTGCCTTGTAAGATGGCCTATTCCACTTTTGGATAGCTCTGCTTGTTCGGATACTTGCCCTTACATCAAGTCTAAATATGACTGTTTGCCATTTCCACATATTTTCCCCAAGTTCTGCCCTCAGACACTAAGGCAATGAAGTCCAATCCATCTCCTATATGATGCCACCATTCCAACTGTTTTCCTCTCTAGGCTAATTATCTCCCTTCCTTCAGCCGATCCTAAAGTGGCACAAATTCAAGGACCTTGTTGCACTCTTCTGGACACTCTCCACTTTATCGATGTCCTTTCTAAAAGTTGGCAGTCAAATTGGAATTAATTATTCCAAATATCATCTTCTCCATATTTTTTTTAACATGGAAGCTTCTATTAAAGTCTTCTTCTAGTGCATATCATTGTGGCTGGGGGTTAACCGAGGGTTCCCAAAGCCTATAGCAATGTAGTTCAACCTCTAGAAAGTCCTACCAAGCTGGAAAAGCTTTGAGTACAGGGCCTGGTTTCATGTTGTTCAGTGAGATTCTTCACCAAATTAGCCACAGGATAATGAATTTTTCTCACCACAGCGACTTTCAGAGACCACTTACGAAATCATAGAAGGGGTTGCAATCTGTATCAGTGGAAGGGGTACCCAGGGAAACAATATTAAAGATCCAAATTAAAGTATATGGCATTCGCCATCATACTGTAGTAATGACTTGACCACCACCATTTAGAGCCAATATACCAGCAAGTCATCATTCTGTTAACATGTACTATCATGCTAGCTCTTTGAATCGCAACATTTCTTTTAAAAAGTAGTATTTTATTTTTCCAATTACTTGTAAAAACAACTTTCAATAATCATTTTTATAAGATTTTGAGTTCCAAATTTTTCTCCTCCCCTTTCTTCCCTTACCCCTCCCCAAGAGAGCAAGCAATCAGATATAGGTTATACATTGTGCAATCACGTAAAACATATTTCCACATCAATCATGTTGTGAAAGAAGAAACAGAATAAAAGGGGAAAAATGTAAAAAAAAAAAAACAAAGAAAGTGAAAATAGTATGCTTTGATCTGCATTCAGACTCCATCAGTTCTTTCTCTGGATATGGATAGCATTTTCCATCATGAGTCTTTTGGAATTGTCTTGGATCATTGTATTACCGGGAAGAGCTAAGTCACCCATCAGCTGATCATCACACAATGTTGCTGTGTACAATGTTTTCCTGGTTCTGCTCACTTCACTTAACCTCAGTTCATGCAAGTCTTTCCAGGTTTTTCTGAACTCCACTGCCTCATCATTTCTTGTATAACAGTAGTATTCCATTACATCCAAATACCACAATGTATTTAGCCATTCCCCAATTGATGGGCCTCCCCTCAATTTCCAATTATTTGCCGCCACAAAAAAATCTGGAATAGCAACATTTCATCCAATTTGTAGTCTATTGGGACCCCTTCAGTCTTTTTGTCTCTGCCATTCTTGACCTTCCCCAGAGTATTCCCTTATATTCATCCCTATTGAAATTCAGACCTTTTTATAGACATTTTTCTAATTTATCAAAATTATCCTTGCTCTTATTCTCATCTTTATAGGAGCATAGACTTAGAACTGGAAGGGATCTGAGAGGCCATCTAATCCAACCCCCTCATTTTACAGGTGAGGAATCAGACAGGTAAAGTTATTTGTCTGGGGTCACACTACTGGTAAGTGCACCAGGTGAGATTTGAACCTGGGTTTTCTTAATTCTAAATCCATCACTCTAATACTCCATGATGCCTCTTTTAAGATGTTATTCACCACACCAAATGTGATATCATCTGAAAATTTAATGACTACCCCCTTGGAGATGTGTGATACAGGAGCTCTTTGGCATACGCACCCCAATCTCAGAGCAGGTGCAAATATCCTTTCTGAGCTGGAACTCTGTGAAAGATGTTAAAAGAACAATCTCCACTGCCTTTGGTCTCTCCTTCCTGCCTACATAAAGATATAAGGATGACTCTCTGAGCCCCAGGTAAATGGGAGTATGCAAGCTATGAGCTTGTGACTTCCTAGGCAAACATGTGCCTGGGATAGGACTGTCTCCTATTAATGTCTTCACATAAGGGCTTCCTATGATCTCAAAAGTCAGATGATATCATTTCTGCCCCCACCCCCAGCAATGCCCACTCTCCACCCCCATACCTAAGCAGCAGGATATTGGATTTTAGAGCAATTGCAGCCTCTCTGGTGCAACAGAAACTGAGAGAGAAAGAATAACCTACAGAGAAACCACTGGAATGAAATGAGTCCACTTGGTGCTGATCAGCCTATACTTCAAGGAGTTAAGATGTAAAGTAACTAATGGGCAGTCCTATTAAAAAGGTCCTAATAAGGCCTGCATACTAGTTTCTCAACTGATCATAATTATTCTGAGTTTTGGGTTTTTTTTATTGCTTGATATTCCCTTTCTTTGTAGAAATAAAACTGTTTCATACCTGATTCATGTGTATATTCAGTTTACCTTTTTGATTTCCTTTCTCCCTGGTAGAGAGGATCCCTCAGACTAGAGTCAAAATTAGAATTGTTCCTTAGGAATCTGGGGGAAAGGAGAGAGGACTGAAGCATGGGAGCCTGGCTGCCCTATTAAGGAGACAAGCAATCCCAAAGCCACAAGCCCAGGGCAAACATGGAGAAGAGGTAAAGGACAGAGATTAATGAAGTCTGCCAACCTCTATGGCCTCAACCTACAAGGGCATGGCTAGTCACTGTGCTAGAAATATATTCTCTATATCTTCCCATCTCCTTTCTGCTTATAAAAATCCTGCCCATCCTTCAAGGCCCAATTCAAGAGCTACCTCCTTCTCCATGACAACCTTCCCAACTATCCTAGTCCACATTGATCTTTCCTTTCTCTAGTCTATAGTCTCTAGTCTCTGAAAATGTAATACTTCATGGCATACTGCCTTGTATAATTCTCTAATTGCTTCATATGCCTTGTCTTCCCAGAAAGATCCTAATTTCCCCAAGCAGAAGGACTCTCTCATAGCTCTCATAACAATCCTTCATAATACCTAGAACAGTATCAGACACAGGATTTGAACCCTAGTTCTCCTGACTCCAAATTCAGTCAGTCTACAATCCATTATACCATGCTTCTGCTCTATAAATAAAGATTTGTAGCTTGATTGACTAAAAGTCTATCATCTGAGTCAAAAATATGAAGGAACAATGGCCCCAGGGGGAACTCTTGGCAGAAATACCACTCTAGAGGGTGACCCTGAGTCATTAAAAATTACCCTCCCCATATAACCCTCTTGTCAGTTGAAGAATTATCTACTAGTAGGACAGTTTGCCATGTAGTAATTGCGTCTCTTGACCTTTCATCCATGTGTCCCTACACTGATATGCCAAAACATTTTCTTAGCCACACAATACAGGAAGGAAAACGGTGCTTTATCTTTTAAACAGAAGAGAGAATTTTTAAAAATACTTTTAAAAATAAAAGGCATTGCATTTTCCAGTAGGTTTGCAAACAATATATTTCATCATCCTTAAACAGAATGTGCCTATCTCGCTTTCTTTTCATATTGATTTGGGGTAGGGGTGGTGAGAGACACGATTAATTCCTTCACTCTAGCTCTGTTTTCCTTCCTACTCTCTATTTTCTGACCAATTTAGCCTTTCCCTCCTGTTTTGGTTTTTTTCATTGAAATTGCAAGTATTTTTGCTTTTGAGTGTCATTTCATTAAATTTCCAAAGCGTCCATCTTGTACCTCCAAATTAACTCTTGTCTGGCAGAGAGTGTAAATGGCTTATCAGTGCATAATGTACTTTGTCAAAAAAAAAAATCACAGTGTAATGTATATTTCCTTCTTGTTGTGCTCGGGGGCATCAATTAACGTCAGAAGCCTGACAATTCCCTGAACACATCCCTTTTACTGCAGACGGCTGGTGTGACATTTTCTGACATATAGGCAATGTTTTTTACATGTGGCTTATTCCTCTTGCCCTTGATTTTCGTGACTCTTCTGCCTCTTTTCTCATTCCCATTCTCCTTCTGGGGACAAAGACTTTGCAATAGGGGTTGCTTCTGGCCAGCCTAGCAATCAACAGCATCCCACCACCACCTTTTTTTTTTCTTCTTTTCTTCATTGTTAATTCTCTGAATTTGCTAGCAAGGTACTAGGGCTAGGAAAACTTCATAGAAACCACTAAACTATAATATTGTAGCACTGTATTTTAACATCATTATAGATCTGGAATAATTAGTCTGTAAAAGAGAGGCTTCAGACCCATGTGCTTCCAAAAATGACAATTTCAGAACTAAGGACGACTGAAAACTGGGATTTTTCTCCCCATGCCTTTTCTTTTACAATGACTACATGAAACAAGGAGCAATTCCCTTTTCAAAGGAAACACTAGTGATACTCTCCAAGAACTCATGCTGAGGATAGACAGACCCATTCTGAGCCAGTTAAAAGGGGTGTGGTTGACCCTTGCAAATGAGCCTGATTTTCTTTTTTGTACAGAAAGAACCTGGGCTCCAGCGCTGTAGCGTGACAATGTGCTGGCATTTCTTGGGCTCCAAAGGAGTCATTAACCCGGAGCAGCCCACAAACATAATGTTAGATTTGCCATTGCATACGTGCATGCATATATTCTCTCTCTCTCTCTCTCTCTCTCTCTTTCTCTCTCTCTCCTTTTTTCTCTCCTCTCCCCTCCTTTCCAGCATCTCCCCCTTATTCTTTCTCTCTCTTTATTGTCTTTATTGGGAATGTCAATGGATGTTCCAAAGGGAAAAACTGCTGCATTGTGGGAAAATATAACATGATTTCAGAACAACATGCTTCCTAAGATAGCAAGACAGCCCTGACAATATCAAGAAGAGTAAGCCAATCCATGCGAACCCCTGTAAAAAAAAAAAATGTCGAAAGGGAATAGAGGGAGGAGGACACATCCAGTAACCAATCAGAGAGAGATCTTTCTTTTGTGCTATATGGGATCCCTAGAGTGGTAACCTGTCAGTCAGTCCATGAGCACTTATTAAGCACCTCCTATGTGCCAGGCACCAGCCGAAGCACCAGGAATGTAAAGAAAAGCAAAAGACAGTCCTTGCTCACAAGAAGCCTGTAGAAAATAAAGTTGTTTGCTGGGTTCTGACCTTGGAACATTCAATAAAGAGATAAACTTTATAATGAAGGTGGGGGATGGGAGAAGTCAAGTGTCTTTTACTAAGGTTTTAAGGTCAATTTGGAAATTGCCCAAGTATAGATGGGTCAAAAAGGGAATTAAGTTTTTCCCGCACAGGAATCATCAGGGTCCATTAAATTCTGTGCCATGCCAGGGCTCACTCCAGCTAACTGATTGAGGATATGTAATTTCAGAATAAAAATATAGCTCTGCTTGAGAGGGTTTTTTTTTTTCTTTTGGAGGGTGTGGAGTGGGCTGACAAAGGAGGTAGTGATTTTAAAGAGAAAATAAGTTTCAATACTTTCTTGTTTAACCAAAAGCTCAGACTAGCACCTCGAAGAACCTTCTGAGCGATGGTACCAAGTACAAAGCCAGAGAGAAATCCCAGTATAGTCTATTGCTGGTGCAAAAGGAGATTAGAGGCAAATGGTGGAAAAACCTAAGAGTGTATGAAATTGCAAACACCTTAGTCAAGTTCATTACCTTTCCCACCCCATCACATGTACATGACTATGAAATAACAATGATTGTGAGACAGACACGCTCCCCTCTTCCTCAATAAGCCTAAGACATATCTAAGAAGTCTTGTCCCTATATGCATTTTTAAACATGTAACCCTACACCTGAATCAGCAAGCTCCAGCAGATCTAGTAGAGAAGCCTTCTGTCTAAAAGTATTTTTTACATATTATTATTGATATTCTTGATATTCTACTGTATTTGCATGTTCTGATGGGCGTGACATGAATCAGTAGGGGGAAGAAGGCATAATAAATATGCTTACATCCTGCTCACCGATTGAAAACCACGACTGCTTTTCCACCTGCCTACTGTACAATGACAGAAGGGTCATCTTGCCAAAGGAAAAACCTTGAATTCTACCAACCTTAGCCTTCCACTTAGAAGGCTCTCTGCATCCCACCTAAATGTGACTTGATTTTTAAGTTGATTTCTGAAGTCAGGCTGTTGAACTTGAAAGACAATGTATTTATTGAAGTCGGACTCCATAGAGGTTAAGCAGGTGATCCAGGGAGACTCTACCATAACTTTTCCTTAGCTGCCATTCATTAAGCCTGTTCCATCTCATGAACCATGAATCATTTCATTTTTAAGTACTCTTTTATTTCCTTTAAATTTACCTAAAACTTTATTAGATTCAGCCCGCACAGCCCTGATAGACAGCCCACATACATTTTAAACATTCCCAGTGGAGAAGCATAAAACATTTAAAATCTATATTTGATCTGACAACACCAGCACTGTGTTTGAATTAGAAACAGATTAGACATAATTGAAGATAAAGAGGACGCAAGCACCACTCCCATTTTGGTGAAGTGGGCTTTAAATTATCAGATTCATCCAGAATACATTACGGAGAAACATTGAATTGTTATCTTTAGACAGCCTTTTCTAAGAGTTTACAATTTCTCAGTTCAGTGAAGCTTACCACCAGCTTGTTATCAGAACAAAAAACGAAAAATCATTCGGTTCAGAGCACAGAACCGATCTCACCTCAAAAAGTACATATTTCCTTCTGATAACAGACACTCCATTGGACAGTGGAGGGGCTGCTTCATGCTTCATAGTGAAGGCAATCTTTTTGCGGTGTTTCCACTTTCCAGGTAATTCCTGAGAACATTACGGACATTGTTTACTAATGTTACCCCCTCAAACCAAGCCCCTCCTGCACCTAAGAATAAAAAAATAAAAACCCCAAACCCATTTTGGCTTTGCCCCATTCACTCTACCTCCCTTGTTAATGATGGAGCTGAATTCATTATGCAAAGCAAATTTACAAAATTTAATTAATGAAAGATAAATAAATTAAGTTTGGGTAAGACACCATGCCTTGCATTTTTTTAGTTGGAACAAAAATCAGACCTTAATAGGACTGGAAAAATAATTCCATTAAGCAGCAAGCCACCAAGCATGAACCTGACTGAGTTACTTTTCCCCCCAGTTAAGTTTGTTTTAATTTATTTCAATGTGATTTTGAGTTATTTTTGGAGAGCATTAAGTTGCAAGGTTTATAAATTCACATGGGGAAAAAGATGGGAAAAGGGCAAAGAGGAAGGTAACAATGAATTATTTTGGAAATTGTCCCAACGGCAAACAGTTTTAGGCCCATTCCACTGACTTCAGTACTCTAACAAGCCACATTTCAGACAGTGTGAGTTATCTTTTACAGATTACAACCCTTTATACCTTAGTTGACAGACATCTAGAATTGTCCTGGCTAAAAATGTCCTCATCCTGAGGCCACTTCTTCGAACTTAGGCTGACTAACACTTGAGTAAAAGTCATCCATTCTACCAGCAGTTCAAAGGTCTTTTACCTTGGAAGGACCTACCAGTGATTGTAGTCTTTTTCCACAGTCATCTAGAATCCAGGGTGACCTCCACCTCGGTGCAAAATTCAAGCGAAATCTTCAAAAAGTTTTCCTTTTAGAGGCGCACCACCACGTCCCGAGTCAAAGAAAATATATACTTGCATTGGATGGTGAGATAGTGATCTTGCTGCCATTTCCTCGATATGTTTTGATGTTATAGGATCATATCCTTAACATTGGAAGAGATCTTAGAGATCACCTAACCCAATCTCAGTTTACAGTCGAGGAATAGAAGCCCTGAGAAGTTAAGTGAACTGCCCAAAGTCACACAGGTAGTAAATGATAACACTGGAATTCAAATCCAAGTTCCCTGGAACTATGCAATGTGTCAGACATAGAGGCTATGGGATCCTTCTCCCAACCCACACTCTGACTAGCAGGTCAAATCCTCAGAGCCAGCCTATTGCTCCCCCCAGTATTCTAGGGGTACCCATGAAGGGGCAATGAAGGAAGGTATCAAAAGTAGAGTAGATAATTCATGCATTATATTTTCACTTACAATCCTTCTCCCAAATGAGTTGTTTACTTTAGTTATAATGGTTTATGCTTTGGTCATGGTCATTAGCATAGCCCTGCCTTGCCAGGCACATCCATCCCGGGAGTCCCTGTTGTTTCTGCTATGTGTTTACAAGATGGAGGACATATTCAAACACACTTACCTCTACTTCCTTCTATCCCTTCTTCCACAGTATTTCTCCCAGAACAATCCCTTCACATGGCCCTCTCAGGAATCCCTGTCCCAAACATCCATCATTGATGTTTGGGATGGCTGTGCCTTGGAAGCAAATCACAGTGGTAAAGTAAACCAATTTAACTATATTTGTTTTTCTATGCTATGATTTAGTCATTCATAAGTCTTGCACTTTATTTATTCCAGGGACACCTTTTCTTTTGCTGACACTTTCTGATCAAGATAGATAGTCTTAATTTAAAAAATTAGTCAGTCTATCAACAAGCACTTATTAAGCTTTGACAATGTACCAGGCATTATGCTAAGCACTTGGGTTACAAAGAAAGGCAAAAACTCGGTCCATGCCTTCAAGGAACTCAAATTCTAATGCAGGAGACAATTTGAAATTACCTATGCACATATACTCTAAATGGAAGGTGAGGAGATTAGGAAAGGCCTTCTGCAGAAAGTGAAATTAGACCTGAGTCTTAAAGGAAGCCAGGGAAGCCAAGAGGCAGAGGTAAGTTGGGAAGACATGGGGAACAGTCAGTACAAAAACATAAAGTCAAGAGATAGAGTGTTTAGGGGCAGCTAGGTGGCGCAGTGGATAGAGCAGAGGCCCTGAAGTCAGGAGGACCTGAGTTCAAATTTGATCTCAGACCAAACACTTGACACTTACTAGCTGTGTGACCCTGGGCAAGTCACTTAACCCCAGTTGCCTAAAAAGAAAAAAAGATAGAGTGTTTAAAATGAGAAAAAGCAAGTAGGCCAGTGTTGTTGGATTTTAAAATGTATGAAGGAGAATGGAGTATGAGAAGGCTGGAAGGTAGGAAAGGTTGTAAAGGGTTTCAGATACCAAATAGAAGACTTTACATTTGATCCTGGATGTATAAGGGGGCTACTGTAAGGTCATTGAGGAGAGGAGTGGGAGAGGGGAGGGATGACACAAGCACTTTAGGAAAACTGGAATGGGTTAGAGTGGGAAGAGGCCAGTTAGAGGGCTATCTCAATAATCCTGATGAAACATAATGAGGGAGTACAGGAGAAGAGATAGATAAGAGAGATGTTGAGGAGATAGAGGTACAAAAAGAACTATCGTTAACATGTCTTATATTTGCTTTTCCCAGATCTGGACACTAGAATTACTGTTCAAAAATAGAAAGTAGACCCCTTCACAGGGGTAAGAAATGGTGTCCCTTCCTACACTAGAGTGCATTAAATCTTTTTTTTTTAACCTCATCAGGACTATTTATTTTTTATTTTAAGTATTTTTAAATTTTTCAACATTCTTTTTTTTAATTTTGAGATGTTTGCCCCCTTCCTGCCCCTCCCCTACCCACTGAGAAGGCAAGCAATATGACATCAATTATGCAAGTGAAATCATGCAAAACTTATTTCTGTATTAGCTATATCACCAAAAAAAGAAAAATAAAGTGAAAAATTATACTTCAATTTAAGTATATTAAATCTAATTAATTGCCACATTGCCATTTGATACAGAGTTTATATAATTGATCCAAAGTCAATATGAATCAGTGACGATCAGGATTAAAATTCTCTTGAACCTAAGTATTGAGCCTAAGGATACATGTTCATTTACCTGCCTTGATATATTTTGAGGGGTGGATACCACAAGAAAACTAACTAATCTTCAAAATGAAGAGCCTTAGAAAGGAAACATCATTTCATATAAAGCCTGTAGTTTTCAAAAGGATTCTACTTTGATCAAATCTTGTTCTTGAGCCTTGTGTAGGTCTCAGGAAAGGATTTTACCTGCTAAGTTCCCTAAATTGGGGGCATTCATGCCTTGGTTCTTACCCAGGGATCATATATAGCCACAGTTCTTTACTATAGTGCTCTGACTCCTAAAGCCAAATTTCTGCATCTTATTTGATGGGATCTGTTTTACTCTTATTTAGACAAGTTAAATAAACCCAAGCAATTTGTTGACAATGCATTCATAAGTGAGGGTACCAAGAAATGTCTCTATAAATTGCTTCTTCAAAGGAGGCATTTCCATAGCAAAGTCTATTTGTTCCAGGAAGCAGTTAGGCTGCTTGAAAAATGAGAATTGAAAAGTAGGTAATCACACTTTGAAAGGTCCCTGGGTTTCATGTCTCTTACAGGTCTTCAAATTTCTTAGAATTCAAACCTGAGGGGGAAAAAATAACCCACAACAGAACTATGCACTGAGCAATGATTGTTTTTGAATGAGTATCCCAGAAAAAAAAAAAAAAGCCAATCCTGCTTGAGGGCAGGAGAATGAATTACATGATGTACCAGCACCTCTTCATAGGGAACAACTTTTTGTTTTATATGATTTTATGATCATTTGCTAAAAATTTCAGGGCTTTGAGGCAAAAAAAAAAAAAAACATTTCATCACTATTGGATTTTTTGCTGTGTTTGTGTATCTGTGATCACAGGTTAAAAGAAAGAGGTTTTAATATCACATTTCAACAAAGCCATAACTAGCATTGGGCAATCAGGGCTTTGACACAGGGCACTGATATTTGGGGGAGGTGCAAGCATCCTTCCCGACAACCATCATCCCTGCACCTCATCTCAGTCTACCAAAGGCCTAAATTGTCACATAGCACAACTACCCCACTCAGTCTTGTTGCCATGGTGTCCTTCTCCAAGGAACTACCTTCCCCTTCCAACTCCAGTGAGTTAGGGGATCATAAACAGACTTTCTGGGCCGTGTACTATGTCATCTCCTGTCACGACTGCGCCCATTCTTAGACTATCCTCTGAGTTCTATCACCACTACTATTTAACTAAATTTGCCAAAAATACAAGAATTCTTAAATATACCTCTACATTTCAGTGTCACTAAGATTCTAATCAAAAGTTTTTGTAACCTGGATTCCTTCAGAGGGAAACAGCCTTTCTCTGGATTATGAGCTAACTTCTCTAATTTTTTTTTGTACATTTCAGATCAGAGGGAGTAAATACTAGCTATTGTTATTATGGGGAGGGAAAGGAGAAGAAGGGAGATGAGAAGGAAACCAATAGTGATCTGCCACATGTGAACAATCTTCCCAATAGCCTGGCATTATAAGAAACAGATGAGCTCGCTCTGAGTATGGACATATGAGTATGGACTATACTTTTGAATGCCTACAGTTTGCTACTGACCCATGGAACACTGCTCCTGCACAACCCCACCAAGAAACCAACAAAGTATTTGCTTAAATAGCATTGGAATGGCCTGTAGAATAGTACATTTTTGAAACATTAGGAAATTTTTAACCACTTGAGGTGCCATCCTATGAAGCTAAGGATTCTCTTTATAGAAATGGTGTGTGAGTTAACATGGACCTTTGATCTGCTCTCAAGTTTGGCTGCCTGATAAGTTCCTTCTCCTCCCTACACCCCTTACTTTCTATCCAGGAACATTGATTCCTTAATCCAAATAAATCTCACATTTGCGGTGTTTCAGGAAGAAATCAAGATTGTCAGAGCTGAAAGATACCTAAGAAACTATTTCATCCAACCAGTCCCTTAACAAGATTCTGTCTCGTTCTTTCCGCAAGATCCTTCACAAGTAACAGACTAGTCTATTTGAGGTCTGTCCAGGTCTTGCTGGCTTGTGGTGCAATAGCTCATTCAGCACCGGAGAATTCAAATAAACATTTTCTTTAATAAAAAAAAAAATTCAAATATCCCCAGACAAAAGCAACCCAGAAAAGTAAAAGTTATAAGCAAGGAAATTAAAAGCAATCATATCTAATTTATCCTGAATATATATTACATGTGCACGGTTGTTGTTTGCATGCTCTCTCTTCTAAACTCCCTGAGAACAGGTATCATCTTTTGTCTTTCTTTGTATCCTCAGTGCTTAGCACAAAACCTGGCACATAAAAGGCATAATAAATGATTATTGAATAATTTATTGATTTATCAGCAAATAGGGAACCTAGGAGCTCCCTGACAAAGTCAAAGAAACCATTTTTGTGTTCTTCTTGGCCAAAGGGTCCACAGTTGGGTCCCAGATCAATCACCGGTGGGCAAAGTTAACCTAAACCGTCCAGGCCTGCACTACCCCTTCTTGGTGCATAACAGACCCAGCTGGTGCTGTAAGAGGATGAGGGGTTAACTTTACCCAGTTCTGCCATCCACCATCTTGGCCAACAACAAGGACCTCTAGATAAGCGGAACCCTTTTTGTCCCTGGGCAGACCATTCTACTTTTGAGTGGTTCTAATCACTAGGAAGATCGTTCCTACATCAAACCTAAGTTTTTGTTTTTGCCATTTCCACCAACTGCTTCAAGTCTGGCCCTCTGCAAGAAAGCAAAACAACCAACAATTCAACAAATCCGAATTAAGCGTCTGCCGCATTCTAAGCACTGAAATTACCAATATAAAAAATGGGTCCCTGACCTTGAGAAGTTTATGTTCTGCTGGAAGGCTGGGAAGAGTATGACAATTACAAAAATAAATATAACACTACACAGGATGCAATGGGCACAAAATAGGGGACAATCGATAAACAAACTTGTTTTAGTGCTTGCTGTGGCTCCGAAGTGCCTGGCACGGTGACACTAGGCTCTGGGGGTGTAAAGACAAAGAAGGAAGGAATCCCTACTCTCAAGGAATTTAATTCTAGCAGGGAGACAAGTATACATACATAAACATATATACATACACACACACACACACACATATACATATGTACATACACACATATGTGTGGGAATGTGTGTATGTATATATAAATATGTACAGGATAAATACAAAGAGAACAAACATATATGAATGCAAAGTAGTTCCTGCAAGACAATTTGGGAAGTAAGGAACTAGAAGTTGAGGGAATCAAAAAAGGTTTAATGTAGAACATAGATTCTTAACCACTTTTGTGTATCAGGAACACATCTTTGGCAGTCTGGTGAAGTCTATGGACCCCTTTTCAGAATAAAGATTTGAAATAATTGAAGGAAATGTTAAATTTTGTTTGGATATTAGTGAAAATAAAGATGTACATTATTCTCCCAAACTCATGAACCCCCATGGAAATCGATCCACAGCCTCCCCGGCCCAACAGGTTGATGGACCTTAAGGCAAGAACCTCTGATACCAGTAGTACTTGAACTAATTCTTGAAGAGAGGGATTCCATAAGGCTGAGATAAGGAAAGGAGTGAATTCCTAGCATAGGGCTGGTCAGAGCAAAGGCATAGAGATAGGATGTCATGTGTAAGGAAAAGAAAGAAGACTAATTTGCCTGAAGTGCAGAGTGAAGGAGAGGAGAGAGTGCTAAGTGAGGATGGAAAGACAGGTTAGAGCCAGGATGTGAAGGATTGTAAAGGACAGAGACTCACTGGACTTTACTGAGTAGGTAAGTGGCATGAACAGCTGTATACTTGAAGGAAATCATTCTGACAGCAGTGTAAAGGAGGGACTGGAGTGGAAAGAGACTTGAAGTGGACCAATTAAGAAGCCATTGCAATAATCTAAGAGAGAGGGGATGAAGGCCTGAATTACGATGGTAGCTGGGTGAGTACAGAGAAGGGGTCAGATACAAGAGATAATATGGAGTTAGAAGCCCACAAGATTTGGCAACTGATTGGATCTATTGAGTGAAGGAGAGTGAGAAGGAAAGAATAATGTTGAAGTTACAAACCTGGGAGACTAGAGGTACGGTGATGTCATCAATAGAAATAGGGAAGTCTGGGAGATAGGTTTTGGGGAAAATATAATGAGCTGTTTTAGACATATTGAGTCTGAAATATCCTCCAGATATTCAGCTTGAAATGCCCAAAAGGCAATTGGGGGTGCAAACATAAGACTGGAGCTGGATTTATAGATCTGTGAAACATCCACATAAAGTTGATCATTAATCCCATCAGAGCTGATGAGGTCATTGGGAGTATAGAAAAATGATAATAACAAATAGCATTTTTATTTAACACTTTAAGGCTTGCAAAACACCTTACAAATATCTCATTTTATCCTTCCAACCTTGGGGAGACAGGTCTGTTATTATTGCCATTTTACAGATGAGGAAACGAAGGCAAACAGAGGTTAAATAACTTGCTCAGGGTTCACACAATTAATAACTGTCAGAGGCAGTATTTGAACTCAGGCCTCCCTGATTCCAGGTCCAGCATTATATCCACTAGGTCCAGGACACAGGAACCTAGGACAGAGCCTGGGGAATATCCATACTTAGGGGGAACGATACGGGTGATGAACTAGCAAAAGAGACAGAGAAAGGAGGTCCAGACAAAGTGTCCCAGGAAAATCTGAAAAGAGAGAAAATATTTTCACTTCGGAATATCAAGGAAAGCTTCATGGAAGAGGTGACACCTGAGCTGAACCTTGAAAAAAGAATAGTCCAATCCCCCTTCCACTTGAAAGCCCTTCAGTTATTTAATTGTTATTCTTCTTCCACTTAATTCTTTGCTTCCTCAGGGTACAAATCCCCAGTTCCCTCAACCCATAAAAATGACTCAAATTTATACTGCATTTTAATGTTTCACTTTACATTTGTTATCTCATTTGAGCTTCACGACAGCCCAATGAGATCGATACTATAGATCATTATTACATTTTAAAGACGGGGAAAAGGGTCACATGCATTATGGACTGAAGCAAAATTTGAATGAATGTCTTCTAGGTTCTATGTCAACCCAAGCCAAAAACTATTGCCAAGCTGCCTCCCAGTTTCCATAGGGCATAGTCTTAGGTCCCTTCACCATTTTTTCAATGTCCTGAACATGCTGCTAAAAAGTGAACAAATTGTTCTAGATGTGCGCTGATCAGGGACAGAACAGACATGCTATCACCATCTGTCTTCTGGACTCATTGACTCCTTTAATGAATTATAAGATCTCATTAGCTTTTTTTGGCTGCTATATCACATTTTTTATTCATACAGAGCTTGAAGCCCACTAAGACCCCCACATCTTTTTCAGATGAATGGCTCCCTAGTCAGACTTCTCCCCATCCTCTGCTTAGGAAGTTAATTTTTAAACTCAGTTTTAAGATGCTATATTTATCCCTTGCAGACACAGAAATAGCTCACATTTGTATAATCTCTTTATAGTTTGCAAAGCAATTTCTTCAAAACAACCTTCTCAGGTATCTGTTATAAGCACCATCATTTCTATCCCATAAATGGAAAAAACTGAGAAAGGCAAAATGAATTGACCAGGGTGAAGAAGATGAATGCTAATTTCTGATAGTTAAATAACAGTTGAGTTGGATTTTATTTAGCAACAATATGGGAGCAGGGGAACTAAAAGTCAGGAAGACCTGGGTTTGAATTCTGCCTCCAACCCTTACTACTTGTATGAGCATGGATTTCATTCTTCAGCTAAGTCTCAATTTCCCTATCTGCAAAATAGGGATACTAATACCTAACCTACAGAGGTATTGGGAGGCTCAAATAAGAAAGCATATGTCAAGCACATAAATGCCATCTATTACTTTTGTTACCCTCAGGCTGCCCCAAGGCCCTCACTGTGGCACCCATCCACAGTACAACCCTTCCCAGCAGCTTCTCCCAGCATACCTCTTGTTCTGTACTCCTTGCCCAGTTAAAGCTCCCTTAGTGTAAAATATAACTGATCCTCTGTCTTCTCCAAAGAATATGCTCTAGGTCAGGGATCTTTAACCTTTTTTGTGTCATAGACCCCTTTGTTAATCTGGTAAAGCTTCTGGACCGCTTCTCAGAATAATGTTTTTATATTCATAAAATAAAAAACGTAGGGTGACAAAGGAAACCAACTATATTAGAATCAAAATGTAATTTTTCCCATCCAAGTTCAAATACCCCTTGAAATCTATCCATAAACTCTGGGGGATACATGGACCCCATGTTAAGAACCCCTGCTCTAAAAGTTGCCAGAAGACCCCACAGATACCATACTTTGACGATAATAAAGGGGGAGGGGGAATGAAATTAAAGTCTTAATGGGTGCATCATATTCTCCTAGCAGGAGGACAGGGTTGAAATATGGGAAATTTAAGTTAACAGCTTTTCAAACTGTCATCCTGTTTATCTTAATTTAGACATTGGCTACCTGCTGCTGCCAGGGCTCTAGGCAAAATTGAAAGCTAAGCAAAGTTTTTCAATTGTCTTATTCCCACCTGGCACTCCCCAACAGCCAGTATTGGCCAAAGTTAACCATCAAGGCAGGATGGAAGGCAACTGTCTTGCACTTGGGGAAAGAAGAACTAGAGTGAAGAAAAGAGAGAAGGAATGAAATTATCAGAGTCGAGGTCAAGCATAAAACCAGTCAGAGAGAGAAAACAACCAACGCAGAAGAGATCAGAATTCACACTTGACCAGAAGAGAAGAGCCAGGTCAAAAATGGAGTGTCAAGATGAGCCAACGAAGGTCAAGAAAACCAAGAAACCAGAGTCAGTCAGGAGCTCTGTGTTAGCCACTAAATAGCCATCTGTCATAGTCAGCAGGTTATTCTTAGATAGTCTTTGTACAATGGGGTTTGCCCATGCTCTCCGTGCCCCATTTTGTCTTCTTAAAAGGGCAGCATTGATCAATGTTGAGGTACTGAGACTTCATCTGTATCCTTCTAACACTCTCACACAAAATCACATTGTTTTTACCCTTTCGTTACAGAATGATGTCAGTTAATCTAGATAACACCAATGGCTTCCTACCACTGTAGTCTATTCTTAAATAACTCATAGTGGATTCCCATCATCACTACTGTGGAGCATTATCAGGTACTTGCCACACTTTGGCTCTAGGCACAACCAGAATGTCTACAGTTTGACAATAGTGTTCCTTCACGGGGTTTTTCCCTTCCCTTCCCGCTCTCACCTCCACTATTTGACCCTGGTGGTGTGAATCTGGCTTCCCCTGGTACCTCTGATAGAAGTAGTTCACCAGCAGAAAGTTGTAGACATCTTACATTCATCCCCATCTTCCATTTCATATCCCTTCCACTCAATGCAGTAGCATTGCTTCAGCCCAACATCCTTTTATAATCCATTATCTGGACTTAATTACTGGGCTCACCTTGATGGGTCCTGGTTGCTACTATTATTGTTGCTATAATTCTGATTGATATGCAGGCTTAAAAATAGCATCAAGGACGCATGTGGCCAGAAAAGGAGATGGCCCATTCATGTAGTAAGAGTGAGGGATGACAGATGGACAACTTAGGTTTGTACTGGGAGGTGTACCCTTAATAGTCATATCAATAAGATCATAGTTCCATTAAAGGAACTGAGCTAATCCTAACAAAAGGCATTGAGTTACACACAGGAAATAGGCCTTCAAGGATCAGGGCTGACCACCTTATACTTGGCCCAACTGAATTTATTGAAAAATGAAGATAGCTCCATGTGTCATTTGTCTAATGCCCGGGAGATCTTGTGTTCCAGGCCAAGTGTCTACTCCAATCTGACCTGGATTCCTGGTCCAAAAATGGGGATCCTGGTTTCTTTCTTGTTTCCTCTAGTCTTTGGATCTCCCCTGTTTCCATGCCTATAGCATGCAAGGCTTGCTGAGCTACCCAATTTGTAAGCTCCATGAAGATAATGATTATGTCTTATCTAAATTTTGCATACAGTTTGCAATACAGTTAATAAATATCAAATAGCAGATATTAATAAATATACGTTGA
This sequence comes from Vombatus ursinus, assembly GCF_900497805.2. Taxonomy (NCBI): domain Eukaryota; kingdom Metazoa; phylum Chordata; class Mammalia; order Diprotodontia; family Vombatidae; genus Vombatus; species Vombatus ursinus. The sequence goes on along the minus strand of NW_020954557.1, from coordinate 42,804,686 downwards.
GTTGAATTAATACATGCATAACTACTCCATTGGTTTTATTTGCACTAGTTCCTTCAGGCCTTAGAGTTAAGGCTATTTTAGCAATGATAATAAAAACAATGCTTAAAATGAGGGCTCATATTTTAATACGAATATTCTTCCAAGGACATGGTATGCCTGTGAGTGTTGGAAGTTTCCATTCTCCAAAGAATTAAAGTTGAGGTTCCCCCCAAAGGGTAATAAAGGGGTATATGATGAGCACAAGCCTGTTTAAAGACATTAGAGATAAAAATGTTATAGAAGTATGTAAAGGATGTCATAAAAAAAATTTTTGACTAGAAAAAAAAAGATGGAAAATTAAGGGATGAGTGGTGGACAACCAACTTACTTCATTGTTATCCACATGATATCAAAAGAAATAGAAGGTTCCCAGAACACTGAGAGGATTCCTTTGGTAGTAGGTGATACAGAAATACAGAGATGGACTTGGAGTCCAGAAGGCCTGAGCTCAAATCTTGCTTCAGACACTTATTAGCTGTATGGCCCTGACCAAGTCATGTAATCATTTACTGCCTCAATTCCTCATCTGTAAAAATATAGATACAATAGCTCCTACCTCCCAAGGTTGTTGTGAGGCTCAAATATTTGCAAAGCGCTTTGCAAACTTGAAAGCACAATATAAACATTAGTTATTCATATCATGTCATAAAAGGACACAGACAAGAGCCACCCAGAATGGACAGGCCTGGATGTCTTGCAGTCTACATTGTTGGAGGGAGAACTCACCAGATGGAGACCATAGATCCATTAGCATATTGGATTACACAACTAAAACAACACACTGTTGTATAGTCTCATGATTCCTTTCACAATTGTAATTGTAATTCTTTTTTGTTCAAAAATGTGATTTCCTTAATGAAGAGAATTTCCTGTCACAGGAATCCCTCTATCAAATCAGATCTACAACCATTCTGCAATTTAGAATCTCAGAGAGTTGCCATGGGTCCTGAGTAGTTAAATGACTTACCCAGGCTCACGTAGTCTATATGAGCCAGAGATGGGATTCGAACCCAGGTCTTCCTGACCCTGGTCCTCTCTTCCACACTGCCTCTCTCCTATCTAAAACTTTACCTCACCTTAAACTCAAGCTCACTCTAACTTTGTGCCGCTTTGGTCTTTACAATTTATTTTAAAGATCATATCGTAGCCACTACTTGCTTTGTAACCAGTAGCCCAAAGTAATAAAATTCTATCTGCAAAATGAGCTGGAGAAGGAAAGGGCAAACCACTCCAGTATCTTTGCCAAGAAAACCACGAATGGGGTCATGAAGAGTCAGACCTGACTGAAACAACTGGAACAAAAGCAACAAAAATAAAATTCTGATTCTGAAATCTGACTGTAAATGCAGTGAGATTTAAAAACAGAGAGAGATCAGTGTGGTCTGGAAAACTTAGAAAAGGTTTCAAGGAAGAAATGGGATGTACCTGAGTTAAAACTGAAAGGAAGGGGAAGGGTATAAGTAGAGAGCAGGAAACGGAATATTCCCGGTCCCATCTCCCCATTTTACAGATGAGGAAAACAATGCCCAGAGATGTTAAGTGACTTGTTTGAAGTCACATAGACAGTAAGTAGTCAAGGGTCAAGTAAGTCAAGTAAGATTCTAATTCAGGTCAATTATCTCTAAATTCAGCATTCTTTTCACTACATAATGATGTTCTCACTCCTAGTCTAGTGCTCTGAGCATTAGTCCTAATTATCTCACAAACTTATCTAAACTGCCTATCAAACTTAAAAATAAAAACACTTGGGCCTTGTTGGATGGAAAAACTGAAACCCTTGGTGACATGAAAACAGCATCATTTACATGCATTGTTTAAGGAATTTTATGATATCATTATATGTCATAATTACATTATATAATGCAATTGCATGTTCCAGTGACAATTCCACATAATTACATTAAAAGCAGTATTTAGAGCAATTATGTCATTTGTTGAATTGTTGTAATTTCATAAAGTATAGCAACCCATAACAGATTAAATTCAGTAACAACCTGAAGTTTTGCGAGGACTTCACTGGTACATCATTAAGGAATACAGAATTTGTATTGCTTTGCTGGATCCCAACTGGCAAAATTGTCAAGTAGGTAACATTTGGCCTAAGCATCCCTCTCCATTTGTGGTAACTCACCAACCACCACCCCTAGCCAAATACTCATGCAGTAGCCCCATTGCTACATTCATTCAACAGCAACAAGAATGCATGAAATGCCTACATGGTGCTAGGACTAGAAGAGGTATGGTTTAGACGAAAGATAGCGCCTGCCCTTAGGGAGCCTCTATTCCCTGCTTCTTACCTGCCCTATCCTTGCCACTTCTATCCAACCTCTAGTCCAGGGATGGGAAACCTGTGGCCTTGAGGTCACACGTGACCTTCTAGGTTCCTGGTTGCAGCCTTTTGACTGAACACAAGTTTTGCAGAACAAATCCTTTTATTAAGGGAATTTGTTCTGTGAAGTTTGGATTCAGTCAAAGTTGAGGATCTAGAGGGTCACATGTGGCCTCAAGGCCGCAGGTTCCCTACCATTGCCCTAGTCCAATATCTCATTTCCTCCATCCCTCAGGTGTCAAAACAATCTGTGTTAATGTACTATCAGGAGAGGGCTAGAGAGCCCCACCCTGGAATCAATCAATGACTTAACCAGTATTTATTAAGCCATAGTGCCAAGACTGTGCTAAGCACTAAAGATACAAAGAAAAGGCAAAAATAGTCCCTGCCCTCATGGAGCTTACATTTAAAAGGGGATGACTACATATGTAAATCAGAACATACAAGATAAATGCATAACAGATAAAAGGTAAGAGGCAGCTAGGCAGCACAGTGGATAGAGTGCCAGGCCTGAAGTCAGGAAGACCTCAGTTCAAATCCAACCTCAGACACTTACTAGCTGTGTGACTCTGGGCAAATTACTTAAACCTATTGGCCTTAGTTTCCTCATCTGTAAAATGAGCTGGAGAAGGAAATGGCAAACCACTCCAGTATCTTTGCCAAGAAAACCCCAAATGGGGTCATGAAGAGTTGGACATGACTGAAACAAATGAACAACAAAAAGAAGGTAGGAAAGGGATGGAACTAGCAAGGGCCATAAGAGTGGGGTGGGGTGGGGTGGGGAGGGAAAGAAAAGGCCTCTGGGTGGATGTGGCACTTGAGTTGAATCTTAAAGAATCATAGGCTGGGAGGGGGAGCATTCCAGACATGGGTAACAGCCAATGCAAAGGCATGAAAGTGAGAGACGGAGCATTGTGTGCAAGAAACACCAAGTGGGCCAATACGGCTGAATCAGAGAATGCTGAAAGGAGAGTAGAATATAAGAAAATTGGATACGTAAGAAGCGGCACATTGTGAAGAGCTTTGAATGCCAAAAATCTTTATATTTGATCCTAGATTTAATAGTGTGACTCTGGGAGTTTCTTGAGAAGAAAGGATGAGAGGGAACCAAGATGTCAGAGCAGAGGCAGCAACCCAGCTGAACTCTCTTAATATTCCCCTCCAAACAACTCTAAAATAACCTCTCAGATCAAATTTTGGAGTGTCTGAGCAAAACAAAAAAAAAAGTAAAGGTGAGACATTTTTCCAGTTTCAGACAACTAAAGAGGTCAGCAGGAGAGTTCTGGGACACCATGGCTGGAGCCAGCCTGGAGCACAGGTGGTGCCCATGTGAGCAATAGGCCTTGTAGGGAGCTGTGACAGCAGAGACTTTGGTAGAGCCCTGGTAGCTCTCAACACAGACACGGTAAGGGAGGCAGACAATTGCTAAGAAAGAGATTACAAGGGACCGTTTGTGAAGAGCCTGGTGCTGCCTGGCAACTCTATTGCCCATACACAGTTCTTAGTTGCAGTTCCAGGGTGGAGAAGAGCACTTGTGGTCAGTAACAAGGGAGCTGGTGCCCCAGTTGCAGTTCCAGGGACAAGAGGAAGGGTAGAATTTGTGGCTATAGGGGATCGGGGCTCTTCCTGGGTAAAGACAAGAGCACAGATCAGGAGAGTAGTGACCACACTTCTCCCAGGATGACACCGCCTAGAAGCACCAAAAACTTGCACACCCCCAAAACTAGCTCTGAAAACAGCAGCATGAAAAAGCCTGAAGCTTGGGACAATGCCTCCCTATCCCTAGATGAGCAGAGTCCAACTTTAACATAAAGTTCAAAGTCAAGAAATTGGCTGGAAAAATGAGCAAACAACAAAAATAACAACAAAGAACCTGACCATAAAAAGCTACCATGGTAGAGGGAAAACCAAGACACAAACTCAGAAGACAACAACATAAAAACAGCTACAAGCAAAGCCTCAAAGAAAAAATTGCTAATTGGACCTAAGCCCAACGAGAATTCCTGGAAGAGTTAAAGAAAAAGATAAGAGTGGTAGAGGAAAAAAATTGGGGGAATTATATAAGAAAATAATGAAAAGAGAATTAACAGCTTGGCAAAAGAGACACTCCAGTATCTTTGCCAAGAAAACTCCAAATATGGGGCAGCTAGGTGGAGCAGTAGATAGAGCACCAGCCCTGGATTTGGGAGGACCTGAGTTCAAATCCAGCCTCAGACACATAACACTTACTAGCTGTGTGACCCTGGGCAAGTCACTTAACCTAACCCAAAAAAAAAAGAAAGAAAACTCCAAATAAGTTGAACTCATGAAGAGTCTGACACAACCAAAAAACAACTGAATAACAAAGGAGGAACAGAGAAATACTAAAGAAAATAGTACCTTAAAAACAGAATTAGAGGCACAAAACTTCACTGATGAAAATAACACTTTAAAAAGCAGAACTGGTCAAATGGAAAAAGAGGTACAAAAATTCACTGAAGAAAAGAATTCCTTAAAAATTAGAATTGGACAACTGGAATCTAATAACTCCATGAGACATTAAGCAACAATAAAACAAAGTCAAAGAAGGGAAAAAAATAGTAGAATGTGAAATTTCATCAGAAAGACAACTGACCTGGAAAATAGATTAAGGAGAGATAATTTAAGAATTATTGGACTACCTGAAAGCCATAATCAAAAAAGAGTCCAGACATCATATTTGAAAAAATTATAAAGGAAAACTGTCCCCGTAGCTTAAAACCAGATGGTAATGTAGAAATTGAAAGAACCCATCAATCACCTCCTAAAAGAGATCCCCAAATGAAAATTCCCAGGAATATTATAGCCAATTTCCAGAGATCCCAGATCAAGGAGAAAATATTGCAAGTAGCCAGAAAGAAACCATTCAAATATCATGGAGCCACAATAAAGATTACACAAAATTTAGTAACTTCCACATTGAAGGAGTAGAGGCAAAAGAGCTAGGATTACAACAAAGAATAACCTATCCAGGAAAAGTAAGTATAATCCTTGGGGGAGGGAGGGAGGTGGGGTATAGATATTTAATGAAATAAAGGAATTTTAAGCATTTCTGATGAAAAGACCAGAGTTAAATAGAAAATGTGATTTTCTAACACATTACTCAAGAGAAGCATAAACAGGGAAACATGAAAGAGAAATCATAAGGGACTCAATAAGCTTCAATTGTTGATATTCCTATATGGAAAGATGATACATATAACTCCTAAGAACTTTGTCATCATTCGAGCAGTTAGAAGGAGTCCACATAGACAGAAGGCATGTGTATGAGTCGATTATGTTGGAATGGTCCCCCAAAAAAATGAAGGGATGAGAAAGAGGGATGCACTGGGAGAAGGGGAAAGGTGAGGAAGAATAAGGGAAAATAAATCATAGAAAAGAGGGGCACAAGGAAGAACTTTTACAGTCGAGGGGAAAATGGGGTGGGGGGGCTGGCAATGCTTGAATATCACTCTCATCAGAATTGGTTCAAAGAGGAAAGAATATATATATAATATATAGGTAAATATATATTATATATATACACACATACACACACACACACACACACACACACACACACACACACTCACTCACTCACCTGGGTATAGAAATCTATTTTACCCAACATGAAAGTAAGAGAGGAGGGGTTAAGAGAAAGTGAGGTAACAAAAGGGAGGGCAGATTTTGAGAGGCACTGGTCAGAAACAAAACAAACTTTTGAGGAGGGACAGGGTTAAAAGAAGGAGAAAAAGATAAACAGAAGAAAATAGGATGGAGGGAAATACACAGTTAGTATCATAATTGTGAATGTGAATAGGATGAATTGATTCATAAAACAGAAGTGAATAACCAAATGGATTAGAAACCATAATCTAATAATATGTTGTTTTACAAGAGACAGACTTGAAACAGAAAGACACACACAGAGGTAAAATAAGAAACTAGAGTGGAATCAAATATGCTTCAGTTGAAGTACAAACAGGCAGGAGTAGCAATCATGATCTCAGACAAAGCAAAAGCAAAAAGAGAACTAATTAAAAAAGATAAATAGGGAAACTTCACTCTGCTAAAAGGTACCACAGACAACAAAGTATTATCAAAAAATTTTACAGCAAGATTCTCAGATGTAGGGAATTGAATCAAATTGATAAAAATACGAGCCATTCCTCAACTGATAAATGGTTGAAGGATATGAACAGGCAGTTTTCAGAAGAAGAAATCAAAGCTATCCAAATTCATATGAAAAAAAGCTCTAAATCACTATTGATTAAAGAAAGGCAAACTAAAACAACTACAAGGTACCATCTTACACCTATCAGAAATGATAAATGTTGAATAGGATCTGAGGAAATAAATACACTAATGAATGGCTGTTGGAATTGTAAACTGGCTTAAGCATTCTGGAGAACAATTTGGAACTATGCCCAAAAGGCTATAAAACTGTGCATACCCTTTGACCACTATTAGGTCTGTGTCCCAAAGAGATCAAAGAAAAAGGAAAAGGATATATATGTACAAAAATATTTGTAGCAACCATTTTTGCAGTGGCAAAAAAATTGGAAATTTGGGGGCAATGCCCATCAATTAGGGAATGGATGAACAAGTTGTATTATATGATAGTGATGGAACACTATTGTCCTATAAGAAATGATGACGTAGCTGGTTTCAGAAAACCTGGGAAGATCTACATGAGCTGATACAAACTGAGGTGAGCAGAACAAGTTCATTCTACAAGTAGTAGCAATGTTGTAATAATGATCAACTGTGAAAGATTTAACTACTCTGACCAATACAATAATCTAAGATAATTCCAAAAGACTCATGATAAGAAATGCTATCTACCTCCAAAAAGAAAACTGATGAACTCTTGAGTGTAAATTGAAGTATAATTTTTTTCCATTTAAAATTTTTTTCTTAAAATTTCTTTCCATTTTAAAATTTTTTTGTGACATGGCTAATATGGAAATATGTTTTGCATGATTTCACATGTATAATTGTGCTTTCTCAGTGGGTGAGGGAGGGGTTGGAGGGAGGAAGAGAATTTGGAGCAAACTTATTAAAAAAAGATAAATTATAATAGTAATTTAAATAATTATTCAAATAAAATAAAAGTTAAAAATAAATAATTCATTTAAAAAAAGAGAAGGAAGGATAACATAGTCAGACTTACATTTTGATAACATACAGAAATGTGTGCATGTGTGTGTGTGTGTGTGTGTGTGTGTGTGTGTGTGTGTGTAAAGAGAGACAGAGACAGAGAGACAAATGTATGTTTATAAACTATATCTAACTCATTATTAACTATAATGATGGGATCTTCAGACCTTTGCTAGCCCATGAGGGAGATGATTTTTAGGCAAGGGGGAGTTTTCGTCACACTGCCTAATGCACCAATGACCAAGGGACTACTCTGAATTTTGTGATTTGTGATTTGTCTCCTTTCTCCTAATTATGCCTTCTCATTACTTTATAGATTCATAGGATCCTATTTTTATAGCTGAAAATACCATTAGAAGTACAATGCGCACGCACACACATACATATATGCACACATACATATATACACACACACACACACACTTTACAGATAAAGAAAATGAGGTCCACAGAGTTTAAGTTACTTGTCCAGCGTCATACACTTACACATGGTAATGGCAGTTGGGATTCAAACCCAGGTTCTTTGACTCCAAATCCAGTACTCTTTTCACTACATCACTCTGCCTCTCAGTGTTTTTTGCTCCATATGGCTTCATATTGTGAACTTTTGTACTCTTCTAGATATCTCACAGTCTGTCTTTGTAACTATTGAGCATTTGGGGGAGCATCTACTGGGCTTTCAGGTAGCCCTGGCCTGTTTCTCTTTGAAATCTATCCAATTGCAGATGTTCTCTTTACGATTCCATTCAATTATTCTGTCATCATTTATTGTGCACTTGCTATATGTAATATACCCTGTATTGATTGCTATAGACAAAGATAAAGAATAGTTCCTGTCCTCAAGAAGCTTATAATCTAGTGAGGGAAGTAAGACACAAATATCTAGATTCCAAGGTAGAGTGGACATGCCGCAAAGGAGACAGAGGATTGTGCAAAAAGAATAGCAAGTGTTCCCCATCACCAGCCACTGGGAACGTCCTACTCTGTTGATCTGCTTCATTGTGATGGTGCCATCCTGTCCTAGCAATTGATGCAGTATACTAGAAGGCTCAATGGACTTGATGTTAGAAAAGATCTGGGTTTGAAATTCAAGTCTGTTACTTATTAACTCTGTGATCCTACACAAATTATTTAGCTTCCCTGAGTTTCAGTTTCCTTGTCTGTCAAATGGCAATAACATTTGTATCATCTACCTAACAGGGGCTATCATGAGGAAAGCAGTTCATAAAACTTGAAGAGCTACATAAATGTGAGTAGCTTGGATGATCTTCCGCTGTTACTTTTCACTACACATGCCAACTTCTCGGTCCCTTTCATTTGCTGCCAAGGATTTTATATTCATAAAGCATCAAAGATCTAAGTGGGGGGGGGGGATTTAGACTTATGTTCTCTGTTTACATAATAGTTTTGTGAAAGTTTCTAAAATAATAATAACAATAATGATGGCTAGCACTTACAGAGTGCTTTTAAGTTAAAGCACTTTGCACATCTGTCATTCAGTCATTTCAGTTGAGTCCGACTCTTCATGACCCCATTTGGGGTTTTCCTGGCAAAGATACTGGAGTGGTTTGCCATTTCCTTCTCCAGTTCATTTTACAGATGAGGAAACTGAGGCAAATAGGGTTAAGTAACTTGCCCAGGTCCACAGCTGCTAAGTATCTGAGGCCAGATTTGAACTCTAGGCTTGGTACTCTAACTACTGTGCCACCTACTTGCCCACTTTGTACATATTAGGTCATTTGATCATCACAACCACCCTGGGAAGTAAGTGCTATTATTATCCCCATTTTACAGTTGAAGAAACTGAAGCAAACAAAGATTAAGTGGCTTGTCCAAGGTCATACAAACTAGTAAGTGTCTGAAGGCAGAATTGAATCTAGGCCTTCCTAACTGTAGGCCCAGTGCTACCAGCTGCCTACTGTGAAACAAGACTATAAAAGTAGGGGGAATGCAGGTTGGAGAGAGCTTTCAATGTCATGCTGAAGAGTTTAGGTCAAATTAAACCATATCCAAAAGCTACCAGCATTAAGTGCTGCAATTCTAGAGGGTGCTTTGACTTTGTCCTTTTCCTCTGCTCACACTAGCTCAGGGCCTTATCTCCTTTCACCGAGACTATTGCAAAAACCTTTGAATTGTTTTGCTTTGATTTTTGAGACTCGGTCTCCCTTTCTCTCCCATAGTGGAAGTGTAGCAACCATTCCCAATACTGATCAACACAGAAGCTCTCCACCCTCTGCTCCCAAAGGCTCCCCACAATGGCACCAGACTTGGTGCAGCTAACTGCAGCTTAGAACTCCAGAACTCAAGATTTCAACACCAGAGGAATACAAGTGTGTGAGTCACCATACCAGGCCTAATATCTTAGTTGTTCTCTCTACCTCCAGAATCCCTCTAAACATTCATAATGCTTCAAGGACATCAGGATGGAATGTTAATTGTCATTACATGATTTTTAATTTTTAATTTTAATATTTTTCCAGTTACGTGTAAAAAAACAATTTTAACATTCCTTTTTCGAATTTTGGGTTCCAAATTCTCCCCCTCACTTCCCCCCCATTGAAAAGGCAAGCACATTTGACATAGGTTATACATGTGTAGTTGTGCAAAACACATTTCCACCATTACGTGATTTTTAGCAAACTTCTTTATGCTTTGTTTTGTCTGGTCCTAAACTTGGCTGAGAAATAAAATTACAGACTCAAAATTCTACAAGTGGGGTCTTACTGAAGCCTTTCTTTGTGTCTCCAGAGAGAATTTCAATAAAGGTTCTCAGTTAAGTTTAAAAAAAAAATCTCTATTTGTTCAGAGATTCTCTTTTGTCCTTCCCCATAGTGAGGTCCACTTATTTATAGAAAATGCAGTAAAAGTCAGCTTATCTTTATCTAAAGAGAAGACTGGCATAAAACTAGACAGCAAATAAACAAGATTTAAGGGTAAGAAATGTCAATTCACCTGGCAGCCAGACAGCAATGAAGCAGAAGAAGTGGAGAGGGGATAAATTCACCTGTCTCCAGGAGGCAATAAATTGTGTCCAGGCAGGTCACTCCTTAAGCAGGTGCGTGAGCTAGAATAGATTCTCCTTGTTCATGATCACTTTCATTTCAGGGTCACAATGCCCTTCCCTTGCAATTGGCTGGCTCTTGACACCTACTCAAACACAGCAGGCCCCTGTCTCTCTCCACACTGCTTGAAAATTCTAGGCTTCCTCTAAGCCTTCACCTACCATGACAGTTCAGACCTTCCAGCTGAGAAAACCTATACTTCCCATCAGCCTCCTTGCCAATATGAGGCTACATTACAAGCATAGAATGTCAAAATTGGATGAGACTTCAAATGTCACCTAGTCTGAGCCCCTCATCTGACAGACACAGAATCTGAGGCCCAGGAAAATTGGATGATTCCTAATTTGACATATGAGGAAAACAAGTCCTGAAGAAGTTAAATGAATTGCCCAAGGTCATACAAGGAGTAGCTAGCAAAGCTGGGATCCAAGCTTAGATCCCCTGCCTCAACTCTAACCATAGTTACGAAATAGCTAGACTGTTCTTGCTTAATGTAAGTGAACTGTTCCTCAGACCTTCTCTCTTCCTGGAACTCCACGTGGCCTGTCCCATCCCCACTCTATGATCTTGCAGTCCCAGAGGCTTCAGGGCCCGGAGCAGAGGACCTTTGGTGGGGGTGGGCCTGCACCTGCGCTGTTGCCACTGCCTATCTGCCCGCTGTGAGCCAGCAAGGGCACTATATGACAGGAATACGCAGAATGTGAGAACTGTCTGTACTCTGATACTGTTGAGTTTCTCCAGGGTACAGGACAGCATTGTATGACACCAAGTTCAATTTTCTCATAACTATTCAACATTCATTTAAGACAATGCATAAGTAGTGGCAGCATCCCTTCCTCTGCCAAACGTTTAGGAATTTTCAACAACTCAAATATATAAATATATATAAACACATCAAAGAATGTTATTATACAGTTCAGAAGAACCTACCTATTAGGAATCAATTCTATTTATGGTACCTGTGATCTTCTTGAGCAAGTCTCAGAAATGTGGCCCACCCAACCCAGATGGCTTTTCATTTCATCTGCAGATTCTTGGTATATTATCTCCTATCCTTCTCCTGACTTATCAAGTCTCCCTCAATTCCATTATGGACCCTAGCAGGACTCCCCATAGTTAGCCCTTAGAGAGTGCTTTAAGATTTACTAAGTGGTGTTACATATATTATCTCATTTCATCCTTACAACAACTCTAAGAGATAGGTACTATTGTTACACTCATTTTACAGATGAAAGAACTGAGGCTGAGACAGGTTAAGTGACTTGTCCAAAGTCACACAGCTAGTAAGTATCTGAGGCAGGATTCAAACTCAGATCTTCCTGACTCCAGGTCCATCACTCTTAAACATGGTGCTATCTAGTTGTGCTAACGTTTATCCCTGGACTATATCCAATCTATATAAATAAGAACTCTGACATTTCTTTGTTAAATTACAGTTCACTACTTATGAGAGAAAAAAAAAGTCCCAAATTGAACAGAAATACAAAATACACCATATCCACAAAGACAAAATCTCAGCATTGAATCAGCAAAAGAAAAGGAATTGACTAACCTGGCAATCTTATTGTTTTCATTAAAAGCCAACCAGCTCTTTCAAAACAAGGTTTCCCATACTACTGGAAACTCAGCTCAATGATTTCATTACTATATGGATGTTTACCAGCCCAATTCCATCACAAAGCTGGATGAAATGTAAAAGTCATACATCTATAGCTCAAAGAATACATTTTTCATCCTTTCCGTTCCGGTATGCCAAAATGAGTCTGCAAATGAATAAGGTACAAACATCAGGTTTTTTAATATTTATTTTTATTCTGAATAGTCTTGATGAACAGCTCTTTTGGATGTATGCATTCTAACTCCCTCTTTAAATTGGAGAGAGGAAGAATAATTTTTTTTCAAAATACCATTCGTTAGTTATACCTGAACTAAAAATGTCCTGAAAGTTGTCCAAGAATAACACAACCACTAGTCATGTAGAATATATTTTTTAAAATATTCCTTCCTTAAATTATGGATAGTGAAATTAAACCCAATTCACTGGGATGGCAATTCTCTCCTAGAGACAACAAAATGGAGCCCCTCTTTACCTGGACTGTTTAACTTGAACTGACTATAAATTCATCCTAGCCATAGGCTCAGAGGAGTTCAGCAGTGAAATATAGAGGTTACAAATGGTCATCTGCTGATTGATGATCACAGAGAGCCACAGGCATTGCATTCCACCAACAAGCTTGTGGCAGTCATTTCCTCCGCTAAATTTTGGCTATTTCACATGAATGGGTTTCCCCAGCTAAAGAACACTAGCTTGTGATCAGAGCAAATGTCAACAGTTAATTAATATAGAGTATGTGAAAACTCAGGGGAAGCCACATGTATCAATTATATTAATGAACAAGTAACTGCAATCAAACCAATATATAAGCATTGTGTGGAGTTTTCACAAGAAGAGAACTGGATTTTGCATGCAAGAAAGCAACCCCCTTATAATATACAGAATGAGAGACTAAAAATAAGTACACAGTACAAGCATTAAAATACTTATTATTTGTGTTAGATTAGAATTCTATGAGGATGGATTCGTCAAACGATTTGCCATTATTTTAATTTTCCCTCGCAATCAACAGAATGCAAATTAGCCTGCCTGCAGGTTATGTGGGGAAGGAGATGCTCTTGAACACCCAACTTCATTATTTTTTATAACACTCATCAAAGCCACTTTCAAAGGTTTACTATCAACTTCGAACCAGCCACTAAATCTCTTCTGCTTCTAAAACTTGTCAACTTCATCATGTCCCCTTTATCGATGTTGATCTTAAAGGGTGTAGGTGTGAGGAGGAGTATCATTGAGAGGAAAAAAAAGAGAATTTGTTATCTCCCAAACACTTGATGGTTTAACAGCTGTCCTTGGAATTGAAAAATGTTAAGCTGGCCTCAGCTGAAATTCACTCCCTGTTCTCTAAAGTGTGCTAACTGTGCTGTGGATTTCTGAAGCCCGTGGGCTGCACGCCATTTCGGTACCTCGGCACTCAGAAATCACCCATAGAGAAGGAGCTGCTTCATAAACTCTACTTTATCGCCCGTCCGTAAGTAGCTGTACTTCTTAGAGGAGCTTTGATACTTTGGAGCTCTCTCTATTAATGGTGACCGATTGCATGGCTTCCTGAAGCATTTCCTGCAGCCTATCCATCTGATCTATGGCTTCCTAAATGGGGAAATAAAATTGAAAAGTAAGTGGAGCCAATGATCTCATTTAGAACCAGGAAGAATTAGAGGTGGGCTAGAAGCCAAATATTAACTACCTATCAATACCTAACCAGTGCCCTGCTGACAAGTCAACTCTTTATGGAGAAAGAGGAGTATTGCACATAACTCAGCTTATGCAATCACCCAGCAGCCTCAACTAGGATTTGTCAAACGGCAGCTGTGTGCCAGACATTGTGTTTGAAGACACAAAGATAAAATCGGAATAGTTCCTGACCTCCAGGAACAGATATTATAGTGAAGGGAAGCAACATATACATAAATAAATGCACAAGGATTGCCCTCAAGCAGAGATCTGTGGTGCTCTCCCCCTATTGAAAATTCCAGTGATTCTATTGTCTGCAGGATAAACTATAAATTCTTGTGTTTAGTTTTCAAAACGCTTTACAACCTGGCTCCAAATTATCTTGCCAGCCTCATTGTTGTATATTACTCTTCTTCCCACATTCTGTAATCCAAGCAAACTGACCTCTCTGCTCCTCACACATGAGGCCCGCTGGCCATCCCTCACACCTAGAATGTAGCCCTTCTTAACCTCTGCCTCATTAATTCACCTCTCTTCCTTCAAGATACAGCAAAAGTATTGCCTTCTATGTGAAACTCTCTCAGATTGCCCCACACGTGAGCGCTCTCCCTCCCCTCTCAAACTGCCTTGTATTGGAGTACTTTGTATTTATTTTCCTCATATGTATTATGTATATGTGTGTGTATGCTTATATGTGTACCTGCTGTCTCCCCATTAGAATGTATGTAAGTGCCTCATAAATGTGAATGTTTTTGTCCTTTATTTTTGTATCCTTGGCATCTAGTAAAGCACTTGGCACACAGCAAGAACTTAATAAACGCTTGTTGGCTGATAAGCGTCCAGAAGAAGCATCATGTAGAGTAGAAGACAAAGCACTAGGCTTGGAAGGAGGAAGACATAGGTTCAAATTCTACTCTGGACACACTGGACTCCAGACCCACTGCTTCCCCAGCTTCCTCATAAATCCCCTTTGCTTTTCCTCGAGGAAGATCACTTTGACAGATGAATGTAACACAGACTGGAGTTGGGAGAGACTTGTGGCAGCCAGCCCCACCAGCAGCCCTGGCAGATGCTTCCAAACCAAAAAGAGGTCTAACATGGCCTTAGGATCAGATCCGGGCTATTGTTCAAGGACTGGCCTAAGTTTAGAGCCCTCTCATTACCAGGTTGGCTGCAGCCATCACCAACTCTCCATCTGCCAGGGCTCCACTGCAGCCAAGGTGACTCTTGAAAATCACCCTCTAGATGGCAGAAGGGTTATGATCTACATCAAAGGAGTTAACATTCAGACCGATGGAATCACAGATCCTTGTAGCAGTAAGTTGTCTTTTGTGTTGCAGTGCTGTGGATAAGTGTGCTAGACTTAGAATGAGGGGGTCCTGGGTTCAAATATCACTAGAGACACTTTGTAGTGTGATGGGCAAGATATGTCATCTCTCTGTGCCTGTTTCCTCATCTGCAGCATGTATGTGTGGGTGGGAGAGGGTGTTAATAGGATTTAATGGACTTTAAGGTCCTCCCATCTTATGATATTTTCATACCTCTAAGACTCAGATTACTTATCTATGAAACACGAATGATATTTATTGGCTTCATAGGGTCATTGTGAGGAAAGTACTTTATATCCTATAAAGTACTACAAAAATGTGAGCTATTTCTGTAAGAACTGATTTTCATATATCAGATTTCCTTAAAGTATATTACACAGAGTGACAATGATACACAAGGGCCTAAATTAGTTTTTTGTGTGCCACTGAGTGTGTATTCTTATAACCATGAATATTTCCTATGCCACTGTTGATGACAGAAAGGAACAGAGAGTGTGGTTCAGGGAAAGTGTTATCAATGGAAACGTCACCTCTTGCTTCAAGTCAGTAAGGAGAAATCTAGTTGCTGATGCTACCATCTCCCAGAGTTCCACCCCATCAACCCCTCCCTTTATTCTAATGGCATTGAAAGGAAAAGACATGTGAAGGGAAGCAGTTGCCTGAGTAAATAAGAAATAATTTGATCCAGCGTTAAGACACACATAATGGCCCTTGCCTCATAGCCAGGAATCCCTGCTGTCTTTCATGAGTAGACTTTCACCAAGCAAACTAAATAATAGCCAAAGCTAATGTCAATTTTGAACTTCTAAAATTTCATTTTTATATTTGACCCAGCACTGTCTTAATTTATGTGAGGAAGAAAGAGCCACAAATAAACATTGAGAAGCAAGCTAGTTAACCCAGAAACGTGAATCTTCTTGTCTGTCTGTCTTCATACCTTTCGCCAGCCATGCCTATTAAGTGACTAAGGTCTTGGCTCCTTTTCATCCTATTCCAACCAGCAGAACAATGAGTTTTCTCATCCCTCTCTCCAATGGAATCCAAAACAATATCATCGTCTTTGGACTATGGCATACGGCTTTTGAGTTGATAGTTCGTGAACCAAAATTGATTTATGGGTCTATAAAACTTTTATACTGAAAGGCTGTTACTTAGAACCTATAAACTTAGAAGACTGACTTCTCCCTCCTCCTTTCTCTATTCCTCCCACTGGATGGCCCAATGGATAAAGTGCTAAGTTTGGAGTCTGGAAGACCTGAGTCCAAGTCCTTCCCCAGACGCTTACTTACCCGTATTACCAAAGCTGGCTCCTCCTGGATGCTCAGAAATCAGCAATCCCTACAAATTAGGGCTGCATATTTTTTGCCAGTTGTTAAACATTTATTAGCATACCCCTTTGTGTTACCCTGGGCAAATTATTTAATCTCTTTAAGCCTCTATTTCCTGATCTATAAAATGAGGGGGTCTCTAACATCCCCTTTTAGGAGCCTGCCCCTTCCCTCCGATTCCTGGTCTCTGCTCAGCGGAGCTGCTGAAAGCAAAGTTAAAAATAAAGAATTCAGATATTTTACTGACTTGTGGCATAGCTAAGATTGGTAAGCACCGCCAAAGAGAACTCCAGCAATATTCAACACGATACCAAGTAGTGGTAGGAGTAACAAAAACTCTTAAATAAAATACAATTGTTGTGTAACGTGAATTCCTCAGGCTTCCCCTCCAGCTTTCACTTCCACATCCACACCAGTTCTTCCACCAAGTCCCGTACATCAAAATTGCTTAAAATATCAAATATAGTCCTAGGAAAAGAATAGAGGAAGGGGGGCTGCTCCCCAAACATCAACAACAGGAAATTTGCAAATGAAATTAAAATCTTAATGAGTGAAAACTGAGATCAGGGACTAGGACTTATTATACAAGGGCAGCTGGGTGGCACAGTGGATGGTGTGCTAGGCCTGGAGTCAGGAAGAACTGAGTTCAAATCCAGCCATAGGCACTAGCTGTGTGACTCTGAACAGATCACTTAACTCTGTTTGCCTCAATTTCCTCATATGGAAAAGGAAATGATAAATCATTCCAGTATCTTTTTTTTTGATGAGATAATCAGAGTTAAGTGACTTGCCTAGGGTCACACAGCTAGTAAGTGCGAAGTGTCTGAGGTCACATTTGAACTCATGTCTTCCTGATTCCAGCACCAGTGCTCTTTCCACTGTGCTACCTAGCTGCTCCCCCCTACTTGAGTATCTTTGCCAAGAAAACCCCAAATGGGGTCAGGAAGAGTCAGACACAACTGAAACGACTGAATAGCAACAGCAACAGCTACACAAACGTACAGGCAACACACACACATACATACCCACTGCAGAAAGAGGAAGAAATAGTTGAATAGCTTTTATGAAAACTGACTGGCAACCAATTAACAAATGGTTACTTGAATGCAATCAACTGCTGTTCCAGTTTCAAACCTGTGGGTTTCTGCTTGTGGGTCTGCATCTGCTCATATATAGATGTATTCAGTGTCAGTCAATACTGTCTCCTTCTTGCCAGGTTTTATGACTTTCCAAAAGAATAAGGAAAGGGAAAATGAGCTGCTAAGAATTCAGCTTGCGGATACAGAATCAATTCAGGAGAAAAAAAGGATGAAAAAATTCAATGGTTTCAGAAAATATACAAGTTTGGTTCTAGGGATTTATTTTTATAGGGATTTATTTAGGGGGAAAAACCTTTGACTTGGTATATAATTTAGTTTAAAAATAATTGGTATCCGTCCATAAAGCTTTATTAAGTGCCTACTGTATGTAAAGCATTTTACTAGTAATTGAAGGAAATACAAATTTCATGTAAAGCACATTCCATATCCTCCACACTCTTACAGTCAATTGGGGGCTAAGGCACTAACATAGCCAATTATCATAAACAATACTAAAAGATAAGTCCCTTAGAGATTTCTAAAACAAAGTGTTATGTGAGACCTAAAGGGGAAGGGAAGGCTGCCTTGGGGAATGAATATAGAACCCTTCCAGTCTTCCTTGGTTCTGTAACTCATAACTGATTAATGGGTGACAACCCCGCCAGTTGGCACCTGTTCCCATTGAGGTGCCTTGGTATGGATCTGGAACCGCTGAGTTAGGCTTTAAAGAATGGGCAGAAGACCCAAAGACAGAAAGGAAAAGACTCTCTAATCATAGGAAAGAGCCGGAGCAAACACACGTCGGGTGGGGAGGAGGAACTTTACTACAGTGAAACTGGTAGGAAGCAGTGGCTGAGGGAGCACCTGGGTTTTCTTGGTGGTAATTGTTAGGCCAAAATTAGCACGAGCAACAGAAAGTCGATCTATACTTTGTTGCATCTCAGCTTCAGAGGCTGCATTGAGTGCATGATCATTGCAAACAAAAAATCATGGCACAAACACTCTTTCCACTTTGGTCTTGGCTTGCAGCCTTTTCAAGTTGAAGAATTTACCATCAGTGCAGTAACTGACTTTGATGCTTGTATTTGTCCTCATTGACAAGCATGGGAACAAACACACAGTCTTGTTTCACTCCATTGGTGACTGGGAAAGCATTAGCGCATCATCCATTGTCCAGAACCCAGCAAGCACGCTGTCATGAAATGACGAACAATGCTGATGAACTTCTCCAGGCAACCAAATTTTGACATAATTTTCCATAAGGTCTCATGATTGACTGTATCAAAGGCCTTGGTCAGATCTACACACCTTGTGTACAGGCCTCTGTTTCGGGCAGTAAACACCATATCAACCATTCCTTGGCCCTTTCTGAAGTCACATTGGTTCTCAGGTAGATAACCATCTTCCAGGTGAAGGATCAGCCTATTAAGGGGGACTCTGGAAAGAATCTTACCAGCAACAACTGAGAGAGACTCCTCCCTATGATTGTCACCGGACAATCTATTTCCTTTACGTTTATAGAGATGGACAATGGAGGCATCCTTGAACTCCTGGGGGATAACCTCCCCTTGCCGTATAACCTGGAAAATTTCAGTCAGCTTTTGTATAAGCAATGGGTCCCCTACCTTGTAAATCTCAGCTGGAATAGAATCAGCACCAAGTGCTTTGCCACATGAAAGGATTGGCATTCCAAACCTCTTCTTCAGTTGGAACTTCAGTCAGGGAGGGATCAGCTTCAACCTCAAGTAAACGATTAATGGCTTCAATGAAGATGAACACTGAATGAAGGTCAGCTACCACACCGATGGTAAATTCTTCAACTTGAAAAGCTTACAAGCCAAGACCAAAGTGGAGGGAGTGTTGGTGCATGATTTGTAGATGATTATGCACTCAATGAAGCCTTTGAAGCTGAGATGCAACAAAATATATATTGATTCTCTGCTGCTTGTGCTAATTTGGTCCAACAATTAACACCAACAAAATATAGGTACTCCATCAGCCAGCACCACACCATCTGAATGTGGAACCATCTGTTACAGCAAATGGAGAAGTTACATCAAGTGGATAAGTTCACTTCCATTGGTAGTGTACTTTCCAGGGATGGATACAATCAATGTACACATTGATGAGGTTGATGCATGCATTGCCAGAGTTAGCTCAGTGTTTGGGAGGCTCCAAAGGAAAGTATGGGAGAGAAAAGGTATTAGACTGACTACCAAACTGAAGGTCTACAAGAGCCGTTGTGCTGACCTCATTGTTGCATGCCTATGAAACATGGACAGTCTACCAGTGCCATGCCAGGAAACTGAATCGCTTCCATTTGAATTGTCTTAGAATGATTCTGAAGATCACCTGGCAGGATAAAATACCAGACACTGAGGTCTTTTCTCAAACTCTACTTCAGAGAGCACAGCTATGATGGGCTGGCCACGTTGTTCTAATGCAAAAAGTAGGCTTGGCAAAAAGGCTCAGGGCAAGCATTCACATGGTGATCAGAAGAAGTGATACAAGGACACTCTCAAGGTCTCGCTTAAGAACTTTGGAATTGATTGTGTGATGTGGGAGACGCTGGCACAGGGCTGCCCAGCATGGCATGCCCACATCAGAGAAAGTGCTATGCTCTATCAGCAAAGCAAAATTGAAGTAGCTCAAAAGAAATACAAGATGACATATTTAAAGAATCCACCCCAAATGTTCACATGGACTATTTGTGCCTGACCTGTCATAGAACATTCCAAGCTTATAATGGTCTGATCAACCACAGTTGGATACACTATAATTTGACTCTAGTATAGTGATGTCATTTTGGTCCTTCTCAATAACGAAGGACAACAACCAAGGAAGCAATACACTTAGCTTTCCCCCAAAACTGCTCCAAACAGACCTAGAAAAGACCAATGGACCTGATCGAGAAATGAGAAAAACTCACAGTGAGTCATTTTTTCAGCCCAGGTCAGCAAAGGGAGACAGACAGAAATCTCTGCAGACACGGGGGAGAAGGGGTCTGGCCAGCAGCATGCTATGAAGCATTCCAGCATTCTAGTATACAGGGAGACATTGTCCATCAGGGCAAGAGGAGATTCCAGATCCATACCAAGGCACCACAGTGGGAACAAGTGCCTACCGGCAGTGTTGTCATCCATTAATTGGTTCTGAGCCACAGATCCAGGGAAGACTGGAAGGGTTCTATGTTCACTCCCACATGCTCCCTCCTCCCAACAGAAATCCTAGACTGTGCACTGAGAGAGGAGCAGGTTCAGAAGCAAGCAGTAGACGTGTGGCTCAATTCCCAGGATCAGGGCAGGATATCAGTTCCAGTTTTGAGCCCAGTCTGGGGCCTGCAAAAGAATAGCCAGGGCAAGAGTTCCAGACCAAAAAAGGAGCTTAGGGTTCTGTCACTGAAGCAGCAAAGCTTTCCCAGCTGGCTAAAAGGGAATAATTTCAGGAGCAGTCTACTCTTGCTCAGACTCAAATCCAAGTCAGGAAATTGAGGAACTCAGACCAGGAGAGCAGCAATCAAACTTTGCCCTGGATCAGACCACTTTGGGAGCATTGAAAGCTATCAAGTCCCCAGCCTGGCCCTGAGAATAACACCACACTCAATACCCCCAAGAAAGCAGCAACAGGACCAACCCAAACCTTCCCCACAAAAGTACAGGGAGCCTGAACCTAACATCAAATTTGAAGTCAGGATAGGCTGGAAGAATGAGCAAACAAAAAAAGCTATCATGGCAACAGCGATGCTCAAGACATAAACTCAGAAGAAGAAATTGACTACAAAACATCTACAGGCAAAGCTTCAAAGAAAAAGATGGCCTAGACACAAATTATCTAGAATTCCTGGAAGAGATAAAACAAGAAGGTTTTTAAGAGTTTAAAATATTTGTCTAAATGAAATGATAGTGCTAGAGGGGAAAACTGGAAAATAAATGAGAACTATAGAAAAAATAATTGGAAAGGAAATTAACAGTCCAACACAAGAGGTACAAAACCTTATCCAAGCAACTAACTCCTTGAAAATTATAATGACCTCATAAGGCAACAAAAAAATACTTTAAAAAATTCGAAAGATTGAAAAATAGAAGAAAATGTAAGGTATATCATAATAAAAAACAACTGACCTGGAAAACAGATCAAAGAGAAAACATTTAATAATTATTGGACTACATGAATGAGATGACCAAAACAAAAGCCTAGACCTCATATTTCAAGAAAAGAAAATTGTTCAGATCTCTTCTATTTCTTGGAAACAGAAAGACTCCACCAATCACCTTCTGAAAGAAATTCCAAAATGAAAATCCCCAGAAACATCATAGCCAAAGTCTAGAACTTACAGGTCAAAGAAAAAAAAAATACTGCAACAGAAGGAAGAATTCAACTACTAGGGAGCTACAGTCAGAATCACACATGATTTAGCAGCCACCACTATAAAGGAGCAGAGAGCTTGGAACATAATATTCCAGAAAGAAAAGGATATAGACTTACAACCAAAAATTTCTTCCCCAGCAAAACTGAATATAATCCTACAGGAGGTGGAAATAGATCTTTAATGAAATAGATGACTTCTAAGCATTCCTAATGGAAAGAACAAAGTTAAAACACAGGACTTGAGAAATATTTTTAAAAAGTACAAATGAACTATAATAAAGGACTAAACAAAGACAGACTTCTTACATTCTAATATGGGGAGATAATAAATGTGTCCCAAATGAATCCTATTGTCTAATTAGACAAAAGGCCTGGGAATGGTTCTTCTGTGTCTTGATTTTAAGAGAAAAATAGAAAGAAAGGGGAAGAGGAATACACTATGGAAGGGTGAGGGAGGAAAATAAAGATTGGGAAAAATTATTTCACATAATCAGGGTGAGCAAGTAGACATTAATACAAACAAGGAGAAGGAGGAGCAGCTAACACTTGAATTTCACTCATCTGAAGTGGTCAAAGTAGGAAGAATACATACATAAATGCACAGTTGAGTAAATATATATATATTTGTATATGTATATGTATGTGTGTGTGTGTGTGTATGTGTGTGTGTGTACACATCCCTCAACAGGGACATAGTGAGAAAAAGGGAGAAGAGAGAAGGGAAAAGGAGGATTTAGAGGGTGAGGAGTTTAAGAGAGGGATTAATCTTAAGCAAAACAAACTCTAAGGACTAAAATATTTATAGCTCTTTTTAAGGTGGCAAAGAATGGGGATCTGAGGGGGAGACCCATAAATTAGGGAACAGCTGAAAAAGCTATGGTATATAAATATCATTGAATATTAATTGTGCTGTAAGAAATGATGAAGGGGATGGTTTGAGAGAAACTTGGAAAGACTTACATGAACAGATGCAGAGTGAAGCTAACAGAACCATAAGAACAATTTATACAAAGACAACAACATGGTAAAGACAAACAACTTTCAAAGAGTTAGGAACTCTGATCAATGTAATCACCAACAATGATTCCAGAAGATTAATGATGAAACACGCTAACCACCTTCTTTCACCATGCAGAGGTGCAGAATGAAATAAATATTTTTTTGAACAGTCAATGCATAAAATTGTTTTGCTTCAGTATGAATGTTTGTAACAGAGTTAGTTTTTTTTTTTCCTTTCATTCTCAATTGGAGGGGCAGGAGGAGGATTAGGATAGAAGGGAGAGGAGACAAAATTTTTGCTGATAGAAAAAATGTGTAATTAAAAAAACTTTACTGATTTTCATGCCTACCCAAGTTTCTGAACCAAGGTTCTTTTTGGGCTGCATTTGTAATGGACACACAAAAGTAGTGTTTATATAAATTGTTTGTGATTGATTTGACAGACACCCCCCCTAGCAAATGGGACAGCCCTGATGAACATCAGATCACATCTCAACCCCTTCATGTCTTAGTAGACAGCCTACAAGGGTAGGCTTACAGAAAAGAAATCATATCTTTTCTTATTTCCTCAGATTTTCTTTTTGCTTTTCACTAGAACCTTCCTGGCCATTTCCAGACCATGCCACCAGCACTCAAGCTGTCTTCTTCATCCACCTTCTATCAGGAATCCACCTTCTGAGGCCCCTGGGCTCTGATAGGTGAACTTTCATCCTACTTTGTCCAGAACTAGATCACCACATCGCTTCTTGACCATTTCTAAACAGTGTGGAAATATCATTTCCTGACCATTATCTTCTCCAATCAGAATGTAAGCTCCTTAAGGATAGGAACTATTTTGCTTGTTTATATTTCATCCCTCCTGCTTACCATAGTACCTAGCACATATCAAATGCTTAATATGCTTTATCATTCATTAATTGATTCATTCAAACTATATGGACAAACTCATAATCCAATCACTGAAGAGTAATATGTGCTGGCCATCCTCTTAGCTGAACAAAATGAGGATGCAGATCATAAGATCCAAGGATCATAGAGCTGGAACTAGGAGGGACTTCAAAGCCCATCCAATCCAACACCCTCATTTTTCAAATAAGGAAACAAAGGACCTAAGAGTTTAAGTTGATTTGCCCAAGATCAAAGAGGTAGTAATGTTATCTGAGAATTAATAAGGCTTTGACTGATTCAAGTGGCTTCTAGAACCCAGAACAGAGTTATTAAGAGACTAAGGCTACATTTAGGTGACTGTATCTGAAAACAATTCAGTTTCAGCTATTTTCCAAATCCCAGCTTCCTTATTCCAGGTCACCAACAAAGCTTCTTACCATGATCAGGCCTTGTAGCATATGCAGGATTGTCACCTGATCCCACCAAGCAATCTTTCTTCTAGTCTCTTGGACCACTCATTGCTATTTAGACACAGTCTTTGTCATCAAATACCAAAAGGGCAACCACTTGACCTTGCCAAAAAAAAAGGGTCACTCAATCTACAGCAATTGCTGGATCAGTTCCCTGCCACACTTGGATTTCTGAATTTAGCTGTACACACCCTGAGCTGATTCTGTAGTCTGCTTGATATAATCTCACAGCCATCTTATCCTGCTGAGTCAGATCAGGATTTAGTTCTTGGTTAATGTTCTGCAGTTCAGGTCTTGTGAGGGCTGGGTCTACTAAAAAAATGCTAGCCTTCAACTCTCATAGTATTTGGTGGCCAAATTCAAATTTCTGATACACTGATATTTAAAATGGATTTGTGTGTATATATACATACATATATATATACACACATACATATGTATATATACACATATGTGTGTGTGTGTGTGTGTGTGTGCAAAAATAAAACTGGCTTTTTAAAATAATCCTTCACCCATTCAGGAGCGAAAGAGGCTATTTGTTATCTGGATTAAAATGTGCTATGGTTTCATTTGTTTGTTTGAAATAAACAATAATTAGGTCCTCCCTCCCTCCTTTTTACAATGTCTTGCAAAATACAAGATCTAAAAGGAAAAAATGTTTCAAGTATCTGAGCTCCTTTGAGGTCCTGCCCACTCCAAACCTTAGTGGTTATAACACAAATTGGACACGTGATAAACTGGACTATAATCAAAAGCAAGCAAAAAGTCACAGAATAATACTTTCGAAGGCAAATGAGATGAATGGATCTGAATAGATCAGATTGTTGCACAGTCTTTGGTCACAGCTTAGAACTCCTAGATTCAAACTGATTATCCAACATTATCTCACCTCTCCAGTACAAATTTGTGTTCTTACATGCATCTGTCAAGGAAAGTGGTCTGTATTTATCTTTCAGAAGGCCTCTTGTTTAGCCTGGAAGGCTGCCGCAACTTGTGGTATGTCAGGATGTTTAGACATCTGTAGGTACTTCACTTCCCAGGAGACAACTGGAAGCTGGGAACATAAGCAACCAGCATGGTTTCAGCCCTTCCTATGGAGACAGTGATGTCTAGTAGTAAAAAGGGAGAGATTTTCAACTTCGATATAATTCCTTAAAAGAGTTATTTACCATCCTAACTAGTTGCTTCAAGCATTTTAATTGCTACGTGGACAAGTATAGAGGATGAATCCTAGGATCATAGATTTAGAGCTAGAAGGAATTGGAGAATCAATTCCTTATTCCCCCATATGACAGATGAAGAAACTGAAGCAAAAACATTAAGAGATTTGCCCAGAGTCATGCAGTATGTGTTTGAAAGAATTGATGGGATCAGAATAGCTAACCTCCCCTAGCAGAAAGATTTTTGGAATCCTAGAATTCTTAAATGTTGGCTATGGAGAAGCCCTTGGAAATCATCTAGATTAACCTCTTTACTTTATAGATGATGAAACCAAGATCCTCTCATTTACATCTTCAAGTTGTTTCTAAAGACACTAGCTATGTGACTTTATGTCTAATTTTCCAAATGATGGTACCCTTCCTCTGCAGATGGAAGATGGCCCTGAAAAGAGCTGTCCCTTCCAATTCAGTAGAAGTTGTCAGGGGAAACAAAGGTAATATTTGCCAAAGGAAAACCATCAGACAGGAAAGCTGATAAGCTTATCTTACAGGAAGACCATCTTTAGGTTATTGGTTTCTAAATCCAATTGGTTTATTATCATTAATAATTAATGATCAAGTGTGCCTCAACACGCAGAATTCAAGCCACCAAAAATAGACTCACAAAATCAAGCAGATGAGACTTAAAATCACTTCCAAAAGAAACATGGACATATTTGCACAGTCCATTTGCTGCTGGACTATGGGCAGAAGAGGTTGTGACATATTTCATGGTCTTCTGATTTCTTCTCTCTCCAAAATATAATCTTTGCGACCTATACCGTGTGATTTTATATTGCCTGTCTTATACTCTCACTGGTTTTCTACCTGAAGAAGATTTGGGAGTTTTTTTGAGTAACTTTTTTTTCTATAATGATTTATACAATTGTTGATGATTGTTTCCCCTAAACTGGTGATTTTTCTTCCTTTGTGGCATCCTCTTGAAACTGAGTAAGGGGCCATGTAATAAAAACAACAAAACAGAAAACTAAAACAAAAGTATAAAAAGTGGTCAGTGTGTAAGTACAAAGGGTATTATGTGAATATCTGTGTGTACATCATATCCTTTTTGCTCCTTATCCTTCAAAATGTAAGCTCCTTAAGGACATATATGATCATTTTTTCAAAGTTTTGTATCCCCAGTACTTACGGTGAGAACTTGATGAATGTTGGTTAAATTTGAATTTGAATGTTACATAGAGGAATATGATGTGTGTGTGTCATGAAATCTCTACAAGGATGAAGAACATGTCCAATCCAGCAAGTGTAGATTAAGCCCTTGCAAGGTACAAGGCCCTCAGGACACAAAGATAAAAATAAAAAATGGTCCCCCAAGAACCTTGCATTTTACAGAGAGGACATAACATATCAACAGATACCTATCTGCATGATCATTTTAGGATGGGGAGAGTACTATTAACTTGGGGGATTAGGAAATGCTTCCAGTAGATGGTGGCCCATGAGCAGAGCTTTGAAGGCTTCCAAGAATCTTCAGAATCAGAAGTGGGGAAAGAGTGAGTGCATTCTAGGAATGGGACACAGCCCTGTGCTAACTCATGGAGGCAAGAAGACATTGAGGTTAAGTTCAAGGACAGTAAGTAGGGCAGTTTGGCTGGAATATAGAATAAGGAAAGTGGGGAATGAGATATATCTCTGGAAAGATAGAATGGAGCTAGATTGTGAAGGGTTTTAAATGCCTAGCTAAAGAGGTTTATTTTATCCTAGAGGTGACAAGGGGCCACTAAAGATTCTTGAGCAGGGGAGTGACATGGTCAGACTGGCACTTTAGAAAGGTTATTAATGCCAGGAATGGTGGTACACACCTGTATTCCCTAAGGAGACTGAGGCTAGTGGATTGCTTAAGCTCAGTTCTAAGCTTCAGAAGAGCTAAAGCTGATTAGATGTCTGCACTAAGCCTGGTACCAGTATGGTGAGCATGAGGGAATGGTGAGAGGCGAGCACCAAGCTGTCTAAGGAAGGATGAACTGGGCCAGATTGGAAACAGCAAATCAAAGATTCAGACTCATGAGTAGGCACTGCACATCTAACCCAGAGAAGAAGAAAAAGGAGTAGGAAGTGGAGGAGGAGGAGGAAAAAAATGATGATGATGGTGATGGTGATGGTGATGATTCCAATAATTATATATAGTAGATGGACTGGAGAAGAGAGAAATAAGAAGTCAAGAGTCTATAATGGTGATTTGTTTGGTTCAGAGCTCAGCCTTGCCATAGACACGCAACGTACATTGCACACTCTGATCTGCACCAACCCCACCCACCCCCAACCAAATCAACATCAATGGAAGGTGAAACTCTAAAATCATCCACTACCATAGCACAACAGATCAAGTTAACTTCACATAAACTGGTCAGACATGAGACCCACTCCATTGCAATATAATTCAAAGAGACAATTCAAAAGTGCCCAAAAAGTATGTGACTCTGGAATCACAGTAATAGCAACTTCAATACCACTTTCTCCTACTTAAAAAAGCAAACAAACAAACAGACAGCTTCCTTCCAACTACACACTCTGGTAAAGATAGAAGCAATTTCCCAGGAAAACTTCTTTTAAAATATGCACCATGAGTCTATCCATGCCAATGCTTCCACAGCCCTGACTAAATCATCTTTTTATAGGATTATTTTTCTTCTGAGCACATAAGGGTCTCAGGGCTGGAGAAGCCTCTCCTGACTCTTGGGACCACCCCTACTATCTGCAGGCAGGTACTGGTGTGAGCTTGTCAAGGGAATTGCATCAGCTCTTTAGGTCAAAAAGAATGAGCAAAAACAATAGCCATTTGGGCCAATTAATTGATGAAACAAGCAGGCAGCAAGTGGAGGTGTGGTCCCTTCCAGCACAGCCACTAGAACTTTTGCTGAATCTCCCTGTAGTGCAAATAACATGCACACAGAGAGGTTTATCAGAGAGAAAGGTATCTCTGTAGATTATCTGGGGCATCTGCCTGCCTTTGGGCAGAAACGTACAAACCACGACAGGCAGGTGAAATTCTATCTTGTTACTAAGACGAGCAAAGAACAAGAGATTTCACAGTGTCTGATAGAAGCCAGGCCAGTATTTCACAACCCCTCACCTTAGGAATTCTTCTTTGCACTTTACCTGAACCTGCATCATTTTTCCTGTTCTTCAATGTTTTGTTTCGTTTTCCTTGAAACCCAGGTTATTCTAAGCCTATCCTTCCCCTGCCCTTTCTCAACTGCACAGACCCCCACCCTCAGGTATAAAGACCTAAAGCCTAGAGAACCCAAACGCTAACTAGCTGGAATTATGGGATAGATTCATTGGGGTGAGCAGAAGAGAGAAAGGAGGGAGTCAGGGATGTTCTGACATAACAACAACTCAGGTTCTCAGAAAAAAATAAAATGCATTAGATACCTTAAAGTTTAATCTTCATTATTAAGTCTAGACTATCAACAAAGTCTAGACATTTCTTAAGTCTAGACTATCAACAAAAATAACAAAACAAACCCTGACTTGTAACATTTGCTGATTTCTGAGGTGTACATGCTCACACTGACAATTAGCCCTCGCAAGTTGGTTAGCATGAGCTCCAGCACACCTCCACACCTCTGGGAGCAGCGCCACTAAGGACCCTCCCAATGGAAGAGAGTAGCCTATTTCTCCCAGAGTGGAGTCCTCACCTCTTTAGTCCAATGGTATTGTGGGGTTGCTCCAGGAGAAAGATCCTACCCCACAAGGCCATGGAGGTGGTAACCAGTAAGAGGCTATTGCCCCATGCCACAAGAGAATCATGAGGAATGAGGACATAGAGGAAACGGCCCCACCAAAAACCCACGCCCCCATGTCAGCATCCTTAGAGCAAAGCTCCATTTGCCTCCCTGTTAGTTATAAGTCTGTAGAACACACTTCTACTCAAGGCATAAGTGGGAAAAGAGAGAATTGGAATGTTTATTTATCCCTTCTCTCTCTCCTCCTCACTGCATAAAAAGGGCACAAAAGAGGAATAAGAAGGTTAGAAAGGAGAGGAGAAACAAAGCAGAAAATGTTCTGAAATGTTTTCCACCTTCTCTGGAAAACCAGAGTTCTCCTAAGGAAAACTGATACTTCCTTACAAAAATCCACAGTCAAGACTTCATCTGAAACTTTTACTTTTTGTCATAAGGATTAGTCAAATCACTCTTCAAAATATTCCTGCTCTTCCTACTTCTATTGTCCCCTACACACTATGACCAATGCCATATGTGCCAAAGGCAATTAATTACCTACTAAGCCGCTTCTGACCAGGCTCTACTGATAAATGACACTTTAGAGAAAGTGTACTACCTGCCAGTGCTTAACACAGTGCCTGGCATATGGTGGGGTATAAGAGGTGCTCAAGGAGGACCAGCAGCTCTGGTGTGAGGGCTGCTGAGCCCTTTTCAGGGCTACTCATCCCTTTGGTGTCCACCTTTCACCCAACTCTCACCTGTGGCTCCAGGACGCTGTAACACGCACAGTGGCCACATCCTGCTAAAACCAAAGACACATGGTAGGGGCTTAATAAATGTTGGTTGATTGATTGAAATTTATCAAGTCAAAGAAGCACTGAATTTTTAGAATTGGAAAGGACCTTGGTGGCCATCTAGCCCAAACTCATGCCCAAAGAAATCCATGTTAACATGCTCAGCAAGTCTGTTTAAAGACCTCCGATGAGGGAAACACACTACCTCCTGAGACAGCCCATTTCATTTTTTGGATACCTCTATTTGTTAGGAAGTCTTTCCAGATATCAAACCTAAATTTGTTTCTCTGCTGCTTCATCAGAAATTTTGTTATTATTATGTAATAATAAATATTATATTATTATTCCTGGGCCAATCAAGAAAAAAAATCAAATCCCTTTTCCTCATGGTGGCTCCTCAAATACCTGAATACAGCTATTCCTACTCTGACCCCAGTCTTCTCTTCTCCAGGCTAAATATCCCTGCTATGTAGTAGTAGTTTTATGTAGTAGCTCTCATTCAATCTCTCCCTGTCTAGTGGCCATCTGGACACACTTCCGTTTATGAATGTCCTCAGACCATGGCCTCCAAAACTGAACATGACACTCCAGATGTGGTCTGACCAGGGCAGAAGGACTATTACTTCCCTATTCCTATTATCTCATTCCCTATGTTCCTTTTAATACAGATTAGGATTACATTAGCCTTTTTGGATGCTATATCACACTACTGACTCATATAGCTTGTTCTGTCATTTCAGCCTCGTCCAACTCTTCATGACCCTGTTTAGGGTTTTCTTGGCAGAGATACTGGAGTGGTTTGCCATTTCCTTCTCCAGCTCATTCTACAGATGAAGAAACTGAGGCAAACAGGGTTAAGTGACTTGCTCCGGATGATACAACTAGGGGCAGAGAGCATTCCAGGAAATCCAATTCATTAAGCCATTGAGATTTTTTGGAATCCTGACATTGTCATCCATTCCTCCCAGTTTGTCATCATTTGCAAGTTTGCCAGTAACAAAATGTTTTTTTGAGAAAAGTATCAGGCCACACAAATCCCTGGAGCACTCCACGGGAGAATGGAGTTTGCATTCCTGTAAAATGAGATGATCTCTTAAGCCCCTTCTAACTTTGAATCTATGTTCCTTTGACTCTCTGATTAGGCATTGGACAGGACATTAAGCCATTTGTTATTGTTGTTCAATCATATTTGACTCTTTGTGACCCCATTTGGAGTTTTCTAGGCAGAGATACTGGAAGGGTTTGCCATTTCCTTCTCAAGCTCATTTTACAGAAGAGGCAAGTGAGGCGAACAGGGTTGAGTGACTTGCCCAGGGTCACACAGCTAGTAAGCGCCTGAGGCTGGAATTGAACTCAGGTCTTCCTGACTCCAAACAGGGTGTTCTATTCACTGAGCTACCTAGCTGCTCAATATGCTAAGCTATGTTTCTCTTTACTATCCATCTGGATCTCAGTTTCCTCCGAGAATCCACTTTCTTCCTCATGTCCACCTCTTAGAAATCCTGATTTTCTTTAAGACTTCTAGTTTGCTTTTTTACATGAAGTCTTTTTTGATCCCACCTCCACTCTCTATCCCCAGCCTCAGGTTTCCCTCCCAAAACTTTTGTCTTTATTTCAGATAGAATCTCTGTATACTTATATATGTACAACAGTTTTGTCTCAACAATTAACAAAATTCCTGACACATAACAGGTACTTAATAACTGTTTGTTGATTATTTCATTTCATTATGACCCTTTTTATTTGTTGCTGTATGAATATTCTGGGCAGCTAGGTGGCACAGTAGATAGAGCACAGCGCCTAGAATCAGGAAGACATGAGTTCAAATCTGGCCTCAGATACCTCCTAGCTGTGTGACCCTGGGCAAATCACTTAACCCTGTTTATCTCAGTTTCCTCATCTATAAAATGAGCTGGAGAAGGAAACAGCAAACTACTCCAGTATCTTTGCCAAGAAAACACGAATGGGGTCATGAGGAATCAGACCCAACTGAAAAACAACTCAACAGCAACAGCAACAACAACATGAATATTCTGTCTTCTAATTATATGATAGTCTACGTTCCCTTTTTTCCCACCCATTTTAAGAAAAACTAATGTCCAATCATTATCAGAGTCAGAGAATCACAGAATTCTAGACACAGAAGGAATCTTAAAAGCAGAGATATGCTGGTAAATGTTTAACAACTAGCTCTTTGAAAAGCAGGACATACTTTTAAATTTAATCTACTTTATTAAGACTTCCTCCATCACATACTTAAGTCTAGAAAATCAGCAAAACAATAACTCAATCCCTCATTTGTGGTTTGCCAATTTCCAAAATGTAAATGCTCACCATAAAAATTTAACAATCTGCAGAGCTGGTCAGAGCTAGCTCCAGAACACTCCCACTTCTGAGAAGTCATCTAATCCAGGGCTTCTTAAGCTTTTTCTACTCACTACCCCTTTTCCTGTTTTGGCAGCAGCCTTCGTGTGGCCTGAGGGCATATGCAGTACAAAGTGCACATGCTTTGTGTTCAGAACCAAGGCTGCAAGCAAACGCTGTCAGAAACACCTTGGATTCATTATATGTTTGATTTTTAATCAATTTTTGGTGGTTGCATGTTCAGAAACCTTTTACTGTTGCCAAAATTTTTCACAACCCCATATAAAGTTGTGACCCACAGCTTAAGAAGTGCTGAGTCAAACCACGGATCTCTCTCT
Source organism: Vombatus ursinus (assembly GCF_900497805.2). Classification (NCBI taxonomy): domain Eukaryota; kingdom Metazoa; phylum Chordata; class Mammalia; order Diprotodontia; family Vombatidae; genus Vombatus; species Vombatus ursinus. The sequence continues at coordinate 42,771,966 of NW_020954557.1, read as the reverse complement.
GCCATCTACAAAAGAAGAAACTGGGTTCTGCTTCTTGAAGCCAAGACGGCAGGGTAAGAAATAAGTCACTTTCACCCTCCCTTCTTAACCTCTGAAAGCCCAGAAAATATCGCCCCAAGAAAAACTCTGGAATAGCTGAACCAACAGAAAGACAGGGTGCAGCAGTCCGGTAGCCCAGGAAACTGGAGGGATTAACAGGAAAGGCCCCTCTTGCCCTGGGGAAGGGGGAGCAGTACAGAACAGGAGATGTCCCGGCAAGCTAGTGGAAAGCCCCTTCTCAGCATACCAGGGGGAGATCCTGAACCCCAGGTGGTGGAGCAGGCAAACACCAACACCAGGACCCACAACTGCTTCAGTACGGGCAGGGGAACCAGTGGAAACTGGCATGGAAAACCACCACATGACACAGCATTCTCTGGCAGCTAAATCTCCTAGTGCCTCAGCAAAACTCTGGGAAGCACAACTCCAAGAGGGAAAGCCCCATGGGGAGAAACATCCTACAGCAGCAAAACATCCATCTACAAGGAGCCAAAGAAAGTGAAAGGCCAGGTGAGCAGGCAACCTCTAGGGGCCAGACTGCCCCCCCCTCCCCCTAGAGCTCCAGTGTTGCTGATTCCAGCCCAACATCAGGTAAGCTGCCAGAACCCTAGAGCTTCCCACTGCCAGCATCTGAGACCCTAGCACACAAAGCCAGTGACCAGGCCCCAGGCTCCCAGCACAAGAAGCTTGGGTCAGTGCCCCCTGCTCCCCAGCAGGAGAGTTCAATTTTTTTAAAGGCCAGGAAATAAGCAAACACCTTGAGCAAAAAGAAACATACCATAGATTCTTGTTATGGGGACAGTAAAGATCAAGGCAGAAATTCTGAAGAGGACAGCATTGTCAACAAACCCACATCTGAAAACTCAAAAGGGAATATGAACTGGCCTGAAGCCCAAACAACCTTCTTAGAAGAGCTCAAGAAGGATTTTGAAAGTCAAATAAGAGAGGTAGAAGAAAAATTGGGGGAAAAATGAGAGGTATGCAAAAGAGAATCAATAACTTGGAAAAGAAAGGACAAAAATTAACTGTAGAAAACAAGTGCTTAAAAAATACAATTGGCCAACTGGAAAAAAAAGGACACTGAAGAAAACAAGTCCCTAAAAAATACAATTGGCCAACTGGAAAAAAAGTACCCTGAAGAAGCAGATTTGGTCAAATGGAAAAGGACACAAAAACTCACTGAGGAGAAGAACTCCTTAAAAAATTAAATAGGCCAAATGGAAAAGGAGGTACAAAATCTAATAAAAGAAAACAGTTTATTAAAAAATTAGAATTGGGCAAGTGGAAGTTAATGACTCTACGAGAAATCGAAAGTCAGTCAAACAGAAACAAAAGAATGAAAAAAATAAATGAAAATGTAAAATACCTCATTGGTAAAACAACTGACCTGGAAAATAGATCCAGGAGAGACAATTTAAAAATTACTGGTCTACCTGAAAATCACAATGAAAAAAAGAGCCTGGATAGCATCTTTCAGGAAATCATCAAGGAAAACTGCCCTGAGGTCCTAGAACCAGAGGATAAAATAGCCATAGAAAGAATCCACCAATCACCTCCTGAAACAGATCCCAAATTGAAAACACCAAGGAATATAGCAGCCAAATTCCAAAATTACCAGGTCAAAGAGAAAATACTGCAAGCAGCCAGAGAGAAACAATTTAAATATTATGGAACCACAGTCAGGAATACACAGGACCTTGCAGCTTCTACATTAAAAGATCATAGGACATGGAATATGATATTCTGTAAGGCAAAGGAGCTTGGATTACAACCAAGGATCAATTACTCAACAAAAAATGAGCATAATCTTTCAGAGGAGGAGATGGACATTCAGCAAAATAGGAGACTTCCAAACCTTCCTGATGAAAAGACCAGAGCTCAACAGAAAATTTGATCTTCAAATACAAGACTCAAGAGAGTAAAAAGTAAACAGGACAGAAAAAAACAACATGTTATTAATAAGGGCAAACTGTCTACATCCCAACAAGGGAAGAGGACTCTTGAGAACTGTATTTTTATTACACCATTTTAAAGGGGTATTCATAGAGGGGGTGTGTATAAGTTGACTTTGATGTAATGATAAAAAAACTAATTAAGTTGGTTAAATGGATCTAAGTAAGTGGATTAATCTGATCCAATTAAGGGATTGTACTGGGAGAAAAGGAAAAGAGGAGGCAGACAAGGGAAAAGGTACAAAAACCTATTACAGCAGAGGGAAAGAAGGGAGGCAGATGAGCATTGTTTGAACCTTACTCTCATCAGATTTGGCTCAAGGAGGGAATAACATAATCAGTTAGGGATAGAAATCTAACTTACCCTATAGGCAGGAGGAGGGAAAGGGGGAAAGAAAAGGGAAGGGAGATAGAAGGAAGGGAAGAAGTAATAAGGGTAAAGGGGAAGACAAGGGAGGGGGCTAACAGAAGGGAGGTGGGACTGAGGGAGGGGGTGGTCAAAAGCAAAATACTAGTGAGTACATAAAGGGAGAAAGGAGAAAGAAAAGCATAAACAGGGGGAAAAGTAGGATGGAGAGAAAGACACAGATAGTAATCATAACTGTGCATGTGAATGGGATGAACTCTCCCATAAAACAGAAGCTGACAGCAAAATGGATTAAAAACCATAATCCTACAATATGTTGTTTACAGGAAACACATTTGAAACAGAGGGACATACACAGGGTAAAGGTAAAAGGCTGGAATAGAATAATATTATGCTTCAGCTGAAGTAAAAAAAAAAAAAAAAGCAGGGGTAGCAATCCTGATCTCAGACAAAACAAAAGCAAAAATAGATCTTATCAAAAGAGATAAGGAAGGAAACTGCATCCTGCTAAAAGGCACCATAGACAATGAAGTAATATCATTACTAAACATATATGCACCAAGTGGTATAGCATCCAAATTCTTAGAGGAGAAGTTCAGGGAGTTACAGGAAGAAATAGACAGCAAAACTATACTAGTGGGGAACCTCAACCTCCCCCTCTCTGAACTAGATAAATCTAACCACAAAATAGATAAGAAAGAAGTTAAGGAGGTGAATAGAATTTTAGAAAAGTTAGATATGGTAAATCTCTGGAGAAAATTGAATAGAGATAGAAGGAATACACTTTTTTCTCGGTGGTACATGGCACATACACTAAAACTGACCACATACTAGGACATAAAAACCTCACAATCCAATGCTTAAAGGCAGAAATACTAAATACATCTTTTTCAGATCATGATGCAATAAAAATTATATGTAATAAAGGATCACGGAAAGATAGACAAAAAATAATTGGAAACTAAATAATCTAATCCTAAAGAATGAATGGTTCAAACAACAAATCATAGAAACAATCAAGAAACAATCATTCAAGAGAATGACAATAATGACACGACATACCAAAACTTACAGGACACAGCGAAAGCAGTTCTTAGGGGAAGTTTTGTATCTCTAAAAGCTTATATGAATAAAATAAAGAAAGAAGAGATCAATGAATTGGGCATGCAACTAAGAAAACACTAGAAAAAGAACAAATTAAAAATCCTAAATTAAATACCAAATTAGAAATAATGAAAATCAAAGGAGAGATTAATAAAATTGAAATTTGAAAAACTATTGAACTAATAAATAAAATTAAGAGCTGGTTTTATGAAAAAAATAATAAAATAGATAAACTTTTGGTTGATTAAATTAAAAAAAAGAAAGAAGAAAACCAAATTACCAGTATCAAAAATGAAAAGGGTGAATCCACCACCAAGAAAGAGGAAATTAAAACAATAATTAGGAACTATTTTGCCCAACTTTATGCCAATAAATTTGACAATCTTGGTGAAATGGTGAAATATTACAAAAATATAAATTGCCCAGATTAACAAAAGAGGAAGTAAAATACTTAAATAACCCCATCTCAGAAAAAGAAATTGAACAAGTCATTGATGAACTCCCTAGGAAAAAAATCTCCAGGGCCAGATGGATTTACAAGTGAATTCTATCAAACATTTAAAGAACAATTCATTCCAATACTATATAGATTATTTGGGAAAATAGGAGAAGGAGTCTTACCAAATTCTTTTTTTGATACAAATATGGTATTGATACCTAAACCGGGAAGAGTCAAAACAGAGAAAGAAAATTATAGATCAATTTCCCTAATGAATACAGATGCAAAAAATTTAAGTAAAATATTAACAAATAGATTGCAGCAACTTATCACAAACCACAATCCTACCAAACTACCAAAAATTATTTTATAGAGTTAGAAAAAATAGTAACAAGATTTATTTGGAAGAACAAAAGGTCCAGAATATCAAGGGAACTAATGAAAAGAAATGCAGGGGAAGGTGGCTTAGCCATTCCAGATCTTAAATTGTATTATAAAGCAGCAACCATCAAAACTGCTTGGTACTGACTAAGAAATAGAGTGATGGATCAGTGGAATAGGTTAAGTATGCAAGATACAGTAGACAATGACTATAGTTGCCTATTATTTAATAAACCCAAAGACCCCAGCTTCTGGGATAAGAACTCACTCTTTGACAAAAACTGCCAGAAAAACTGGAGAAGAGTATGGCAGAAACTAGACATAGACCAAAATCTCACACCATATACCAAAATAAAGTCAAAATGGGTTCATGATTTAGATATAAAGGCTGATACTATAAGCAAACTGGGAGAGCAAGGAATAGTTTACCTGTCAGATTTATGGAGAACAGAAGAATTCATGACCAAACAGGAGAGAGAGAAAATTATGAAATGCAAAATGGATAATTTTGATTAAATTAAATTAAAAAGTTTTTGCACAAACAAAGCCAATGCCAAGATTAGGAGGGAACCAGAAAAGTGGGAAAGAATTTTTACAATCAGTGTCTCCGATAAGGGCCTCATTTCTAAAATATATAGAGAACTAAGTCAAATTTATAAGAATACAAATCATTCCCCAACTGATAAATGGTCAAAGGATGTGAACAGGCAGTTCTCAAATGAAGAAATTAAAGCCATCTATAGTCATATGAAAAAAGTGCTCTAAATCACTATTGATTAGAAAAATGCAAATCAAAACAACTCTGAGACACAACATCACACCTATCAGATTGGCCAACATGACAAAACAGGAAAATGATAAATATTGGAGAAGATGTAGGAAAATTGGAACACTAATGCATTGTTGGTGGAGTTGTGAAATGATCCAACCATTTTGGAGAGCAATTTGGAACTATGCCCAAAGGACTATAAAAATGTGCATATCCTTTGACACAGCAATAGCACTTCTAGGGCTATATCCCAAAGAGATCACACAAATGGGAAAAGGACCCACATGTACAAAAATATTTATAGCAGCTCTTTTTTGTGATGGCAAAGAATTGGAAATTGAGGGGATGCCCATCAACTGGGGAATGGTTGAACAAGTTGTGGTATATAAATGTAATGGAATACTATTGTGCAATAAGAAATGATGAGCAAGCCAACTTCAGAAAAACCTGGAAAGACTTGTGTGAACTGATGCTGAGTGAAGTGAGCAGAACCAGGAGAACGTTGTACACAGTAACACCCACATTATATGATGACTAACGTTAATAGACTTAGCCCTTCTCAGCAATGCAAGGATCTAAGACATCTCCAAAGGTCTCATGATGGAAAATGCTATCCACATCCAGAGAAAGAACTATGGAGTTTGAATGCGGATCAAAGCATACTATTTGCTATTTTTTTCTTCTGTTTTGTTTTGTTTCCTCTTTCTTGTGGTTCCTTCTATTGGTTCCAATTTTTCCTTACAACATGACTAATGTGAAACTATGTTTAATAGGAATGTACATGTATAGCCTATACCAGATTGCATGGGGAGGGAGGAGGAGAAAAATTGAAAACCCAAAAGCTTATGCAAGTGATTGTTGATAAATCAAAATAAATTAATAAAAAAAGGAAAAAAAACAAAAGGAGAAACTGAGGATCAAAGAGAAGAAATGACTTTCCTATGGTACATAATAAGTGACAGAACGAGGACTCAAACTCCCATCTTCTGACCCCAAATCTGCTAATCTTTGCACTGCATCTCCCAACTTTAGACCATGGTATCTACCAAGTATGCACAGTTAATGATACCATACTACAAGTAGGATCATATTTTAACATATTCCATTATCACTTACTTTCACACGAGGCAGCTAGGAGACATAGTTGAGAAAGCCCAAGACTCAGGCTCAAGAAAGTTGAGTTCAAATCCAATAACTTAGTAGCTCTGTGACCTTTTGCAAATTGTTAAATCTCAGTTTCAGTTTCCTCATCCATGTAATGGGGCTAACATAAGCATCTTCTTTTATAGGGTTCTCATGTATACTATACTCAGTATAGTATACTCAAATAACATAGGCAAAGTGCTTTAGCACTTAAAGCATTAGATAATTAGGTAAAGCATTAATTAAATAAAATTACTTTGATGAATCTCATCTATGTGAATATTCCTTCAAATGATGCAAATTTCAACCCATCTGGGCTCTCTCATCCCTCTTGACTCTTGTTCACATCTTCCCACAAATCAGCCACAGAACTTCTTACCCAATATGTACTAATTCTATCGACTATGAATAGATACCTTGGAGTACGGGAGCTGCTTGCCATTTTCCTTTGCTCTCAACAAGCGACCAGCTTACTTTCTCTTGCATAGTTCTGGGTTGGTCATATGCTTATTATTACTAACATTATTATTACTAACTGCAGCAGACTACACATGTTCACTGTGTTTCTCTGTTGCTATTTGGGTGGAGATCAACTTTAATTCTTAGGAGACTATTGTCTGATATTTCATATCCTACGACTATAGAGCATCCCAGAAGAATATTGTTATTAAAAAGATGGGCCTACACCCAATTCATCATGTGATGATTAGGGTGAAAGTAGCAAGTGTCATACATTTATTTAGCACACTTCATGGTTTCCAAAGCACTTTTACATATGTATTATCTCATTTGAGACTCACAACCACCTTTTAAGGTGGACAGAATAAGTGTTATAATCTCCAGTTTACAGAATCAGAAACTGAGTTTTAGAAAAGGAAAATGACTTACCTGAATCCATACCAAGGCAGACACACATCTTTTGGAATCCCAAACCAGTGCTTTCACCACAATATCAAATTAATTTCCATAACTAGTAAGAATTATTATCACTTCATGGAATGATTTTAAGGAAAACCACATTATATATGTGTGCATATGCATGTGGGCATGTGTGCATGTGCACACACACACACACACACACACACACATCACTATCTATCCTAATACCAACAGCTCCTCTTACCTAGCCTGAAATTCCCACCACTAGGTGCAGTGATAGGTTTGAAAACAAAGAATGGGGAGACCTTTGGTCTGTAGGAGACCAGTGCTAAAATGTACAGTTTACCTGGAACAGAAGGACATTTCATTTTTTAAAAATCTCCTTTGAGAAGTAGACATGGGATTCCAAACAAATGGACTTTTTCTTCTGACACATTACTCTCAACTTAAAGATAGCCTTTTGCATACTGGAGTTTGTCTCATTGAGATATCATAAGATCATAGGTTTAGAGCCATCTGACCTTTAAGGCCACTGAATCCAACCTCCTAATTTTATAGATGAGTGACAGAGTAGTTAGGTGACTTACCTAGGATGGCACGGCTTGGAAGTGTCAAAGGCAAGGTTCGAGACTGATTCCAAATCTGTTGCCCCATTCACTACACCATTATCTTTGATTAAAAACTTGTCTTGTCTCTCCAGCAGGGCCAAGAACAGGGCAAGGATCCAGTTGACCTTCAGTTGGTCCAGTTCAAGAGCCAAATGCGTGCTGAAGGGAAGAAACCATTGTGACAATGAGTGGATATGAATTGAGGCTGGTTTAAACTGAACCATAGGAAAGGGGAAGGGAATAAACATTTATATAGAGTTTACTATGTACTAAGGCACTGTGCTAAGCTTTTTGCAATTATCTCATTTAATCCTCACAACAACCCTACCAGGTAGGTGCTCTTATTATCCCCATTTTATAGTTGAAGAAACTAAGGCAAACAGAGGTGAATTGATTTGCCCATGGGTCACACAGCCAGGAAATGTCTAAGGTCAGATTTGAACTCAGGAATTCTTGACTCCAAGTCTAGCATTCTATCCACTGAGCCACCTAGCTACCTCAAAGGGCTCTTTAGCTTGCTTCTTTAAGGACCTATTTGTGTAAGATTCTGGCTACTCATTCATATCTGGTTCCCCTTGCACAAGAGCTCCTCTGGGATTCTATGGCTGTCTGCTCACCATTTCTAAGCATTTAAGGCTGCTTCCCTTTTCGTTATGATCAGATTGAGCTGTCTCCCCAACTTGCTGCCTACGCCCACACTATGATATAGGAGAAAAGGTTGGGGTAGAGGCAAAGGGAAGGAGCAGAAAAGAGCATTCCAGGTAAAAGAGTAACTGTTGTAATGAAGGCCATTTGGGGCAGAAGGATGGCTCAATAAACCTATTATAAAAATGTAAGAGGTATTTCTCCATCGTTCATTTGGCTCTGGATGACCACTGGAGTGAAGCTGATACAGTAGGACGTAGAAAGGGGAATCTTAACCTATATGTAGGCTGACAAATAGGGCAGACCAAAAGTATGGTGTAAATGTATCAAGCCAATGAAAGTTATAATCCTCTGTTTGCCTTTTAAAGGTTATCACTATGTCACCACCATCTTTCTTTCTAGCCACATTATTTATTACTCCCCTTTCCACACTCTGTGACAATCAAACCAGTCCTCTCTCTTCTTCAATAACGTCACTTCATTTCCTATCTCTGGAATACAAGCCTGGAATACATGCCCTCCTCACCTCTCTGCCTGCCTCATTTAGGTGTCATTGAAAATAAAGATGTAATTTTTTTTTTATATCCAAGTTCATGGACTCTGTGGAAATCTATCCACAGACCCCCTTCCATCTTTAGAAGTCTGTGGACCTCAGGTTAAGAACTCCTGATTAAGTGGAGCTTAAAGGAAGGAGGGGTTCTATGGAGGGGAGACACTTTGCTTTACTTATATTAACTCATTTGATCCTAAAAAAAAAAAAAACAACTGGGGCAGCTAGGTGGCACAGTGGATAGAGCACCAGCCCTGGATTCAGGAGGACCTGAGTTCAAATCTGGCCTCAGACACATAACATTTACCAGATGACCCTGGGCAAGTCACTTAGCCCCACTGCCTAGCCAAAAAAAAAAAATCCCTCATCTGACAGCAGCTAGGTGGCACAGTGGATAGAGCACTGAGCTTGGAGTCAGGAGAACCTGAGTTCAAATTTGGCCTCAGACCAGAGACTTGACACCAACTGTGTGACCCTGGGCAAGTCACTTAACCCCATTGCTTAAGCAAAAAAAAAAAAACCTGCAAAGTAAACACTATTATTAGTCCCATTTTACAGATGAGGAAACTAAGGCTGAAGGAGGTTAAGTGACTTACCAAGAATCACACAGCTAGAAAATATTGAGACAGGATTTCAACTCATGTCTTCCTGACTCAAAGTCTAGCATCTTAAGAGTAGGGATTGTTTCATTTGTTATCTTTATTTCCCAGCACTTATCAGAGTACCAGGCACAGAGTAGGCACTTTATAAATGTTTGTGGTCTGACTGATGACAGGCTAAGTAACCAAAAGACTTCCCTGAAGATGAAATATGAATGACAAATACCAGCACTGCTCTACCTAGTTTCAATCCTTGGAACAAGATGCCCCTCCCAGATGAACCCCATCACCTCTTATATCATCACCAGGCTGCTAACTCAAGCCTCGACTGACACTAGCTCCCTCAGCCTCCCCACCCCTCTGTTTGGAGGGCTGAAGGGGAGTGTACCAAACTTCTCCCAATGCCTTCCTTTATAGAGGGCGAAGCTTGTCTTTTTGGCTCACTCCACTCTGCATCTGCTCCTCTACCTGGTTTCAACTTCAAAAAACAAGGTACCCCCAGTCTGCCTCTATTTCCTGCCTCCTTTTTATGTGTGTTCCACCCCTGTTAAATTGTAAGCTCTTTGAGGCAAGGACAGTCTTTCTTTTTGTCAATTGTATTCCCAGCACTTAGCACAGTACCTGGTGCATAGTAGGCAGCTGATAAATGTTTATTGGATTATATGGAAGCTATCTTGGTAACACAATCCAACTCATGTGGTCCTGTTTCAACTTTATATCCATTCCCCGTCATTGCAGTCAGGGGGCCAGCACTTTGACTCAGAAACTAATGTTCCACTTCCCAACTGCCCCTGAATACAATATAAGGAGCATAAAACTTGGTAGCTATTCAATCCCAGCTAAAATTCACATCACTTACGTGACAGCAACAAGTATAAGATCAGCACACCTCAGTCCAGTTATCTGCCATCTGAGCAGGAGGAGTTCCTCCCCTCTGCCAGTGGAGATAGAGGGAAACAACATCAGATAGATGCTTCTATCTTCAATCTAAAATATATGGTCCACTATCAGCACCATCACTCCTGGTCCCAGAGAGGCCCAATATACGGTGATGGCACTTGGAAAGCCTAATGGAAGGACACATGGGATTTTTCAAGATGATCCACACAATTACTTGGGAATTCTGATGGTTCTGCCTCCAGCACATTCAGTCCTCTAAGGTGTATGCCTAAGCAAAATCTCACATAAGGGTACCCACCAAAATTCTCACAACCCTTACATCAGTGGTCATAGGTGTCAGTGGTGATGGAATTCACAGGAGCATAGATTTAGATGGAGAAGGAACCACAGAAGTCATCTAATCCAACATTTTTATTTGACAGAAAACTGATATACCGAGTTTGAGTGACTTGTCTGAGGTTAAACAGATAGCAAATGGAGGAGCTAGGGTTCGAAACATGGTATTCTGTCTCAGATTCGAGCCATTCTGTTGCATACCTTCTTGCCCTTTGTGAAAACTGAGTCTCAAAGGGATTATGTGACTTAGCCAAGATCACATAATCCTCAAGGATGGTCGACCATATCTCTGTCCACCTCGTGCTGAAGTGCGTTATTCTCACCCTGCATCTCACACAGCCTCAACAGGAGAATGCCCAATGTGATTTCTAGAGCTTCCATAATTGAAGATGGACTTGTTCAGACTGAAGCAAGATAGAAACAGTCCTTCTGGTCCCTTCTCTGGGCAAGTATTGGGACAGAGTAGACCAGCTGGAGGCTCTGGTTCTCCCATCGCACAGGCAGAAGCAACCAACAAGTTCTAAACCTGGGAGGATGTAGCCGCATAGAAATGGTTCAAACCCAGAAACAGTGATTGGAGATGTGAAGTACGAATCTGAAGGCCCAAAAGCTGAGTCCAGATCAAAAGCCAAGAAATTACTAGATTCACACAGAATTACAGAAGTGAGCAAAGCTATGTGATCTGGGTAATAAGGCAGACGGGAAGGGGAAAAGGAATAAACAGTGCCAGGCACTATAAGTGCTTTACAAAATTCCTCATCTGGAGGCAACTAGATGGCACAGTGGATAGAGCACTGGCCCTGGATTCAGGAGGACCTGAGTTCAAATGTAGCATCAGACACATAACACTTCCTAGCTGGATGACCCTGGGCAAGTCACTTAGCTCCACTGCCTAGCTAAAAAAAAAAATTCCTCATCTGAGGGCAGCTACGTGGCACAGTGGATAGAGCCCTGAGCTTGGAGTCAGGAGCACCTGAGTTCTTATTTGGCCTCAGACCAGAGACTTGACACCACCTGTCTGACCCTAGGCAAGTCACTTAATCCCAATTGCCTCACCCCCAAAAAAAATTCCTCATCTGATCCTCACAAAAGCCATGGAAGGTAGATGCTGTTATCCTCATTTTACAGTTGAGGAAACTGAGGCAGACAGAGATCAAGTGACTTGCCCAGAGTCATGAAGCTAGTAAATGTCTGCGACTGGATTTTAACTCAGGTCTTCATGACTCTAGCATTCTAGAAACTAATGGCAGAAGAAAAAGTAGGCAAAGGTGTGAGTTCTGCATAAAATTCAACATACTTCACTGCACCGGGTTTCTTGCAGGCACCTGTATAAGGTTTCATTTGTGTGATTTGTTTTGTTTTATTTCATACCTGAGTGCTTTGGCTTCTTCTCAAGGATCTTCATCTGAATCACTTCTTATAATTGCTGGCAACAGGCTCTGAGTAAAAGGCTATCCCTAAGCCACATCAAACCAGGAAATGGTTTGATAAAGATCAGGACCTAGTTTCTTCTATAGCACCTCCAAAGTATCATTACTTTCACAAAGAAAAGAGAAACATTTGGATTGGGTGGCAAGGACGAGGACCTAGAAGGCCATATGCGGCCACAAGGTCACGGGTTCCCCACCCCTGAAAGCAACCACGCGTCAGTAGTTGGTTAGTTCAAGTCCAGGTTTTTGATAGCCTATGTACCAAGTGGTCAGGCCAGTCAGTCAACAAGCATTTATTAAGCACCTACTATGTGCCAGGCACTGTGCTAAGTGGTGGGGATACAAAAAAAGAAAAAAATAGTCCCTGCTCTCAAGGATCTCATATGGGAGACAACATGAAAATAAGTAGACAGAAATGAGGAAGGTGAGAATTCCAAGTATAAGGGACCAAAAGAATAAAAATTTTAAAAAACCTCAGACTCCAATGTTCAGAGAAGCAAAAAAAAAAAAAAAAAAAAAAAATTGGAGACTGACCAACTTCACATTTTGTCCACAGCTACATGGAAACTCACTTTAGAATCTAAACCAAAAGCCACAAAGCTCCCTTAAACTATCCATTTTTTAAGTGTAATATTTCAGAAGCCTTTAGCACAGTGCTTGGCATGTAGTAGGCACTATATAAGTGCTTATTCCCTTCCCCTCCCTATTAATATTCTGCATTCAAACACAACTAACCAGAGAAACAATAAAGGTCTCATATGGCTTTCAGTGGCTACTTTGGAAATGTCAAGATACCCTCTTATATATACGTATACGTGTGTGTGTGTGTGTGAATGTATATGTATATGCATACATATATGTATATGTACGTGTATGTGTGTGTGTGTATATATATACATATATATACATATATATGTCTCACAGGCCAACCTCCAAGGGGCTTTTGATTCAAACTCACATGAAGCAGTGGATTCATATCAAGGGTAGCCTGACTTCAAGGAAGGAAGTCAGCCTTTTCTCCCCTCTCTGGATCCTTATGCCCTATCCTAGACTAGAACTCCAGAGGGAAAATCTCTTTAACAAACCTCAGGTATGGCTTCATATCTAAGGTCTCCACAAAAGGGATTAACAGGGTTTCTTCTAAAAAGAAATTCAATGTACAAGATAGGTATTAAGTATAAGATGACTATTTATTAACTCTTCTACCAAAAAAAAGAAAAAGATTAAGACACTGAACCCTTACAAGCATGCATAAACAAATTCTTTAAGCATAAAACAATAACCTATCTCCATTATTACAATCTTTCCAAAATGTAAAGGTTCTTTGTGAGACGGGGCACAGATATTTCACTTTCACTTCAAACTTACACTGTTTAAGCAATTCACAAGGTGTATTATCTGTCTGTCTATATATACATATATATATCTGTATGTATATATATATAATGTATATATTTGTGTATGTATATAAATATATTTTATAAATATACAACTAAATATAATACACAAATACTTAAAGAAAAAAAATATTATGTTATAATAAATATTATATAAATATATGTGTATATACACACACATATAAATGCCTCATGTCTAGGACACTATTGATATGTTAGTTACCAGACTTAAAATCAAACCCAAGTTTCCTGACTTTCAGTACATCTCCTCGCACTATACCCAAATGATAAATATTTTTTGAAGCCCTGTCTTCTCTATATTCTGAATAAAGGTAGAAAAAAAGATATTCTGTTTTAAATAACATTATGAGATAGTTGAAATTCTTCTACATCAGAACTCCTTCAGCCTTTTCGTGTCCTGGACCCTTTGGGAGTCTGGTGAGGTCTATGGACTCTTTCCTGAAAAATGTTTGGTATCTACACTTAGAAATGAAGGAAATGCTAAATTTTAGTTCAAAAGGTTGTGAAAATAAAATATTTTTTCTTACTCAAAATCTATGCATAGACCCATTTGGGTTCCATGTACCCCATGTTGCAAACCCCTGAGCAGGTTGGGTGTAGCTCCTGTGGAAGCGTGACAGAAAGAGGTGAACAAGAGATATCACTCACATGTGTCCAGATCTGTTATTTCGTGGGAGAGAAGATCACTGAAGAACTCCTTCGTCTGACTCAGATTTAAAGCAGATAATGAACTTACCTATAAATTACAGTCTTAGATAGTTGCCTGAAGCACGGAAAGGTTAAACTGAGTTCAGTCTAACTCTACAACAAGGATTTATTAAGACCTACTCTGTGCCAGGCATTGTTAGGTGCTCAGGAAACAGAAACAAAAAAAAAAAGAAAGAAAGAAAAATGATAATATAATTATTATAATTTAATTAATTAAATAAATAAATTATCATTTCATTTAAAGCACTTACACACTGCTTCAAAATTTGCAAAGCATTGTAGATACAGCATGTCATTTGATCCTCACACAACCCTGTGAGATCTATTCACGTCTCCATTTTGCAGATGAGGAAATTGAGGCATACAGAGGTTAAGTGACTTGCCCAGGGTCACACAGTTAGTCAGTGCCTGTGGCTGGATTTGATTTCAGGTCCTCTAGACTCCGAGCCCAGTGCTCTTACTCACTGCATCACCTATCTGCCTCTATAAAGTGACTCCTGCCCTCAAGGAGCTAACACTCTACTGGACTTGCCAGGGATCACAGCCAGCATGTGTCAGAGTCAGAACTTGATCCCAGGTCTTCTTGACAGCAATACCCAATCCACTGTCCTATGCAATATGGTACCTCTCCTTTATTATTTAAGGGATTTCATCTGAAAGACTTGGGGAGGGGGAGGAAATCAAAGAAAAAAGGAGAGGTTAAGGAGGTATTCGACTAATTGGGACAATGCAACAGCAACACAAACACAAGGTGAGATGAATGGCTTTGGTCTGCTTTGTTTGTTTTAAGAGGTCAAAGGGAAGTAAGGGGTAAAGGAATACACCAGGGAATAATTGAGGGGAAGGGGGAAGAACTTCCTATTTGATATCAATAAGGTTCATGAGAAAAAGGGCATACAATAATGTAGAAAAAGTGGGGAAGGGGATAAGAGGAAGGGTAGGGGAATGATAAAAAGGACAGATTAAGGGAAGCAGTGATTTGAGCAAAATGGACTTTTGAAGGCAGCTAAATGGTATGGTGGATGGAGCACAGACCCTGGAGTCAGGAGGACCGGAGTTCAAATATGGCCTCACACACTTACTACTTGTGTGACCCTAGACAAATCACTTAACCCTGATTACCTCGTCCCCCCAAAAAGATAGACTTTTGAGGGAAGAGAGAGAGAAGAAGAAGAAAACAGAAGAAAATGGAATGGAGGGAAATACACAGCAATCATAACTGTAGATGTGAATGGGATGAGATTCATAAGATGGAAGCAGAGAGCAGAATGGATTAGAAGCCAGAGTTCAACAACGTGTAGTTTATAAGAGACACACTTGAAACAGAAAGACATACACAATTAAAATAAAGGGTTGGAGCAGAAATCCAATGTGCTTCACCTGAAGTAAAAAAAGTCAGGGGTAGCAATTATGATCTCAGACAAAGCAAAAATAGACCTGATTAAAAGAGAGAAGCAGGGAATTTATATTTTGCTAAAAAGGTATCATAGAAAATGAAGTAATATTAAAAAAATTACAGCAAGTTTCTCTGATAAAGGTTTCATTTTTCAAATATATAGGGAACTGAATCAAATTTATAAAAATAAGAGTCATTCCCCAATTGATAAATGGTCGAAGGATAATTGTCAAAAGCAAATTATAAGAAGAACAAATCAAAGCTATCTATGGTCATATGAAAAAATGCTCCGAATCGCTATTGATTGGAGAAAGGCAAATTACTCTGAAGTACCACCTCACACCTATCAGAAAAGACAAATGCTAGAGAGGCTGTGGGAAAATAGGTACACTAATGGAGTTGTGAACTAGCCCAACCATTCTTTTTTTTTTTACATTTTTATTTAAAGTTTTGAGTTCCAAATTCTATCCCTCCCTCCTTCCCCCCTTCTTTAGATGGTAAGGAATAGATATAGGTTATACATGTACAATTATATAAAACATTTCCATATCAGTCATCTTGTACAAGAAAAGTCAAATAAAAGAAAAAAATGAAAGAAAAAAGTGAAAATAGTATGTTTCAGTCTATATTCAGTCAATATCAGTTTTTTTCTCTGGAGATGGATAGTATGTATCGTCCTTAGTCCTTTGGGATCATCTTAGATCATTGTATTACTGAAAATAGCTAAGTCATTTACAATTCTTCATCAAACAATATTGCTGTTACTGTGTACAACATTCTCCTGGTTCTGTTCATTTCACCATGTATCAGTTCATGTAAGTCTTTCTAGGTTTTTCTGAAATCATCCTGCTTGTCATTTCTTATAGCACAAGAATATTCCATCACAATCATATACCATGGCTTGTTTAGCCATTCCCCAATTGATAGGCATCCCTTTGATATACAACTCTTAGCCACCACAAAAAGAGCTGCTCTAAATATTTTTGTACAAATAGGTCCTTTCCCCTTTTTTGAATATCTTGGGATATAGACCTAACAGCGGTATTGCTGGATCAAAGGTTACGCACAGTTTTATAGCTCTTTGTAGCCCAACCATTCTGGGGAACAATTTCAAATTATGCCCAAAGGGCTGTAAAACTCTGCATACCCTTTGACCCAGCAATACCACTTCTAGTTCTATATCCCAAAGAGATCAGTGAAAAAGGAAAAGGATCTATATGTACAAAAATATATCAGTTTTTTTTTTCCTGTGGTGGAAGAGAATTGGTAATTGAGGAGATACTCATCAATTGGGGAATGGCTGAACAAGTTGTAACATATGATGGCGATGGAATACTATTGTGCTACAAGAAATTATGAGGGGGAGGTTTCAGAAAAATATGGCAAGACCTATATGAATTGATACAAAGTCAAGTGAAAGAACCAGGAGATCATTGTGCACAGTAACAGCAATATTATGATGATCAACTGTGAAAGACTTAGCTACTCTGATCAATACAATAATTCAAAACATTCCATAGGACTCATGATGAAAAAATGGTATCTGCCTCCAGATATAGAACTGATGAACTCTGAGTGTAAACTAAAGTATAATTCTTTCACTTTTTAATGCTTTTTTCACTTTTTCTTTTTGCAATATGGCTAATATGGAAATATGTTTTGCATGATTTTACATGTATAATTGATATATCAAATTTCTTGCCTTGTCAGTGGGTGAGGATGGGGGTGGGAGGGAGAGAAAGAATTTGGGACTCAAAATTTAAAAAGAAAAAATTGCCAAAAAATAAATAAATAATGGATTTAGGGGAAGGGAATAATAAAAATCATGGTTATATTGGTGGATATCAAAAATATAACACATTTCTTTAAAAAAAATTTTAAAGAATAGGAATGAATGGACTTTCTTAATATGATAAATTCCAAATTCTATTATAGCCCAACCATGAGGAGAGATTTATGGAGGGGAGGTGAACAGGGTTCCTTTTTCTGCCCTTGCTTTCTCCCAGTAGGTTCAGTGCTCACTCACTAGGAGTTGCAACTGCAAAAAACTAAGTCCCAACCCAGGTCACCTGTTTTTGCCTAAGGATAAGAACTACAAAGGGGCTTATAGTTGGGTTAGACCAAACTACCCAGTTCTTTGGATATTTATTGGGAAAGATAACCCTGACAGTAAGAAGAAAGTAATGCTTCAATCACACTCTAGTAAGATATCGAGAATAGAGACACAGACAGTGTGGGACAGCACAGGGAAATCAGGTGGGAGAGGGAGGCAGATGAAATGGGAAAGCAAGTGACATAGAGTCACGTAACTGGATGGGAGTTGGGAGTCCTCTGGCAGCATGGACTCTTGGCAGGTGGAGGAATGCTCTAAGGATAGGGTTTTGGGTCCTATTTGTACAGGGTTCTTGGAGAGATAGCCCAACTCTTATCTATACTACATTGTAGTTAGCTCATTAACATATCAGTATCATCTCAAAGTTATCAATGCCAATTTAAAATTATTTAATTAGCATAATGTTTTTCCAGTTTTATTGGGTATTTCTAGAGCTTATCTGCTACTTACAGACTGAGGGGCCATTCCTGGGGCCTAGCTGGCTTCTCCTAATTTAACACTTGTTCTCAGGATATGGCCTTAATTAATTTAGAAGGCATGTTGGGGTGAGTGCTATGTTCCCCTTTATATTCTTAGTTCCTATTTCCTATTTACTTCTACCTTCCACTGGCTACTTAACATCTCTACTGACTATACTATTGTCGGAGTGGTTGGGGAGACGACAACAAGATATCATGTCAGGACAAGGTGTAAGAAGACTAGAAAGGTAGGAGTGAGTTAGGTTACAAAGGGCTTTGAACCACAAACAGAGCGTTTTGTATTTAATTCTAGAGGCAATAGGGTAGCCACTGTAGTTTATTGAATGGAGAGCAGGAGTGGAGTGATACAATTGGACTTGTGTTTTAGGAAAATCACTTTCATGACTGAAAGGAGCAGGGAGATACTTGAGGCAGGCTAACCCAACAGCAGGATATTGCAGTAATCTAGGCATCAAGTGATAAGGGTCTGCACTAGAGTGGTGGCAGTGTCAGAGGAGGGAAGGGAGTGTATTCAAGACATGTTGCAAAGGTAAAATTGACAGGCCTTGGTAACAGTTTGGATATGGGTCGTGAGAAATAACAAGGAGTCAAGGATGTCTCCTAGGTTGTGAGCTTGAGGAACTGAGAGATGATATTGCCCTCTACAATAGTGGGAAAGTAAAGAGGTAGGAAGGTCAAGATAAGTTTTGGACATGTTGAGTATAAGAAGTCTAATGGACATCCAGTTGGAAAGGTGAGCAAAAAGGTTAGGACAGGATAAATAGATTTGAAAAACATCAGTACAGAAATAGTAATTAAACCCACGCTAATGAGATCATCAAGTAAGTTGAATAAAGGGAGAAGGGAAGAGGCATAAGACAGGACCCTGTGGGACATCTTGGGCTAGACAGTGTGATCTACCTAAGTATCTAGCAAAGAAGACTGAGAAGGGATGATCTGATAAGTAGGAGGAGAAGAAAAAAAGAGTAGTGTCCCAAAAACCTAAAGAGAAGAGAGTATCAAGGAGGAAAGGGTGGTCAATAGTTTTAAAGGCTACAGAAAGGTTGAGGGAATGAGGATTGAGAAAAAGTCATTGGATTCAACAATTAAGAGATCATTGGTAACTTTCAAGAGAGCAGTTTTGGTGGAATGATACAGTCAGATGCCATATTGTAAGGTGTTGAGAAGACAGTGAGAGGAGAAAAGGTGGAGGCACCTATCATATACAGCTTTTTCAAGTGTAGTACAAAGGGCTAAAAAACTAACTGAACAACTTGAGGACTATTATCAACTAACTGAAAAAAAAATTAACTGAACAACTTAAGAACCATTATCAACAAAATAACCAAGGACAACTCCAGAAGACTGACAATGAGTCAGGCTTCCCAACTCCTGGCAGAGAGAGGATGACTAAAATGCAGAATGAGACATACAGTCTTCTTTGCCAGATCCTCAAAAAGATATAGGATGATAGCCAGTGGACATGGAAGGATCAAGTGAAAGTTTTTTCAAGATGGGGAAGACATAAGCCTGTTTGTAGGCAGTAGAGAATGATCCAGTAGACAGGGAGAGATTAAAAATAAGTGGAAGAGTGGAGATGACAGGGGGGGCAATCTGTTGGAGGAGATGGGATAAAATGGGATCACTTGAATAGGAAAAGGGTTAACCTTGTTAAAAAGTAAGGTCACCACATCATGTGAGACAAGGGTGAAGAAGACAGTGTCAGAAGGCATAAGCATGATATGAGATGAGGAAGAATGGTGAAGGAGCTCATGGCAAATGACCTCAACTTTTTCTGTAAAATATGAGGCAACATTCCCAGCTAAGAGGGTGTAAATTAACATATATATTCAGTGCCACACCAAACTATCAAAGAGTTCATGTATAGCACTAAATAAAAAATGACAAAATTTTTCTGAAGTAATAAAAGATCAAGAATCATAAGAGGAATAACCAAAAAAAGCAGGAAATAAATGGACCTACCACTACCAAATCTCAACATAAACTACAAAGCAGTAATCATCAAAATATTTTGGTACTGGTTTGAAAAATAGAAAAGTTGATCAGTGTCACAATTTAGGTTCACAAGAACCAGAAGCAAATGAACATAGTAGTGCAGTGTTTGATAAACCTAAGGGTGTTAACTAGTACAGTGAGCACTTGCCACCATTTAAACAAAAATGTCTGGGTAAGCTAGAAAGCAGCTCAGAAGAAATTAAGTTTAGACCAACATCTATCACCACATGCTACAATAAGCTCCAAAATGATACAAGATCTATAAGTAAAAGGTCATAGCATAAATAGAAGATAGGGGCAGAGGAGGAACCTTTTATTCCTATGGATAGGGGTACAGCTTTTGACCAAACAAGGGTTAGAGAGGATGACAAGAGATAAAATGGACAATGTTGATTTTATGAGATTGAATTGTTTTTACATAAACAAAACCAAATCAATTAGAATTAGAAAGGAAACTGTCAACTGGGGGAAAACATCTGTAGCAAATTTCTCTGATAAAGGTTTGATGCCATAAATATATACGGAACAAATATATAAGAAAAAGAGCCATTTTCCAATCAACACATCATCAAAGGATTATCAATAGGCCCTTTTCAAAAGAGTAAAGACAAGTTATCAACAACCACGTGAAAAGTGTTCTGAATTTCTAATAACAAAAGAAATACAAATAAAAACAATTCTGAGGTTATACTTCACATCATTTAGATTGACTAAAATGACAAAAGAAAAGAAAATGACAATTGTTGGAAGGGCTGCATAAAGATACCCTATTTCACTGTTAGTAGAGCTGTGCATTGATCCAGCCATCCTAGAAACAATTTGAAACTATGCTCCAAAAGTCCATAAATTGCATTTCTTTGGTTCAGCAATACCATTACTATGGTTGAACAAATTATGGTATATAAATGTAATAGAATATTATTGCACCACAAGAAAAGATAAAAAGGGTCAACTTCAGAGAAACTTGGGAGAACTTATACGGACTTATGCGAAGTGAAGTGAGCACAACCAGGAGACCAATTCATACAATCACTACAATTTTTGTGAAGAAAAAAAACCTAACTGAACAACTTGAGAACTATTATCAACAAAATGACCAAGGACACCTCCAGAAGGCTGAGAATGAGTCAGGCTTCCCAACTCCTGGCAGAGGGGATGAAATAGACATGCAGAATGAGACATACATTTTCAAACAGCATTTTGAAGCAAAGGATTATTTTTTATGACTATATTTATTTGTTAAAACATAGGACTTTTTTTCTTTTTTGTAGGGTAGGTTGGTGATAGTAGTGAGAGTGATACTTTTTAAAAGGGAAGAAAGAAAATAGTGTTAAAGAATTTTTTTTTTAAAGAGAGAGAGCAACAGGAGTTTAGAAGGGAATGTGGTCAAGCAAGGCAGTATTGGAACTAACATATCCAATTTGAATTATATATATTAAGCTATATATAGTTTTAAAAAAAGATAAATTGTACATAACAGTTCAGCCTCATATACAATCTCCTTTTTTTTCTGTGCACATTTAAATGTTAATATTTGTTGGTATTTAACTTCATAATAAACAAGGAAGTTTAGAGTAAAATAAAATAACATAGACATGCCAGGTTATTTCTTTGCAAAATATGAACGCCTGGGTTTGAGTGAGAAGGGGTAGATAACGATTAGATACATTGTGTTTCATGATTAGACCCTGATGATCCTTAAAGATACAGGTACTTTAACAGCTGGAGGGACAACTGAAGAAGTCAGTTTTCACTGGTCTCCTGATTGAGTAGTTCCATTACAAAGCTACATGGCTGGATAGGGGAGGGCAGAGAAAGGAAAAAATGCCCTCCTCCTTCACCAAGCATCATTCCCTTTCACGGGGCTAGGTCCTTCCTCCCTATTGGCTCTTATTTGACTTCTCCCAAACCAATGAACTACTGAACTGCTAAATGTGGGTGTCTCCCTATAGGAAAGTAATACTGCTATTTCGACTTCATACTTTCATGAGAAAAGGTTGTGAGAAAAACAGTACTAGAAGAGAAAAGGTCATGAACCAAATAACGAAAGGGAAATTCTGTAGGTAACTTGATGAGGATTTGGCTAACGAAAGTTACACTTGAGGAAAGAAATTTGGCACCATTGGGGAAAAAATGAAGCAAATTTGAAAAGAACAATGCAAGGCCTAGCTATTTAGTCTAGATTCTACTTCCAGCATGTAAAGAAACAAGATCAATGACAGGAAAAGAAGACATAAAAGGATTAAGGAGGATGAAGATTAAGGAGAAGAACTTGAAGAGATAGATTCAATGTCATTGGAAGGCAAAGTAAATAAGAAAAAGTAAGTGGAACAAGTCATGGGTTAAATTCATTGATAGAGCCAACCGGTGGGTAGAGAAAATTAGTTGTAAAAAGTTTTGATTTTTTGAAATTAATAATTACTATATCAATTTTTAACCAAGTACTTAGTGTTGATATAAAAACAACAACAAGTAGGCTCAGATTCCTAAAATCTAGCCACTGCTTAGATTCTTATAATCTAGCCACTGCTTACCCATGTTCAGACTCCTTAAGAGTCTGCCCAATATGATGGATGTTCTAATAAACCTTGTCTTTGGCTGAAAGAAGGCTTGGGTCGAATTCTTTCAGGCAGGACCCGCATGTTGTGGTTTTGGGGTCCCAGCACCCCTGAACCCCTAAACAGCATCATTTTGGTGGCCCGTATGGGGAAACTACCTAACCCCAAGTTCTTCTCCAGCCAAGACTGGAAGGTATGAAAGCCTCCTCCCCCCCACCCTTTCTTGCTCTGCAGTTGGGGTCGCTCTCCAAGCACCAAGGCTTGGAGGTGCTTTTCAGGCAGACAGTTGTGAGGCTGTCTTGCGCTCAGCCTGACGATCTCAGGCTCTCGGTCCACTGGGTCTGTTCAAGGCCATGGACCTGGGTACACCTTCCGCAGCACAGAGGACAAGGATGGATGCCCTATCTGGAAGTGTATCTGTGAATTCCCTTGGCGCTAGGGAATTGGGGAAAACTGCAGTTGCTTTTTGGTTCCCTGAGACTTACTTAGTCCCTTCCCTGTACGCCCCTGAATTCTCCTTCATGGAGGTTACAGGGGAAAGTTAGAACAACTGAAAATATCTTGGGAGATTCTGGAGGTTTTGTGATTGATCATTAAGGAGTTTAGAACTCCTCCTTACAACCCTGGTCACTTTTTTCTTCCACTCCCTTCTCTTGAGTACTTTTGATTTCACCCTCCCCCACCTAGGAAAGGAAGAAGGGGGGAGGGACAGCAGTTTTGGGCCCCCCTGGCAATGGCCTTGGGCCCTATGGCAACCTTTGCCTGGAAGCTTCACCCAGGTTCAGCACATCCTGCTCAAGGTAAAGAAGCTGGCCTCCAAACATGGGTAAGCACGCTCTTTTAAATTCATACTTTTAACTATTAATAATGAAACGTTGATTCTCTGCGTAAAGTAATTTGGAAGTGCATTTAACAAAACTGAAGTCACCTGATTGGTAATGGGTTTGTTTCACGTTTCAAATTGGTGAACTTTCTGTATCACTTATGTCAAGCAACTTTTCATAATTTGGTTACCGCTAAAATAATTTACTATTGTTGGTTATTGTTTTAATGTGTAAACTAGCCAAAAAGCTTGTTTGGGTTATGTATGGCTTGCTGAGAATTTGCAAGTGTATAGAAATCTCTAATGATTGGCTTTTTACATTAGGATAAATTTAAGTTTTGAGATGTAAATCCTGGAAAAGTTTTTCCTAAGCTGTGATTAGTAAAACTTGCTGTTTGAGGTAAAAGCTCATAGGATTTTATTTTGAGTTGTCTGATGGGTCATAATCCATCAATAATCAATAATCCACCATCTGAGAGAAATGCTACAAGCTACTCAGAGAAGCTGATACTGGCGGGAAGTCAGCATTGGGAAAAGCTAAGAGGACAATTTTAGTCTCAGTCTAAGATGAGATCCTCCTGGCTGTTAACCCATTATGTTCCTTTAAAAGGGAATGTTACCCATCTGGCTATTCTTGAGTCTGGCTATGAGGTGGATTTGATACTGCATGGTTGGAAAGCTGAATTATCTGAATCCAAACAGAGCTAAGGATGTTTTATCCTCTCAAAGTTGGGCCCTAAATCTAGTCCCTGCTTTTTATCTGGGCCCTGCTTACCCATGTTCAGACTCCTTAAGAGTCTGTCCAGTATGATGGATGTTCTAATAAACCTTGTCTTTGACTGAAAAAAAAAAAAACACCCACAAGTAGTTTCAAGAAACAAGTCTGCAAATCTTAGCCATATGGATAGTAAGAGAAATTGTGCCGTCACTTGCATTGAGTGTGCAATGTGTGTATTTCTGGCACAGTTAAGGGACTATTTATTACCTGCTTTCTAAAGGTAGGAGAATCTATCTCCTGGAAAAGAGGCTAGATAAATGCCTTTCCACATTCCAGGTTGCTCTATGTAAAGGAAAAAGAAGCAAGGATTCCATGGGAAGGGATGGGGAGGGATGAGGAAGGAATGGGTCTTGAGAGAGAGGAGAGAAAGCATGACCCTTATCAGGATAAAAGAGAAAAAGCAGAATGGGAAGAAAAAAGGCATCTGTATAATCAGTACTTAAAAAGAGATTTGAAGGTCTTCCTAAACAATTCTGCCCTTCCTCTGTTTATTTATCTTGTATACAGGAGCTTGCTTTGTATATATTTACATGTTGCCTCCCCCGTGGATTGTAAACTCCTTGAGGGCAAGGACTATCTGCCTCTTTTTGTATCCCCAGGGCTTAGCACAGTGCCTGGGACCTGAACAAATGGTTATTGATTACATTCTCTGTGGAGGAGGAAGCTATGTGTCCTTCCAGGGATGATACATTAAAGCCATAGAAACTACCAGATGGAAGATCATACCACAAGGGGCAAAGGAAGAGAGAATAGTTGGGGGGGGGGGGGTCACGGGGAGGGGAGAGGAGGAGGACTAAGTTATTTGCCAACCTAACAAGCACATCAGAGAGGTCTTTCATTTGCCTGCGGCATATATCCAAAACATAACACAATCTCTCAAGATATATCCAAATGTATAATCCCCACCCACTTCTATAACTCACGTGGACAAAATTGTCTCTTCTAGAAGGAGCCTAAAAAGTATTGCCAGCAATCGTGAAGTCTCTAGCAAGAAACTGAAGACCATAAGGGTGTGGGTTGTATTTTCTTTACTTTTGCCCATCTTAAGCAAGGGATACAAAAGTGAAAAATTAATTTGAGAAGTGAGCATCTGTCAAAGAGGCTATTGTCTGAGAATGAGATTTGGATTTCTGGATCACAGATTACAAATTCCTGGCCAGAGTGGAATACAGCTAACAAAGGTTGGTGAAAAGGTTTTTGCAAATCTAATCAAAAGGACTTCAAACTTAAAAAAAAAAAAAAGAAGCATGAAGGAGGGAGAAGACTGTCTACGTATATCTATAGTTAGATACTATAGGCAATAGTCACAGAGAACAAGAAAAATAGCAACTAGGATGCCTATGAACTCACAGAAGACAAAATCCAAAAAAGTAGCCAGTACCAAGAGAAGCTAGAGGTTTTAAACTAAAGCGAGGGGTCAAACTTGACTTCACAGGTATCACTGAGATTTGTTAAGATGATGAAATCCATGACTGGACCATGGCTCTAGATGGGAGATGAGGGGAAAGAAGAGAAGAACAGGGAAGGGAACAAGCATTTATTAAGAGCCTACTATGTGCCAGACATGGTACTAAGCACTTCACAAATATTCTCTTTGATTCTTACAACTAGACTGGGAGGTAGGAGCTATTATTATGCCTATTTTACAGTTGAGGAAACTGAGGTAGAGGTTAAGCGATTTGCCCAGGTGTCTGAGAGTGGATTAGAACCCAGGATTTCCTGAATATAAACCCAGCACTCTATTCACTGCACCACCACCTAAGGGAATATTTTAACCAAAAGAAACAGGATGAATAGAAGCAAGAGTAGAGTAGCATTGTATATTAAAAATGTATACACATGAGGAAATCAAGGAAGTAAGCCTGGGGGGAAGGGAAACATGATAGAGAATGTTTGTGTGAAGGCCAAAAGCAAGAAAAACAAAAGTAATTTTTTTTCATTGGAGTACACTGCAGACCATGTGCACAGAAAAAGGAAATAGATAAAGAGTTTGAAAAACAGATCACACATTGGGCCCAAAGGTATGATATAGTAGTAATGGGAGACTTCAGGATTCCAGAGTTCTCTCTTCTCTCTCTCTCTCTTCCCTTCTCTCTCCCCCTGCTCCCCTCCCTCTCCCCATCTCTCTTTGTCTTTTTCTGCCTCTATCTCTCTGTCTCTTTGTTTCTGTCTCACTGTTTCCTCTGTCTCTCTGCCTGTGTGTGTGTGTGTGTGTTTCTCTGCCAAAAGCAGAGCATCTAGCAGCCTCTTAACTTGCCATAGTGACAATTTCATTATTTAAAGAGTGGAGGAGCCAACAAGAGGAAATTCTATTCTGAATCTGATTCTCAATAACAGGGAGGAACTATTTGCATCATCAAAATGATGTGAGCTCTGGGAGGAAGTAATCACTCACTTCTAGAGTTTGTGATACAGGAGAAGAAAATATAGGGATAATAGGACATGCACTCTAGATTTTGGGAAAGCAGATTTCAAAAAGTTCAGAGGAAAGATAGAGTGCTATGGAATAAAATGTTTCAAGGAAAGTCAACCAGGGGAGATGGGATATACTCAAGATGAACTTCTGAAAACACAAAAGGAAATTATTACAGTGATAAGAAAAATATAATAAAGATATAAATGTGGATGCGTAGTGAGCTCAATTACCAACTTATATTTTTAAAAGAAATGTACAGAAGATAGAAGCAGGGCCAGGTAACAGAAATGAATATAAGAGTGCACAACCTTATAAAAATAGTGTCAAGGATGTTAAAGTTCAGAATGAGCTGAGGTTGACAAGGAAAATTAAGGACAATCAAGAAGGTCATTGGTTTTTTTAATCTATTTTAGGAGGAAAAGGAGGATCAAAGAAGGAAGGAGAACTTTGCTTGGGGTAATTGGGACAATGACAACTGACAACAGAGAGAAGGAAGAGCTGCCCGATCCTTATTTTGTTTCTGTTTTTTCTGCAAATGAGAATTGACCTTTACACTGGAAGTGACAAAACAAAAGTGAGTAAGGATTTGCTCTCCAAGATAAGTACGGAAATGGAAAGGGATTACCTAGTTGCCTTTGATGAATTTAAGTCATGCAGCCCACATGAGCTACATCCTCATGTCCTGGAAGAACTTCACTGTGATTACTGAGCCACTCTCGTGAGTTTTGAAAGATCATGGAAAAAGAGATACAGAGTAAAATCGGGGAAGGGCAACTATTGCCCTGATTTTCCAAATTAAAAAAAAAAAGGAAAGAGGGAAAAATCTGCAAAATAAAAGACAATAAGCTTGACTTTGATTTCTGGGACAATTCTCAAACAAATTAGTAAAGCAGTGATTGGCAAATATTTTAAAGGGAAGTGGCAATTATAAAGATCCAACATGACTTCATCAAGAATGGGTCATGCCAGGTAACCCCATTTCCTTTTTTGATAGCATTACTAAACTAATAGATTGGAGGGGATGTTATGGCTACAGTTTATTTCAATTTGGAAAAATATCTGATAAATTATCTCATACTATTGTTGAGAAGATGGAGAGATATGGATTAGACAATAATACAATCAGATAAATTCAATGATGAATTAATGATTGAATGATGGGACTGAAAGAGTAATTGTTCATGGTTCAAAGTAAACACTACAAGAAGTTTCTGGGAGAGTGCTCCTGGGATCCATGCTTGTCCTTAGACTGCTTAACATTTTTATCAGTGACTTGGATAAAGACATGAATGATATGCTCATTAAATCTGTAGATGTCACAAAGCTAGTAGAGTTAGCTAACAGAGTGGAAGACAGATTCAAGATCTAAAAGAATTTTGACAGGCAAGAGCAATGAACTAAATTTAATAAAATGAAATACAATAAGAATAAATGTAAAGGCGTCTTTGGGCACAAAAAACAATCAATTTCACAAGTATAAAATGAAGAACACAGAAAGAGACAACAATTGTTCTCAGAAAAAAGATCTGGGGGTTTAGTGTACCTTATGCTCAATATGAGTAGCAATGTGATGTGTAACAGTCAAAAAAAAATCTTGCAAGATCTTGGACCCCATTAAGAGGGATATGATTTCAAGGAGTAGGTGGCTTAATAAGAAACTGAATAAATGTTTGTTGACTTGAGGGAAGTACTCTATCCTCTGCACTCTGCCCTCATCAGACCTTACCTGGAACACATGTTCAGTTCTAAGAACCAAGGTTTAAGAAGGACATTGATAAACTGGAGAGTGTCCAGAAGTCAGTGGCCAAGATGGCGACAAGCCTTGAGTTCATATCATGTAAGGACCAATTAAAAGAATTAGGCATATTTATTGTGGAGAATAGAATCTCAGGGAAAGACTGAAAGCTGTGTTGAGGTATTTGAAGGGCTGTCAGGTGTATCAATAGGTTTTCTTTTCCATGAATAATTTATCGCATCAGATATCTCACAAGACTTTGATAGTCAAAGGAGCTGTTATTTTATCAATGTGAGTTCTTCCTTCCACCATGCAAATTATAACCCATCCATGCCCTATCATCCCTAACCACCTATAAGTCTTCAACAGGGGTATCTACTCAACATCCTGGTGGTTGAAAAACATTATTATTTCTCTTATATTAATAACCAATTGTTAATTGAGATTAAGATTTTTCCTTTCTATTTCCTCACTCAGATATCAGTGCCTTGTAGGTTATTCAACTAGTCTTTGAAGGACATTGCTGATAGATGAGATTGCCCAAATCCTTGGGGTACATACTTGGGTGGGACCCCACCCAACTAGAAAATCTTACAAAGAGAATCTAATCTAGGTGAATTCCAGCCTATTGTGTTCTACTCAGACGGCCTTGAATGGGGGTAGATCCCTTTGTCCATATTGCCCAAAGCTGGGGTGGTCTGGGTAGAGAAGAATGAGAGTGGCATAATCAAAGTCACATCCCCCAGCCCCTCATTAGAATACGTGTACCTCTCATTATAATATTCATTATCTCATTAACTGTTAACCAATCAGAGTTGATCAGTCTGTCAGAACACCCACTCTTTTAAGGGCATGCAGGCATTGATCAGCCTCCATGATTCATCTTTGCTTTGCAAGAGAAAGTCAAATAGCCTTCCTTTTATTAATTATTTGCTAGCCATAATTAATAAAATGATTGATAATTACCCCAAAATTATGTCCCTTGAACTTTTCATTCATCACAGGGTCTTTCTCTAGAACTCAGGTTCTTAATCTAGAATCCATGAACTTGGTTTTTTGTTGCGTTTTTAAAAATTTTGATAATTATCTTTCAATATAGCTGGTTTCCTTTGGAATCCTGTGTTTAATTTATGTTTTTAAAAACATGAGAAGGTGTACATCCATAGGCTTCACCAGACTGCCAAAGGGGCCCATAACATAAAAGAAGTTAAGAATCGCCGCTCTAAAAGGAAATATAAAAGTCTTTGCAAGGTTTGTTCAAAAAAGGAATTATACCTTTAGGTAGAATGAGAAGACCAAACCTTTAAATACTTTGTCATTTGGTGTAGCAGAAAGAACACTGCAAATCAAGAGACTTGGGGTCTCACAGCCCCATTATTAAGTAGCTCTGTGATCTTGGGCAAGTCACTTAATGTCCCTGAGGGTAGGTTCCTTCTCCTGTAAAATGAAGAGGTTGGACAAGATGTTATCTAAGTTTCCCTCCAGCTCTGACATTCTATGTGTTACAATAGAAATTCTATCTTAATTAGTTCATAGGTGGTCCTAGCCAATCGGTTCATTTCATTCCCTTCTACTGGGGCAAAATTAAGTGTATAGGTTAAGAAAGATTTGAAGTTCACAAAGATGAAATTTCCTCTGTATGTTCCCTATGTCATAAAGTTTAATTCAGAGAAATACCACCCCGGACACATAAACATTCTGATGTTTATCCAAACTTCATCTTACTCCTTAGGCTGCACAATAGGGCCAAAAATATTACAAGAACAGGCTGTCATCCAAAATTTCCAGTCCTTCCTGCTTGTTGTCAAGAGAAAATCACCTCCCCACTCCCAAACCTCCATCCCCCCCAAGTGCCTTTCTTGTGGTATTTCAGTAAATTTCCTTCTAGGCCTGGATAAAACCAGAACAATTAGGGCTATGGAAAACTGAAAAGTTGTTTCCTGAAAATCTGCGGCCTAAAAATAAAAGGTTCCATTTGTGTTTGCTTTGAGTTTTGGATGAAAGCCCAAAATGATTTTCCTTTTTATTCAAACTGGTTTATCCATTTCCCCTTCCTATCCCCTCCCATCCTTGTCCTACGGGCCAGTCAGTGTGGCACTCTGGTACCGCTGGTGCTAATATAGGTATCTGGCTCCAGGGCCCTGACCTGCCCAGCCAATTGGCCCTATTTTCTTCATTTTCTGATCCTACTCACCATCACCCCTCCCCTGCCCCAGGAAGACATTCCCCGATATAACCATATGAAATCATTTGGAAGTAAAAGCTCTATACTTCCAAAACATTTTAATTTCAAGAGGAACACTAAAACATTAAGTACAATCAGATGTGGAAAGATTCTCAGCACTTGCACAGCCTTCCCTTTCTGTTACCAGGCTTTTAACGAAAAACTTAAACTTTAAAAAAAAAGTCCATCAATCCCGATAACCAGAAGCAATGATACCATTAGACTATTACACCAGAAAATGCCATCTGTAATAACTACATTTCAAAATGATCTGTGTTTTGGTCCCTGTTTTTAAAGTGTAAATTAATTTGTTTGCATGAAACAACTACTGGATTTTTATGGGATATTTGCTCACAAGAGGAGATGACTTCCTATTGCAAGCAGCAGCAATTTTTGTTGTGCTACAATAGCAAACTTCTCCAAACAGGCACAAAATTATTTTTGTGTATTGGCATCTTTAAAATCCATTTTTGTCTTTATTAGTTATCTAATTGGCGTTTAAAATCCTTTACAATCTTGCCTCAACCCACTTCTCCAACACTCTTGCATATCATTCCCCTCCTAGACTGTGTCCAAACTGACCTTATTGATACTCCTCACACAACATCCCATCTCCTACCTGAAAGCCTTTGCACTGGCCATTTCTCAAATACCATCTTCCACATAAGGCCTTTCTTAAAGCTACCGGCTACTAATGCCTTCCCCTCAAAATCATCCTACATATATTTTGTATATAACATTATATGTACATGGTGTCTCTCCTCCCCTAACAGTACATTCATTGAGGGCAGGGATTTTTTCATTTTTGACTTTGTATCTACAATGCACAGCCTCGTACCTGCAATGTTTTGTCATTGTTCAGTCATTTTCAGTCATGTCTGACTCTTCGTGACCCCATTTGGGATTTTCTTCGCAAAGATACTGGAGTGGTTTGTCATTTCCTTCTCCAGCTCATTTTACAGATGAAGAAACTGAGGCAAACAGGGTTAAGTGACTTGCCCAAGATCACACAGATAATAAATGTCTGGGGTTTGATTTGAACTCAGGTCTTTCTGATGCTAGGCCTGGCACTCTATCCACTGTGCCAATAGGTGCTAAATAAATGCTTGTTTTTTGATTGATTGACTGATATCAATGAATAATTACTTACCATTAATATTACATTGAAGCATTACTAATAAGGACTCTGATACTCCCTTTAGATGTAACAATGAAACATTATCAAAAAAAAAAAAAACAGTATGGTCACAGTTGAAAGGAGAACGCAAACCCCATACAGGGTGTACTACCTTAAATTTAGAAACAAAGTTTAAAAATATAACCATTAGGATGATGTAAATATGCAGCAAATAAACTGGGATCTCTCCCAGATGTCACCAAGGAGACTGAAATATAGCTCATGAAAGATAAACAGTTATCAAATTAATTGCTATAGAGTTCAACTGAAGGGGTGATCTGTACAGAACCTAGGAAATGGGGAGGCGAAAGTGTAAGAATTTATTAGTATGGAACCGAGCTCAGTCTCTTTATACTTTATCTGGTGGACATAAGCATTCCTGTCCCTTGAAAAGGTGTATACATATGGTAAGTGTCGGTAATTTTCCACAAATATACTTCCTTAGTTCACCATGTAACTAATAATAATGCCACTCCTAGGCACTTGGGCAGTAGGTAGATGGGACCCTAGAGAGGCAGGCACTAGAAAGTCATAGAATATGCCCCACTATCAATTAACAGCTTGGTAGTCTGTTTTAGACATCAGTCTCTTATGTAAGTTTGGTTGGTATATATTGCTTTCCCCAAGCCTGAATGACCTGATAAAATCTAATTTCTGAACTAGCAAAACAAGAGCAGATTCTGGACTTGAGGTGACCTCATCCAGGGGCACCTACCAGGGGAGGCTTAGTCTGAAACAACCTACAACCTGCCAGCTGTGCGCTCTCTCTCTCTCTGTGTCTCTCTGTCTCTCTGTCTCTCTCTCTGTCTCTCCCTCTCTCTCTGTCTCTCTCTCTCTCTGTCTGTCTCCCTCCCTAGCTCTTAACCACAACAGACAAAAGTTAGCTTTATTTCCTTTGTACCTTGTTGACAAAAATCAATATTTTCTGAACATAGAATGGGAACACTAATGGCATTATTTTTCAGTTTGTTGAGATAAGAAAGAGAAGCCCCAATGAAAGCAAATTTAAAGTATCTCCCACCATCTGTGCAGATGTTAGGGGACAATAATTGTTGTTGGACTTGCATACATTAGTCACTTTTAAAATGTAATTTTGAGTTTTGAAAAAAAAATGTGTAATATCATTAGTACAAAGGAAAAGTTACCTACCTTTTCTCTGTGACTGGCAAGGATTTACTCAAGCTGGTAATTTCCTTATTCAATATTTATATCCTACATAAGAAGTAGCTCTCTAAAAGGGAAAAAAACAAAAAACAAAACAAGATAATGGGCCTTTCCAAAGATAGAACAAGTATCTGCCCAGACATGACAAATCAAACTACCAAATCAGTATAGATGACGTGCTCTCCTTGTGCAAGGCACAGGAAGATCATCTGGCCACTGGCTATACTCTTAAGAAACCTAAATATTCTTTTAGAGTAAATAATTTGCTCCATAAGTTTCTCTATACACAGTGTGGTTTTAATAGGTAAAATCAATAAGAAGAATTTTCCATGTCTTATGAAAAATATCTTTATGCACTCATTAACTAGGCCCACATGTTTTAAGCTTCAGATGACAGCTGCAGACCAAGATTCTATCAAGATCTGGAGAGAAGCTTATTGTTTGTGTCCAAGAATATAGGAGTCACTCAGACACCATGCTTAACTTCAAGTGATCAGACCTCTTTATCACAATGAGACATTATAGAGCCACCACCCAGCTGGCATCAGTTCACTTAAAAGTGCACCAAAGACTTCCATTTTGATATAATCAAGGTTCAATATAGACGACTGAATGTACAAAATAAAAACATGATAATGTCAATCAGTAAGCATTTATGAATCACCAACTATGTGCCAGGCATTATGCTGGGCACTAGAGATAAAAATATAAAGAATAAAACAATTCCTACTTCCCAGGAGCTTACGTTTTAAAGAGGAAGACAACTAGTAGATATGTAAGTATGTAGAGAATAATTATAAAGAAAATAAATAAAAAGTAATTATTAAATTTAAATAGTGCTTTAAAGTTCTTTACAAATATTATCTCATTTCATCCTTATAACAACCTTGGAAGGTAGGTGATATTATTATCCCCATTTTACAATTAAGGAAACTGAGGCAGGTGGAGGTTAAGTGTGTTGCCCACAGTTACACAGCTAGTAAGTGTCTGAGACAAGATTTAAAGTCAGGTCCTCATGACTCTAGGTCCAACACTATCCATTGCACTACCTGGCTACCTTAGTTAAATACAAGGGAGTTTAGGAAGGAAAGCACTAACTACTTGGGGGGATCAGGAAAGTCTTTCATGCAGAAAATAGTTCTTGAGCTGCATCTTGAAGGAAGAAAGAGATTCTACTAGATGGAGGTCAGGAGGCAGGACGTTCCTGCATTTCAGGATTCCTGCCATGGGGATTCGCCAATGGAAGATAATGGATTGTAATGTGTAAGAAGCAGACGACCAGCGTGGCTAGGTCCCAGTGCACTGGAGAAATATTATCTAGTGAGGCTAAAAACATAGGCTGGGCCTCATCTTTTGAGGAATGCTTTTTAAAATATGGTAAATGAAAGTGATAAAATACTATTATCTTGTAAGAAATTATGAAAGAGGCGGGAAAACCTGGGCAGACTGTGTGAACTGATGTGGAGTAAAATGAGCAGAACCAGGAGAGCAATTTATTCTATAACAGTAAAAAAGAACTCAACAATAATACTGTAAAGAAGAACTAAAGAAGAATGCAACGACCAACCATGCTTCCAGTGGATTCATGATAGAGAATGCTATCCATCTTCTAATAGAGAAGGGATGAACTTAGACTGAGATTGAAACTTTTTTTTTTTGACATAGTCAACGTGGGAATTTGTTTTGCTCTACTAGACGTGTGTATGTGCACCCATGTTTGTGTACACATTTTGGTGTCAGGTTGTGAAGGCCTTTAAAAGCTAAACAGGAATATATACTTGATCCTATGGGCACTACTACAGTGTATTGAGAAGGGAATATGTTCAGGTCTGTATTGAAGGAAATTCATTTTGGTGGCAGTGTTCAGGTTAGACATGAGTAGAAAACAAACAGGGAGACCAATTAAGAAGCCTTTATAACAATCTGGACCAAAGATGATTAGGGCATAAATTATGGGTTTGACTGTGTATGTACAGAGAAGAGGTCAGTTGTGAGAGACGTGGAGGTAGAAACAGCAAGGATTTGGATATATGAAGCAAGAGGTTAATGTCACCACCAGGTTATGAACCTGGGATAATGGAAAAAATGGTACCTTCAAAAGAAATAGAGACATTTGGAAGAGGTGGGTTTGGGAAAGAAAGATGAGTACAATTTTAGATATGTTGAATTTAAGAACACTGCCTCTTGTTCAATTCTCCCAAGCCATTCCTTCCCTTATTCTTAATTATTGTGAATCAGATTCCCTCGGCCTCAAAGAACATGAAGTTATTACTTGCCACAAAGTTGGATATTAGTAGAGATTCTAGAACAGTCTAATAACCTGGCTTCATCAATAGACATCTCTCTAACCTCTGATAATCTGCCAGATCTACTTCCTCTATGGTTAACATTTTCCCATCCTATTATACTCTCCTCATTTCAGTGATTCTGACAGCCCTGGCTGTCATTGCTTTAAAAAAAATTCACAATCCCCCACTTCCTGCTCCTTTACACCCAACATCCTCAACTCTAGCCCCCAGATGTCCTACTTCTGTTCTGCCTACCCCTTTCATTGTGTTCTCTGGAATACTTGGTTCATAGTTAACAAACTTGTTTTTCATTTGCCACTCCTTCAATCTGCTAACTCTCACAGACCTAGCTCTTTTCTGATGGTATATCATTACCTGGCCACCCTTTTCCATATACATCACACTTTCACTTAGACCATTCAACTCAATGGTCATAGTGGGATACTTGGATAACTCCTTGCTCGCCATTGCCGCTTCCAATCTCTTCCACTATCAACATCACTGAATAACTTCTACTCCTTTGAGGCTCATTCAATCCAAACTTATCACTCAATTAAAATGATGAAGTTTGCCACATTGATTGACTCTTCCTTTCATGAAATATTTTTCTGTAGCACGTGATGCTGTTCGACAGCATTTTATCCAGAGTAGAGAGGTGTACAGGTGTGAAGGAACACTAGTACCTCTAATGTGAGGACTTTTCAAGGCTGCTTTCCACCTTTGATGTCCACCTGCTACCCAACTCTCCTGTGACTACAAGAAGCTGTAGCCTGCATTGTGGCCACACCCCACTAAACTGTTTTGTCAGATGGAATAAACCAGGTTGAGGGTAACCAAAGGGCCTCAAACCTGTCAGTGAGTTAGAGGGGTGTGAAGATTTTTGCCAGCAGAAGTGGTGGATGTGAAAAATTTGTTCCAACAGGCCATAAAGGCAGCAGAAGCAGGTGCTATGGAGCACTTAGAACTTGATTAGACATCAAAGACGCCAAGGTCATCCACTGCTTCCCAAGGCATCACCAGTTTTCTTGACTTTTGTCTCGCCACTGGACTCCTATGACTCTGGAAGGGAAAGTGAGGCCAACGACTTTGGGCAACTCTCCTCACATAAATCCAATTTATGCATGAGTCAAAAGACATCACTTATACCATTTTACCATTTTTACCTAACTCAAAGTCCTGTAGTGACAGGCAAGTGACAGCAGCAAGTGCAGATACACTGGGAGCTGTAGTCACAACCCTGCATGCAGATGACCCAGGCTGTAGGGTCATCTTCCCACTGGACTGAAGCAACAGATGAGGAGGAAGAGAACCAAGAATGAGTATTGTCACAAAAACCTAAAGAGGAGAGACATTCTAGGAGAAGTCAACAGCATCAAATGCAGCAGACAAGTCCAGACAAGATCACCACATTTAGCCATTTAAGAAGTCATTGGTAACTTCAGAGATAGTTGTTTCAGCTGAGTGATGCAAGTCTGCAAAGGACTGAAAAATGAATGGAGGAGAAGAAATCGAGACAATGAGTGAAAAAAAAATTTTCTAGGAGTTTGAGAAAAGGGAAATGAGATAGAGAATAACATATTGAGGAAATGGTAGAATCTAATGAATATTTTTTTAAAGTTGGGGAAACATTATCATGTGTAGAGGCAGTAGGTAAGGGACTAGCAGATAGGGAGTAAGAGATACATGTTTGACAGGCAGACAGATATGTATTTATCTATATAGATAAATTTCTACATAACAGACATTTACAGTACATTAAAATTTGTAAAGTACTTTATAGTCATCATCACATTTGAGCCTTATTTAAACCCTGTGAAGCAAGGACTACAGGTACATTACCTTCAATTTACACATGAGAAAACTGAGGCTGACAGAGGTTGACTTACCCAGGGCTACACAGTGTCTGAGGTCAGATTTAAACCCAGATCTTCCTAACTCCAAAACCAACACTCCATCCATGTAACCCTAAAGACCATCCCGATCTTTTCTCTTAGAGAAATGCAGAATTTGCAATATCTCCTGCTCTTACTTTTCAGAGTATTGGTAAAATTCCATAGTAGGCACAATCCTCTTTTATCCCAAAGATAGCTGGCTCTACTCCGTGCCTGGAATACTCTATCCCCTCACTTCCACCTCTTACGTTCCCTGTCTTCCTTCAAAACTCAGCTCAAATTCCCATCTTCTGTACAAGTCCATTCCCAGAACTGCAACCCCTCTGCTGCTAATGCCTTTCCTCTCAGCTAACCTTTTATCGACTCTTCTTATACAGACATTAATATTTACATGCAGTCTCTCCATTAGAATGTGAGCTCCTCAAGAACAGAGACAATGTGTTTGCCTTTTTTTTTATTCCCAACACTTAGCACAGTGCCAGACACCTAGTAAACATTTAGTAAATGCTTGTTGACTGACTGTTGTAGCCACAACTGTTTTGGCACCTCCTACCCTGCTGCTTGGGGACCAAGTGAATACACGAGCTGCCTCTTTAGATCTCACAATGGAAACAAGAAACAAATAGGAGACAAATCACATCCTAGGTTCAGGCTTGCCTAAGAAGCTATAAGGTCAGGGCTTGCAGTTAGGCAGGGGGGAGCTACACCCTCATCAGACCCTCTAGAGACCTTAGAGAATCATTCTTGTACTTTGAAGCTGGCAGGAAGGGGAGACCTATGAGTAGGAATCATCCCTGCGCTTTATCTATGGAGTTCCTGCTCATTATCCAATTAAAAGACTTCATTCAGACTAGCCAACATGATAAAACAGGAAAATGATAAATGTTGGAGAAGAAATGGGAAAATTGGAACACTAATGCATTGTTGGTGGGGTTGTGAAATGATCCAACCATTTTGGAGAGCAATTTGGAACTATGCCCAAAGGGCTATAAAAATATGCATACCCTTTGACCCAGCAATAGCACTTCTCAGGCTATATCCCAAAGAGATCATACAAATGGAAAAAGGACTCACATGTATAAAAATATTCATAGCAGCTCTTCGTGTGGTGGCAAAGAATTGGAAATTGAGGGGATGCCCATCAATTGCGGAATGGCTGAACAAGTTGTGGTATATGAATTATATGTGGAATATAATGGAATACTATTGTGCTATAAGAAATGATGAGCCGGACAACTTCAGAAAAACCTAGAAAGACTTGCACGGACTGACGCTGAGTGAAGTGAGCAGAACCAGGAGAATGTTATACACAATAACAGCCATGCTGTGCAATGACTAACACTGATAGACTTAGCCCTTCTCAGCAATACAAGGATCTAAGACATCTCCAAAGGTCTCATGATGGAAAATGCTATCCACATCCAGAGAAAGAACTATGGAGTTTGAATGCAGATGGAAGCACACTATTTGCTATTTTTTTCTTCTGCTTTATTTTGCTTTCTCTTTCTTGTGGTTCTTCCTATTGGTGCTAATTCTTCCTTACAACATGACTAATGCGAAACTATGTTTAATAGGAATGTATATGTATAGCCTATATCAGATGCACACCATCTTGGGGAGAGAGGCGGGGAGGGAGGGGGAGAAAAATTTAAAACTCAAAAGCTTATGGAAGTGATTGTTGATAAATCAAAATAAATTAATAAAAAAAAAAGACTTCATCACCACACAGCCATGAGTAATCATGGCTGACAAGAAGCAGTAAGAGGTTATCTATATGTATTTAGAAGGGGGGGAGGAGGAAGGACTCCTCCATCTTGCATGCCAAAAGTAGGCCCAGTCTTGGCTTCCCTAGGATTGCCTGGAACACCAGCTGATCATGCTGTAAGTGGAAGGGGGAGGGGAAACCCTACAGGGGTGCTACATTTAAAATAATGGTGTTGGACTCAACCATTTTTAAACTCTCTTCCATCTCTGCATCTTATGGTACTGTAATATAGTTTGCTTGTTGGATAAGTATTGTATTGAATTTTGTCTTGGCTCCACTGTAGTCTGAATGGCTGGTGCCTATCACTTATTCTATATCAGCTTGAGTAAATGGACTGCATTGGAAGTAGAATGAAATGAATTGCAAATAGCATTCAAAATCCAAAACTCCACTACTTCTTTTAACTCAATTGAATTCAAATCAACAAGCATTTACTTCACGCTTAGCAGTATAGCAGGCACTGTGAAGTGTAAAAAACACATATCCCTACTTCTGCAACATTTACAGTTTAAGCAGGGAGAGTTCTTCAGCACATACTGTACATAGAGTTATAAACTCTTTTGGGCCCATACTGTGTTACAAGGAGTTGTTCCCTAGGTAGCAAGTCATAAATGGAATGCTATTACAGTAGAATTTTGCAACTTCTTGATGGGAAGTTGAACAGTCTAGAAAAACTAACTTAGATTCTATGCCTGCTCCTAAACCTGATCTTGTGCCCTACCTTGGCAGTCCCAGGTCTACTCTAAGCAATGGCTTCGGCCCAGCCCAACTCCATTCCACAAAACTGCTCTCTCAACACAAACCAATCTGCTAAGTGAAACAGAAAAGAAGGAACAGTAGATTCAAAGGGGGTGTGTGTGTGTGTGTGTGTGTGTGGGTGGGTGGGTGGGTGGGTGTGGGTGTGTGTGGGTGTGTGGGTGTGTGTGAGATAAAGGCATTATTTCCTTCTGAAAGAGTACAGGTAAGAGAATCTATTGACCTCTTCCATTCTAGGATTGGTCTCCTGTATGAAGTTTTTTGCCGGGACAAAGAGCCTATGTATTCCTTATATAAAGGACAAAATTGGGACAAATGCAAACAAGACTACAAATGGCAGAATTTCTCATCCCAATCAAACTCTTAATGGAACTCTAAAATTCTTTTTTTTAACATTTTAATAATTTACTTATTTTTAGTTTTCAACATTCACTTCCATAAGATTT
Source organism: Vombatus ursinus (assembly GCF_900497805.2). Classification (NCBI taxonomy): domain Eukaryota; kingdom Metazoa; phylum Chordata; class Mammalia; order Diprotodontia; family Vombatidae; genus Vombatus; species Vombatus ursinus. The sequence continues at coordinate 42,731,694 of NW_020954557.1, read as the reverse complement.
TGAATTTTAAATTTTCTCCCCCTCCCTCTGGAACCCTAAAATTCTTGATTAACACAATTTAACTTTTCATTCTAAAAAAAAATCCTGCCCTTGGTTATCCCACTCTGGTAGTGACCCCGTTATTGCCTAATTAAAGAGAATTATTGGTGCATATTAGCAGTATTCAGGGTCACAGTTGGATTGTACATCTTTCCCATGGATCATCTTCATGACTCGAAGAGGGTAGGGAGAAGGACATATATACATGTTAAACCCGTTCTTACCCCCTGCATCTCTGACTAGCCCTTTCCCCCCGCAGACGCTTCACTTGGCATCAGCTCATGGCTGAACAAATGACTCATGAATTCTAATTCATTCTTCTAGTCTCAGCTCTCCCCATTCATGCTGGGAGGCCAAATTACAGTATTTTCTTATTTTGTCTCTTTACTGTGTGTCTTATTTATCTCTGTTGTGCTGCCGAGTTTCTGGCATTCTTTCAAAACCCTCCTCATTCCTACCTGCTATTTGTATCCTCGGTAAAATCTTCAGTCGGCTATAGTGTGTTTCTCTTGACCTTCTGGAAGATTTCTATGCTTTTTATCTCTTTGTCATGTCATTTGGGTTCATGAATCTGAAATTGAATTTTGGGATGCAACTCACCCCACTTTGATATGTATTTTGTCTAAGCAACAAGTGTTTGTATTCATTTTAGAGTTTAACATTTCTTCTTCTTAGACATGTGGCTGCTAGCAGCAACATCTCTAACCACCCACTTGGGCTGCTAGTTGAAACAGGTCTTAGTGGCTTCTGGTGAGTTATAGCTACTGTGTAAATTGACTGAAAGTCAACCTACATTAAATTAAAATGAAACTGATTTGAGCTCAGAAGTCCCCCACATATGCTTTCCTCTGATTTCTTTAGCCTCTTCCTCCTGACAGTATCTGGTCTTTACCTCCTTTCTGAGATGGAATCATTCTACTTCTCCTCGTATTTTCGGGTGGGTAAAAGCTGAAATGTTCCTGGTGCCACAAGCTTCAATCCATTTAAACTTTATTCATGGAATTGATGAAAGACAGCACTATGTAGTGGAAAAAGGGCTGGTCTTTGAGTCAGGAAGATTTGGTTTCAAGTCCTTCCTCTGACATGTCCTGGCTGTGTGACCCTGGGCAAATCACATAATCATTCAGGGTCCTAGACAACCCTCTAAGACTATAAGGTGCAGAGCAGATTGGTGTAGGGGGTTTCTTCAATAGGGGTCCCCTACACCAAATGAGTCCCAGGTCTGGACAGGTATTCTCCTAATGTTTCATTTAAGTTAGACATTGGTAGCCACTTCCTGGAGTTTGGAGGGAAGGAAACAAGATGGTCTCTATGAAAATGGCCTTCTACATCTGTTCACTTAACCTTCCTACCATTCTGAATTCTGGAATTCAAAGCCTGGCTCCAGTCCCACCTTTAATCCTTCCTCCTCCATCTCCCAGACCCATCCAGCCCACAACAACGGTGACTTCCTCTAAACCAATAGCACTCAGTAGCTATATTACTCATTTAGCAAGTAACCAAGTACTACCTTGTGACAGCTTTTTAATTTTTGTCCATGCTGTTCTTTACCTCTGCTTAATTCCTACCCTATACTTCACTGTGGTATGAAAGTGATCTTAGGATGTGATATTCAATGAAATCCTGTATATGTAATCATCTCCATCATACAGGGATGCAGCAGGCTCAGAGTTCTCTCAGCCAATTCAGAGTCACATCCTTCATAAGATTAAAGCAAAGCATGTTCACTGGACTGTCCTTTAGGACCTATTCAACCTGAGTAGGTGAAGGTGTGACATATGGAAGGTGCTTTGCAATCCTTGAAGTGCTATTAATTAATGCTGGCTATTTAAGAGGCAGTATGATCCCTGTCTCAGACACTTCCTATCTGCATGACCATGATGAGCAAGTCACTGGAATTCTCTGGGCCTCCATTGTAAAAAAAAAAAAAAAATACACCAAAACTCAATTGGATTATCCCCATTTTACTGATAAAGAAGCTGAGATTCAGATTACAACCCATCCATACTTCCCCACCCATGCAACTCCTGACTGGCTCATCTTCAAGCAACAGCTTTGATGCAGTCTAACACCATCCCACAGACCTGTGCACTCAACACATACCAACCTGCTTACCCTTTAATAGAAGGAGTAAAAGGAATAAAAAGCTCAGAGAATATCCATCGGCTTCTTTCCTTCTAGGGCTACTCCTTTGCCTTTTTCAGGAACAGAGAACCTATACATTCTTTCCTAAGTCTGACAATTAAGTTGGGCCCATCCAACATACTGAGAGCCTTCCTCAAGTTCTGTCAACATGGCAACTCAATGAAGCACCAAGGCTGCCCGTCCATTAGTTATTACCTGCTTTTTCCACACAACCAGGGCATCTTTTTTAACCATAGACAGACTCCTTTATGCTACTTCACCTTTATAATTCCTTGCTTATAATTTGTTACAACGTACTCACACTCACCACGTGTCGAGTGGATGATAATACTTATGATATTTATCTCATGGGGTTGTTGTGAGGGACAAATAAGATAAGCTTTAATAGCTTAAAAACTACATCAAGATTGGTGAGACACCCTGTCCATGCAAAGTTAAAGCACCATGTGGACGGCAGCCATTATTATCATTAGAAGGCTATGCTAGCAGAATCCAAACTCTGCTTTGTGCTTGGAGAGTTTATGGACACCAGCTCCACCATTCTTCCATACCTTTTAAGTGACAGGGCAAAATAAGGTCAATCCCCTTACTACAGACTACAAAACCCTGACCACTCTTGTATTTCGCTGAAATTCAGTCATGTCAAATTTTGCTTGACATAAGTAGGCCCTCGGCCGGAACTTGAAAATTATAGAATCTGAAAGGGACCTTGGAAATCAGCTCATCTTATGGATGAGGGAAGTGATTTGTCCATGATGATATGGATAAGAAGGGGCAGAGTTGGGACTAGAAGCCAGGTCATCTGACTCCCTCTTACAGCGCTGGTTTTCTTAAAGCACATCACCTCTCCCGTTTTTGTCATATGGGAATTTTCAGTGTGTTGTCATGGAATTTGACCTTCCATCCTCCAGGCATTTTACTCTTTTTTACATTCTAAGTACAGTGTCTTTGACTGGCCTCCTCTTCCTGAGTCTAATGACGCCCACAGGGAGGTCATTTTCTCTCTTCTTTTTTCCTATTATCACCTTAGCCAGCCTTTGCTAGCTCTCTTTGCCACTGCATATGCCACATCTTTGTGTGCCCTTTTGTCCTGCTATCCCGATTTTATGACAAGTATTTATTTCTCTGTTTTCTGTATTTGCCTAGATGTATTCTGACCAAGCTGATGGTAAAACTCTCCCAGCTCAGCAGGAAACCGTTCCTCACAGCAATTACACCTGCTGTCTTCCTTTTCATTTTCCTTCAGCTCCTGATGAAATTGTATTTTCAGAAACCCTATGAATTCTTCCTTAGACTCTTACGTAACTCTATGTATTTAGCCATCTCTTTTCCATCTATCTATTTTGTTTACTTGGACATTTTGCTCATTTTCTCTCATAATATCCTGTCTACTGCTTAATCTTCGGTTTCCCCTTCTACAGATTGTCATTTGTTCTCACGCTTTTAAAATGGGTGGCGGAAGATTTCTCTGGGGCCCATTTAGTAAGTTGCAGTGGGAAATCTATGAAACTGCAGATTTTAAAGTTTTGAGTATTTTTTTTTTAGTTTTCTTTCAAATAAAACTTATAAAAATGTTCTTTGGCTCAAGTGGCATAGTGGAAAGAATGGATACGGAGTCAGGGAAGATTTCACTTTGAAGGACAACTCAGCTAGGTTATCTGTATAACCTTGGACATATCTATAATCTCTCTGGGACTCAATTTCTTCATTTATTAAAAAAAAAAAAGATTGGACTCGACTAAATTATGGCTAAAGTCCCTTCCAGCTCTAAATTCTATGATTCTGACTTTAGAAATATTGTATCTTAGAGAGCACCTGATATTCATATAGAAAGTGTTTTCAAAACAAAGACTAGACCAGAACAACCTCTCTCTATTAATCAATACTTAGGGAGTTGATCAAACAATACTTTGATCAAATCAAATCAATACTTACCTCTCCCTAGCAACAACTAGGTTATACCCAGAGAATCAACTGAATTCATGTTCTCTGAAACCTCATCTTCATATCTAGAATAGTGCATAGCTAAGTTATAATGGCTTTCTATACCTATCCTCTTCTCTTCTTTCTATATATTCTCTCTCTTGGTTATCTTATCTGCTCCCAGATGTTCAATTATCTTGTCTATGCAGATGACTCTCAAGTCAACTAGCCTTTATTAAACACATACTAAGTGCCAAGCATGGTACTAAGTACTGAGGATACAAAGGAAGACAAAAATCAGTCCCTGCTCTCAAGGAACTTACAGTCTAATGGGGAAGACAATATTCAAACAACTAAGCACAAACTAAGTATATCCAGGATAAACTGGATATAATTAATAATTCAAACCTTTTAATTGTTTTACAAATGTTTATTGTAGAAGTTCCTTTTACTATGCTACCATATGTCAGCTGCCTCCTGATTCTGCTCCTGTGAGTTCTTCCTGGAAACACCATTTTGGGGAAATTATATAATCTAGGGAAGGCAATAAAATTAAGGAAAACTGGGAAAGGCTTATTGTGGAAGATGAAACTTTAGGACCACTAATTGCCTGGTGAATGTCTCACTTGGATGCCACATAGACATCCCAAATTCTACATGTCTGCATGAGATAAAAACTCATTATCTTTCATGCTCCTTCTAGCTCCACCATCATTCCAGTCTCCCAGTTTTGCCACCTTCTGAGTCATCATCAACCCTTCCCTCTCCTTTACTCCTCATACCCAATCAGTTACCAAGTCTTTGATTCTACCTCCACAACATCTGCCACATCTGTCCCCATCTCACCAGTCATACAACCACTACCAGAGCTCCATCCTTAGTCATCTCTCACCCAGTCTTTTGTAATATCCTCCTACTCTATCCCCTTGCTTCTAGGAAGTCTCTGCCTCACTAATCCGTTTTACACAGAGCTATCAAATTGATATTACTTAAACACAGGTTTGATTCTGTCTTACTCTTCTAGACCCATGCTCTAGAAGCTTCATTAGCTCCCTATTCCATCTATGATGAAGCACAAACCCCTCTGCTTAGCACTTAGAATCATTCACAATATCCATCCAGTCTATCTTTCCAGACTTGTTTCACATCTCTTCTGATACTCTGTGTTTCAACCAAACTGGACTATTTGCTTTCCCCTATATACAACACACCAAGTACTGTCTCCCTACCTTTTCACAGGCTGTCCTCTCTCTGACCTGGAATATACTCTCTCCATTTCCATCTCTTTGAACTCCTGACTGCCTTCAAGTCTTAGCTCAGGCACTAACTCCTACATAGAGCCTTTCCTGAATCCCCAAATTGTTAGTGCTCTCCTTCCCCAAAAAATATGTTGCATTTATTTTGTACATATTTACTGTTTACTTATATGTATACATTCTATATCCACCCCCTCCAGTAGAATATAAGCTCCTTGAGAGCAGGCACTGTTTTGTTTTTGTCTTTGTATACCCAGTACCTAGCATAGTGACTTGCATATAGTGTTGTTGTGCAGTCATTTTTCAGTCACATCTGACTCCTTGTGAACCCATTTGGGATTTTCTTGGTAAAAATACTGAAGTGGTTTGTCATTTCCTTCTCCACCTAATTTTGCAGATGAGAAAACTGAGGTAAATAGGGTTAAGTGACTTGCCCAAGGTCACACAGGTAGTAAGTGTCTGACCAAATTTGAACTCAAGAAGATGAGTCTTCATGACTCCAAGCCCAGCTTTCTGTCCACCACACCATCTAACTGCCCTTGTATATGGTAGGTAGGCACTTAATACATGCTTATTAAATTCAGTTAGTCAATCAACAAGCATTTATTAAGGACATCCTACATGCTAAACAGAATGTTGAGCAGTGGGGACACAAATAGAAGAAAAAAGACAGTCCCTGCCCTCAAAGGAGGTTATATTCAAGGTGGTGTAAATGACTAAGTCCAAAGAATAGGAGATGGCTAGTGTGGGTCTTTCCCCAAAATGGTGTTTCCAGGAAGAACTCACAGGAGCAGAATCAGGAGGCAGCTGACATATAGTAGCATAGTAAAAGGAACCTCTACAATAAACATTTGTAAAACAATTAAAAAGTTTAAATTATTAATTATGCTTAAATTGATTTCAGCCTATCTCTACTGACACAGTTGTTATCCTCAAGAGCTTATGATTCAGATAGTAAGGAAAGAGATATGTATGCATGTTGTGAGCCATATAAATCAGGTCCATTTGATGGTAGATGTGACCACCTGCCATTCAATGCTAGTCCAATGCAGAAAATAATGAAAGAACCATTCAAAACTAAAATATCCTATGTCTATTAGTGATATAAATGTAAATTTTCTTGCAATTAATATATTGGACAATACAAAAGCCAAAAGTTATTCAAAGATATGCTGAGACTTTGGGAATTTGTCTTTGATGCACAAAAAAGGCAGATAAAGGCAATAGAACAGGGTCCCATTTGGACAGGAGTTTATTTATTCTGATTTTATGAAATTAAAACCAACAGTACTAAAGGTTTTCAATAGCCATGAATATTTCCACAAGCTTGAATACAGTTCAAATCTATTTGCAGTCAAGAGGATTGTAAAGAAACTTGTATTCCTTTGCTTAAATCTTGTTGCACTTTGCTCCATAGTTTTGAAATGTGTCTGGAAGAAAAACTTTCTGGGCCTTTTAAGAAGACAGGTCATAAAAAAAGATTATAGTATGAACTCCAGTGGAACCCACATGACATGATGCCATATGGCATAATCCCTTTCCTCTATTCCTCTTTTTCTTGGCTCTGGAGCTTGTTAAAATATAACTATATATATATATATATGTACATATACCTACATAGGTATATACATACTTATATGTGTATATATGTATATATACATGCTTTTATGCATGTGTGTTACATACATATGTGTACACATATATACATTGCATGGTCTAGGGGAATAAAATACAGATTAAATTCATACTCTCATTATTTGTCTTTGCCTATCACCTTGGGCTGGCTGAAGACCCTGGGGAATACCACCAGAAGAAAAGTGCCCAGGTCAGACTGAAACTCACAGAGGATAGTTACATATGCTAGCTAGTACATTGAAAACACTAATTAAACTTCCACTTCTCAGTACATCCTATCAAACTTTATTAATTAATATGTGCAAACAATACAAACATCAGTCCCTTCGAAGAACAAATAGCAAACCTCTGAGCCTCAGAGATCCTGGTAAGTGTCTTTCATATGGTTCCCCCTTTGCCCAGCCTAAGGTTGTGTGTCTCCCTGAGTTGGTCGTCTGGCAAATCTTCATCAGTCAATCAACACTGCCCTCTGTTCAAGTATCAAGAGTAGAGGAATATAGGAGGCTCTCCTGGTCATGTCCTAGGACTTCCCTATGGCTAAAGTCTCTGGTAGGTTTCTTATAGTTTTTACCTATGAGTATTCCTAAGTTGATTATTTAAGAAGTTCATAAATTGTTTACATAATTTGATTGGAAGCTCATATGTAAGCTACTGATAAAGTTGTTTACGATATTTTTCATTGATGGTCTATTTCATCAGAGGGCCTACATTTGCCTATCAATTATTTAAGAATGCATACATGTTGTTCATATCATACCATGTAACTGTTTATCTTATTATTGAAAAACAATTTCCAGAAAAACCACATACTCAAACCACTTAATCACAAAATGGAGACTTAAAGCAGAGTGGAGTCAGTTATGCTCAGTTGACAAATTTATTCCTACTCTCTTATTAAGATAATAAAACTTATTCTAACGACCCAGACCCTTTGCTTAGGTACCTCCCCATTTTCTAACCTCACACTAGGCACTGGATGAGTCTACAATTCTCTATTCCAGATTCCCATGATGCCTCATTCTCTATTCCTCCCAAATAATAACTCAAATATAGATTAATATGCTAAATTGTTCTTTTATCTAGTAATGCAATATCCAATGGTCAAAAAAGAAGGGACAGAAAATGCAGAGGGGGAAAGGGAACCCCTCTGGGTGTATGCAGCCAGCTGCCACAAGAACTTGGACTTTCCTGTGGTTATTTCTTCTACTCACAGAGACAAAGAGAAACACCAGCCCCAGAGGACTGGGATGATTAAGGCAGCTGATTTTCCCCCCAGCTCAGAGGAGGAAACTCTCTTTAGGAGAAGCAAGGGTTATTTTAGTCAGCCTGGTGCTCCAGGCTCACTAGTTACAGTCATTCTTGGGGTGGCCAACTGCATTGTTCAACAAGTTGCAAATGCTGTACTAATGGCCCTTCCTTATGTCTTTGAAGATGTGAGCAAAGAAAAACAAATTCCATGCTAAAAGCTTGACTCTGCAAAATCCACAGAGATTCAAGATGGAGGCAGCCCTGCCCATCTGAGTCACAACTTCCCTCTTCCTTCTACCTGTGTTTCTGTTCCAGAACTCCCCACGACCCCATTCCAACCATCTTCATGGACAGCTTTTCCAGAGTCTCAGTTCCAAAACATCTCTTGCTGTTCTTTCTGGCATTGTTATGCCTTGTAGGTCAGGGCTACATGTGAGGAACCATTCACCAAGAGGAAGAGTATCTAAGGAAATTCATAGATAAGCAATGCAGGTAGGAACATTACCACTCTTTAGGTAAGGGCCATTTAGAGTCATAAGATGGAGATAAAGTGAGTAGGGCCTTAGAGATCATAGGATAATATATGTATGAATTGTTGCAGGAAATTTCATTGGTCATTTCTAGGCCAATCTGCCATTTTAAATCTGAGGAAACTGACCCCCCCCCATCTCCCCAACTCCCAGGCTATGAATAGCCATCTTGGAAAGAATTAAGGACAATCAGGGTTCATTAAGTAACAGGTAACTCTTGTTAAGGAGATAATTAACAGAGTAGCCAGTACCTGAACTTTTGATAAAGAGGTAATTAACATCTTTCCTGAATTGCAGTCAAGAGTAGACTGGGCTAGATGGAACTGGGAGTCATGATTAGGCAAACCAAGAAAGAAAGATAACATCCCTACTCTAGGTTCAAAGGGGAAAAGTTTCAATGAGTGGAGTCTTAGCCTTAGTAATTTGTACTTGGGAGTTGGTATTTCTTTTATCCTCGTTTTTAACTACAGTTTTAACTACAACATTAATTGTAAGTTAAAAAGTGAAAACTAAGATACAGGGTGACCCAAAAGCCTTAGTGTAGCTTTCGGCTTTAATAGTTTAAATACTTTGGGGACCCTATATATATGTGTTTTGTGTGTACATATATATATATAAACATATATACATACATACATATATACACACATGTATATAGTTTATGTATATATGTATATGCTACTTTCTTAATAAAAACTATATTTTTGTAGCAAAAGTGTAATGAAGTGAATAGATTGTTAGATTAGTGCTTCTCTCGATTATCCACACTTGAAGGAATTTTTACCATTATGCGTAAGAGATTCTAAACTGGCACCAATATTCTGATGGAAGTGCAGATATATATACCTAGGAGAAGGTAAAAATACCTCCATGGAGGGAGCAAGAGAGATAAGGAAAAAGGTAATTTAAAGTAAGATAGGGAAAAGAGAAAGAGAAGAAAGTTTATACCCATATGTACCTATCTTCATATGGATTTAACATGGATCTGAAAGAAGTAGAGAGCAATTCAATGAAATCTAAAAATAACAAATAATAATGCCTAGCATCTATGTAATAATTTAAGGTTTGCAAAGCACAAAAAATATATATATAATATACATATTATTTATACTACACACACATGTATATATATATATTATATATATATATTATATATATATAATGTTGTTGTTTGACTTTCATTCTGGAAGAGGACCATGGCATCAGGGAGGTGATACTATGACTTACAAGTGAATTGGATTTAATTGAGGGAAGGCTGTGCAAAGTCACCAGCCTTACTTTCTCCTCTGGAGCCAATTGGGTCCAGTGACCAGATAGATCAGGATACTTGGAGATGGCCCTGTATGCAGTGGGAGACATTGGCCTTTTTAAGCTAAGGTCTTTAACAGCCAAAGGACCAGACTCATTAGGATGGAGGATGGATGTTGGGAATAGTAAAAGATGAATTGTGCCAGCTTGCAGAGAAGAATCTGAACTTAATCCCTAAAGATGATAGGACTTGGAGTTGCCAGGCAGCTGAGAAATCATTGAGCTCTAGCCCCTCAGTTTACCAATGAGTAAATTGAGATTCAGACAGATTAAGTGGCTTTCCCAAAGTCACCCAGGTAACAGAGCCAGAATTCCAACTCAGGTTCCGTGACTCTAAATACAATGATTTTTCCCCATTATATTGTGCTCCCTTTTCCCCCTTCCAGCTCTTAAGAATATGTAATTCTCCTAATTCTACAATTTAATTCGATAAAGCAAGAGAGAACCATTAAGGATTCTTGACATGATGAAAAGGGTATTTTGAAAAGATTGATTTGGCAGCAACGGGCAGGATGACTGGAGTAAGGACAAATGAGAGTCAGAGAGTCGGGAATTAGGAAGCTGCTATGGTAATCCAGGTGAGAAATAATTAGAATGAGGCCGTGGCAGGAGGAATGGAGAAAATGAGAAAAATCCAGAAGACATTTTGAACAAAGAACCAATAGGACCTAGTGACAGATGAATTCAAGGGGCAAAAGAAAAGGAGACAAAAGCAAAAACAAAGTTTCATATCCGAAAGATTAGAATTGCTATAGCATTAGTTTTAGAATATGGAAATTGGAGAAGGAATCCATCAAGGGGGTGAGGGAGAAGTGAAGATCATTAATTCTACTTTAGATATACTGAGTTTGGGGTGACATCAGGGTATTAGAGGGGGGAATATGCTATAAACAGTTAGAAATAAGAGACGGGTCTCAGATGAAAGGCCAGGGTTCAAGGAAGAACTGATAATAGCTAAAGTTGTTGCAGAGGGAAGATCACCAAAGGAATCTGAATAAAGAAAGGCAGATGGCCAAGACTCAAGCCTAGGAAAAGAAGAACGAAAAGGTTAGAAAAGGAATAGTGAATTGAATCAGCAAGCATTTATTAAAATCTCATATGTGCCAGACATTGTTTTAAGTGCCAGGGATACAAAAAAAAAAATACAGTCTTTGTCTTTAAGGAGTTCCTAACCTGACATGGGAGACAACATACAGACAGCTATGTACAAACAAGACATATATAGAATAAATTGAGAAACGCTCAGAGGGAAGGCACTAACATGAAGGGGGATCAGAAAAAGTTTCTTGCAGAAGATAGGGTTTTAGCTGAAACTTGAAGGAAGCCAAGGAAATCAGGAGGCTTAGATGAAGAGGGAGAAAATTCCAGGCATAAGGGGACAGCCAGTGAAAATGCACATTTCCGGGAGATGGAATGTGCTATGAGAGAAATAGTAAGGAAGCCACAAAGTAGACACAAAAGTAATGAGAGAACCAGGAGAACAGTGTCAAGAAAGCCAAGGTAAAGGAGAGTTTTAAAACAAAGGGTATAATTCAGGCAAAGAGGATGAAGACTGATTAAAGATATGAGTGACCAGTTACCTTAGAAAGATCACATTCATTGGATTGATGGAGTCAAGAGCCAGAAGGCACCAGGCTGAGGATGGACTGGAGGCAATTTTGAATCAAGGAGTGTGTCTAGAAAAATGAAAGAGAATCAAACAGGCAAAGTGAAAGTTTTTTGTTTTAATTGAGATGGGAAGACCTGTGCATCTGCAAACCCACTTGTAAATTGGGGATCTGATTCTCCAAAGAACCAGAGAATTTCAGAATTTTAAGGGCTTTCATTGGCCATTTAGTCCAACCCAAAAAGAATCTTGAAAAACAATCCTCTCAGCAACATAACTAACAAGTGGTTAACCAGACTTTCCTTAAGGACCTCCAGTGAATAACAATAGTTTTTAATAATAGCTAGCATGTATATAGTGCTTTGCAAGTATCTCATTTTATCCTCAAAACAACTCTGGCAGGCCAGTGCTATTATCATCTCCATTGCTGGTTGTGGAAACTTGAGAGAGGTTAACAACTTGCCCAGGATCACACAGTTAGTAAAGGTCTGAGACCAGATTAGAAACTAGGTCTTTCTGACTCTAAGTCCAGTACACTATCCACTGTGACCCTCAGTGTCCTAGTAAAAAAGGAACCCACTGCTTCTTGAGCAAGCCCTTTCTGTTTATGTTGTTGTTGAGCTGTTTTTCAGTCATATCCAACTCTTCATGACCCCATTGACAATTTTCTTGGCAAAGATACTGGAGTGATGTGCCATTTCCTTCTCCAGCTCATTTTACAAATGAGGCAACTGAAGCAAACAAGGGTAAGTGACCTGCCCAGGATCACACAGCTGGTAAGTGTCTGAGACTGGATTTGAACTCAGGAAGATAAGTCTTTCTGACTCCAGGCCCAGCGCTCCATCCACGGTGCCACATAGCTGCCCCATAAATCTCATTTATGGATTGCACTAATTGTTAAGAAGTTTTCCCTAACATCAAGTCTAAATTTGTCTCTTCAGTTTCTACTAATTGCTACTGGTTTGACCTTTTGCCAAATAGAACCAATCTAATCTCTCTTTCACATGATGATCTTTGTAAATATTTGAACATGACTACCATGTTGTTCCAGAGTCTTCTCTTCTCCAAATTTAACATCCTCATTTTCTCCAATCTATTCTCATGTGATAGAGGTCAAGGCCATCACCATGCCGATCACTGTCCTCTAGACCTTCTCCAGTGTATTGGTGTCCTTACTCAATTGTGGCACCCAGAACTCAATGCCATATTCAAGATGTGGACTGATCACGGAATCGGGTTGAATGTGATTAATATCAATATCCCTAAATGCAATTAATATGTAATATTCTTTCCAATTCTACCACCTTTGAAAAAGCAGAAGCCTTAGAGCAGCTTAAACTCAAGGTTGAATGTTACTACAACCCTAACATCTTGAAAGAGAGGACCTCTTTTTTCCAGCTACTACAATCTTCAGATAACCAACTGAACTCTTAGAAGTTCCAAACAAAAGTATTGCTTTTTTTAAAAAATTATTTATTTTATTTTTCATTTGTGAAATAAAACTAGCATTTCTATAACATAGTAGAATAAAAAAAAGATAATTGCATACAGAACTGCAAGTCTATTATGTACAACTTGCTATCACTTTTAAATATATAATAAAGTTATCATAGAAACTATTGTTATACTTTACAGATCTTGGGTGAATAAAATATAATTGTTCTATGTAAGGTATTGCTAATCATGTAACAACATGTCCACAGCACCTTTTCCAGATTATACCCACACTTGCACTTACAGGCTGGGATCCCAGAAAGGCAATTTCTTATTGTTGTTGTGGTGATGGTGGTGGTGGTGGTTCTGCATTTTCGAAGAGGGCCAGTGACATCAGAGGGTAATGTCTTGATTTGCCCACGAACTGGATTTAAGTGAGGCAGAATTATACAAAAGTCATCAGCCTCAATCTCTTCCAGAGCCATCAAAGTCCAATGGCAAGACAACAGTAAGGGAGGCGACTACCCCTAGGTTCAAGATATCCTAAGTGTCTACATTCCTAAAACTCAAGCTCCCAGCAATATGCTTACCTTTAATAATCAGCCAATAGACATAATTTGCCAAAAGCAAAAGCATTTACTGAGGAGGCATCATGAGAACAATAATAACAAAGCATTTCCCACAACCACACACTGGACAAGGTAGATGAATCGGGACACACATGGTAAAAAGGCACACATATGGAGAACCCACATAGTCCAGGCAATTCATACCTTTAACACTTCAGGGTCCCCATTTCCTTTTTCTTCTCATAGTGACCTCATTCTGCTCCTCCCGGCTGCAGCATCTCTGCTGGGCAGGTCACTAGGTGGGCCATCTGGGCCTATTCCTCTTTGTAGCCCAACTCATGTTGTCCAGAGCCAACTCTCTTCTTAGCTCAGAGAAGTAACCCTCTTCAGAGTTTTCTCCTGCCTCAACTCTTTACTGCATGGTTCATCCTGCTTGGTGTAGTGTCTCTTAATAGGCATTAGACAAGTAACTCTGCTGTAAGATTTCCAAGATATCATGACTAATGTCAGGTATCAAGAGAGAAGAGTGAAATCCCCTCCCTTAAGAGATGAAGTTACACTCTCAAGATCTAGATTCTTCTATAGCTAACTTTCTTCTCAACAGTCAGAGGTCCTTCTCAGAGTTGTTTCCTGGCATGACTCAATCCTAGGAAGTATGTCTCCCTTTTCAAAGGGCCACCAGGGACATGAGGGATTCTTAGCCGACCAACTGGTGGCTAGATGCTCCCTAATTTCATTCATTTTGATTTAAGAGCCACTTCCTATCTCCTCAGGGGGAAAGAGGTTAAACCCCCTTTTTATACTTCCTTTAATACTTAATACCTTGTCACTTCCAATGCTTGCTCCTTTTCTTCTACAATTTCATTACTTCACCTGGTGAGGGAGTGAAAATCAAACAGTCAAGTATGTCCTGATCAACTTCCCTACCCCACTACATATTTTATCTGTTATTTGATGTGTATAAAACTAGTATGCCTGGTTTTGATTTCCATCCAGACCTGTCTTCCTCCCAGGATTTGCATGCAGATATAAATCAGTAACTTAGAGTATGAGAAATTGCACAGGGCACTGAAAGGTGTAGGATTTGCCCATTATTATATTTCCAAAGCGAGGCTTGAACTTAGCTCTTCTGAGTCCAAGAGCAGCCTTGGAAATGTGGTACAGACTGAATTCGGAGTCAGAGGACGTGAGTCATACCACAGCCCTGCTACTCCTACGTGACCTTGGGCAAATCACTTACCCTCTCTTGGCTTCAACTTCAATTCTAGTTGATGCCTGAGGTCCTTTCAAGCTCTAAATCACTGATCCTCTGATCCAATAAGCCAAATTTCCTCTCACGGTACATATTGTCATATGTGTCCGTCTTCATATGGATCTAAACATACTTAAAGAAATTTGAGAACAATCCAAGGCAAGCTACAAATATACATAAGGCTGTATTTTGCGGGTTCTACATATTAAAGTTTTATAAGAACTGTGATTTAATCAACATAATTGCAATTTGCACTATGTTTGTTTCTGTGTAATTAGGCACACTCTCTTTGTCCCTGAAAACCCTGTGATTGGTGACACATGCTTTGAAGACAGAAGTAAGTGGACCTGTCAGGAAGCACCTGGCTCTCCACCCACCAGCCTCCTCCACACACTCACACTCTCAAGGGCAAGGGACCATATCTTATTTCTGTCCCACAGGGCCTAGAACAGTGCTTTGCACTTAGCAGGCCGTTTAAATGTTTGGGGATTTTTTTTTTAATTCAATTCAGTCCAGATGTTCCCACTTACCCCTCCACTCTCCTTCTAGTCTTGCTCTAGGAATTCAGCTCCTCATTGAACAGAAAGATATATTTTTTAAAGCTTTTGTGGTTTTATGCAGAAAGTGGCCTCACTTTTTCAAAGTTTCTGGATTCTGGTATCACACCTGCTTTCCATTTGTTCCTGTCTAGCTTCTGCTGTTCTCTTGGCTTCTCCCTGTCTGCCTGGATCCTGGCTTGTTGGCCTCCTGGCACCCAGATTCTCTCCCTCCCAACATCTAACCCCTCCATTCTCTCCTCTGGACACAATAGCCTGCTTTCCCACCTCTTCTGTAACCTCAGTCCTTTGTATCCTGGCTCTTTGCCACCATCATGACTTCTAATTCTTAAAACAAACTCTGTCTCCTCTCCCCACCCCCAGCCTAACACTTTTGTTCTGGTTTCACTTCCTTCCCTTAACAGTTTTGATCCTGTGCTCACACTGTTCTCTGTTCTTGAATCCATGGTCTTCCACCTTTTTAATCACCAACCCTTGATCACCTCTGCCATATACTTCTCTAGCTCTGCCCCCGAGCCACCAAGCACCACTGGAGGCAGTCAAGAACCACATTCAGTGGGTGCACTAAAAATTCATCCTATCATGTTGTAAGTGAAAGACCACTAAATTTGGAGTCAGAAGGCCTGGGTTAAAACTCCATCTCTGCTTCTTGCTATCTGGTTGGCCTTGTTTAAACCTGAATCTCAGTTTCTATAGCTATAATATAAAATTTGCTCATTCAATAAACATTTATTAAGCATCTACTATATGCTAGGCACTATGCTAAGCACTGGAGGTAACAAAAAATGAAACAGTTGAACTAGATGGTGTCTAAGATCTCTTCTGGCTGTTAAACTTGTATTCTAACCTCAATTGGACTCTCAGAGAAGCATAGTGATTCTTCTCTTCAAGTCTTAATAATTCCTTATCACACTCCCCACAGTTATCCAAGCCTTCTCTTCAAGTGCTCAACTCCATCCCCACTCTCCTCTCTCCCACAAGATGATCTGCCTCTTACTTTACTGGGGGGGAAAATGAGGTCATATGATGTGGGTTTCCTCTGAAATAGGAAGGAAGGAAATGAGAACAGGGGGAAACCTACAAGAAGTTTGAAGGTACAGAAGAGAATGGAGAAAAGCTTACATCAGGAAGGATCTCCTTCCTTATAAAAGGCCAATCCTTCCCCTTGCACCTAGGTGGATGTCAGTGAAGGGTGTCCTTCCCTTCCTGTCTCCTTGTTCCATCCATCTATTCTTTCCTTTATCATCAGTCTCTCTCTCTCTACTGTGTATTTTCCCGTTGCCTACAAACATATTCAAGTCCACCCAAACTTAAAGAAAAAAAAGAAAGGGAAAAATAGGGGAAAATCAATGGGCCTTACAATCTCTAAAACTCATTGCTGTTTTCTCTCTCCCCCTTCAACGCCTTCTAGAAAGAGTTGTTCATAATCACTGTCTCCACTTCCTTACCATTTACTCACACATTCCTAAATCCCTGTGTAATCTGAATTCTATGACAATCACTCTGATGAAACTGTCTGGTCAAGTCTGAATTGTCAAATCCAGGAGCCTTCTTTCAGCATTCATCTTGTCTTTCTGCAGCATTTGACACAGTCAACCATCTTCCCCCTGCTTGATATTCTCTGTTCTCTTGGCTTTCTGGGACACTGATGTCCCCTTGGTACTCCTGTTTCTCTGAATAGTCCTTCTCAATCTCTTTTCTTAGTGTCTCTCCTTCCTCCTACCCCCCCCAAAGTGTGGCCATGTCTCTCTCTGTCCCTCTTCTGTTCTCTTCTCTTCTCTTCTTTTCTCTCTTCTCTCTCTTCTCTCTCCTCTCTCTTCTCTCTCTCTCTTTCTCTCTCTCTCATGTCTTTACTGTTCCTTTCTTTGTTCTCTGTACTCTTACCCTAAATTCTTGTCTACACTTTAAAGTCCAACTCAAATGCTACCTCCTACATGAAGCCTTCACTGACATCCACTTAGGACACACTGATAACAGTGTTCCCCCTAGGACTACATATATCTCTTTGTAGTCACCTAATATATTTATTATTAAATACCTTGTCCTATAGTTATCTTTGTGTCTTATCTTCCTACTAAACTGTAAATTCCATGAGGACAGATTATGGATTGTAAGTACATTTTGTATCTACTGTAGCTCATAGTGCAAAGTAGGGACTTAGTAAATATTTGTTGAATGAATAAATAATTTCATCCATTCCTATGGCTTCAGTTATCACTCCTATATGGATAAATAAAGTATGTTTATATATGTAATATATATACACACAGAGAGACATGTGTATATAGAGAATTGTTATTGTTATTCAGTTGTTTCAACCATTCTGACCCTTCATGACCCCATTTGAGGTTTTCTTGGCAAAGATACTGGAATGCTTTGCCATTTCCTTCTCCAGCTGAACCATTTTTATCAGGCAATCAGAAGTTAAGAGACTCACCTGGGTTTAAGTGACTTGATCAAGCTCTAAGCACTCCACAGTGGCTACTTCAACCACCCTCAAGGCCATTGGAACAAATTGTTCTCATTCACCCATTCACTGGCAGAAGCCTTCACAGACTTGGGGTGGACGTCTCCCTCCCTCACTGACAGGTTCAAGGTTCATCAGTTACCCTTGACCTGGTTTAGCCAGTCTGCTAAGACAGTTTTATTGGGGTGTGACCCCTGTGCATGCTATAGCTTCTTGGAATCATAGGTGAGAGTTGGGTGGTAGATGGACACCAAAGGCAGATGAGCAGTCCTGAAAAGGGTCTTCACACCAGAGCGCTAGTCTTCTCTGTACATCCCATATACACCTGACCAACTAAGAGGTGGAAGAATGGGTGAAAGGACTGTACTTAAAAATATTTTTATATTCCGTACTCATTTGCACACAGAGGAGAGTATGGATGGAGTTGAGCATTAGAAGAGAAGGCTTGGATCATTGTGGGGAGTGTGATAAGGCGTTAGTAAGAGGTGAATAGAAGAATTACGATGCTTCTCTGAGAGTCCAGTTAAGGTTAGAACACAAGTTTCATAGCTAGAAGAGATCTTAGACACCATCTAGTTCATTTTTTTGTATCTCCAGTGCTTAGCACAGTGTCTAGCACATAGTAGGTGCATAATAAATTTAAGTTCCAATTTCCTGGCTTCTGAATTTGCTTGTAAATATTCTTCTAAAACATGTTAACATGACAGACCTAAATAATTTCTCCTTCAATCTGGTATTGACATTTTTTCCCCTCATAGTATGTATTTTTTGGGGGGTTGGGGGAGAAAGCTTTGGTGGCACTATTCATTTTTGTTCATTAGTAGATATACTTATCAGAGAGATTTTTCATACAAACACTCCCTAGGCAGGGTGCTTTTATGGGTTCTAGGAAGGCCTTCACTCTCCAAATACCTTTCTCCATCCATGCCTAATGGCTAAAATTGCACTGTTAAAACTTTACTCCTTCAGCTTGAGGCTCTGTCAGTTAAAACGTAAATAGAGATGGAAAGCAGAACACTGTGAGCTATTATCAGTCATTTATACTTCAGCATGAAAGAATTTCTATTCTAATCCTGAGAGCAGTATTTCTAATGGGAGAAGGGAGGAGAAGGATAAAAGACCTAAAGACACTGAACACCACCAGAAATGTTTTTGACAGAGTTAGAATTGGGGGTGTAGAGAAGAGGGAGGGAAGCTCTTCAAATGAGGAAAATGGCACAGAAAGAAAGGCCGATATTGCAAAGCAAAACTCAATCCACTTCCAAATTTTCATCTAGGACCAGACTTGGTTCTTATTATTCACAAGGTGTGCTGCCATTCTGATGAGATTTGAAGGTGCCTGAGGTTCCTTGGCTGCTGGAGAGAATCTTTTTTTTTTATTTTGTTGTTTGGGGAATTTCCATTTTCTTTTGACTTCTATATTTCCCATCTTGCCTCTGCTGCTTTACAATGCCTATCCTACAGGGATACTCCAAGCCCTTCACACATAGCATTCAGTCATCTTTTTAAAAAACGGGAAGCCCATTTATGCACACTGTCAGAGAATGTGTGGGCTAGAAATAAAATGCTTTCCCAAGTCATTCAACTCCCCTGATTTTATATTCATGGAAGGCCATGAGGGCTAAAAAGAAAAAGTGAGCCAGGTACAAAGAGTCCATTTCCAGCTTCATAATTATGTAGAGGAGAATGCATATAATCCAACTAGAGGTGTGAAAATGAGACCAGAAGAGGGCAGTTACAATCACATAGGTTAGAGAACAATGCAGTGCAGTCCTGGTGAACTATAAATTAGCAGTATTAACACTCCAATCTTTGGAATGGTTTGGAGTGGAATATTTATTGCCAATATATCTCAAACCACAATTGATTACACTGTGAACAAGGAAATATGGCCAATCATTTTCTTACCTTAACAGCAGATTAGTATCCTTTTGACTATCCAAATGGAAGATTTAGCATTGTTCCTAACTGATGAGCAAGGTCATTAATCTGCTGGGTATATTTCAGGGAGGCAGTGAGAAATTCCTGCATTCCAATTTATTGGAGACTGTTTCAGGATTCAATTAGCAACATTAATATTTCTCATTCAGACAAACATCCCCAAAATAACTCTTTCATTTCAATTTTTAATTAAAAGAATGGTCTGAAAGTTACATGTTCTGTTGCTGTACACAACTATTAACAAAAATGGACTCAAAGTATCAACTCATCTAGCAATAACTTAAATTTCTTACCAGGGTCATTTATAATCATCATTTTAAAAAAGATCAATTTGTCTCTAATTATTTAAATGCTAAGGAAAGGCAAATTATTACTTACTAGCGACCCCATTGCATGAGGGAAATTTGACTTGGAAAGAGATGTTTTCCTGATGTTTTAAAAACTGAATGCAACCAAGTCCATGGATCATTAGTCTTTGCTCTTATTTTTTTATTAATTTTTTATGGGAATAAAGTCATCCTCTGTACATTTCATTCTTTAATACAGAAATTAGAAACCACACTCTTAAATAATCAAAAGGCAGACCCTGGAATTGGCTACTAATGAATGCCGCAGTTAGACAAGCACTTGGGATTGCTGTCATGTTTAGATTGTAGCAGCTTTCTATTTCCAGCAGACACCACAGATTTCTGGAGGCAGTATGGTAGAGTGGGTAGAAAGCTGGCCTTAGTGATGGAAAGACCTGGGCTCAAGTCTGGCCTCTGACACATCCTGGCTACATGACCTCTCAGCGCTTCAGACAAATCCTCTGTGATTTGTAAAGTGCAAAATTTAAGGTGCACAGTTACAAATTAACATTGGTAATGGTAGTTTCCTCCTTGAGAATTCCCTATAACAATAAAATCACAGATCTAGAACCCTTTCCTCCCTCACTCAAAAAAAAATACATAAATATAAAACATATAGAATAGGAAAGGTCTCTAGCCTAACCTATTTTTTTGTTCACCAAAAGGTAAAGAATGTATATGTATATACATATACAATGCATATACATATGTGTATATATATAATTTTTATATATATATAAATTATCAACTATTAAAATTAGAAGAAAGAATGGGAAAAGAGGGTAAAAGGAATTCTATGGAATTTTACTTTCCTTTTTATAATTATCATAGAAAGCCAAAAGTTTTCAAATTTGTTGTTTTTCTTGCTTTTTTACTTCTGTTATATTTTTTGAAGAAAAAGTCCTGCTAGCCCATGAAGAGCCATAATAGATATGGTTTTAGAAATATGTACATATATGCATACACTCAGCATCCATAAAGGCAGCACATCTTATTTAAATTAAAAACATAGCTCCTGTGTAAGAGTAATAATGACTTTTCACCCAAAATTGCATAAGTCTAGCGTGTAAATGATGTGTAAATTAAGTACTCCCTGAGTGAGCATTAGCAGGAAAGACCATAACAATCAATCATTTCAATGATCCCTACTCAAAGGTGCCTCTAAGTAGCTTTGACACAACAGAGTGTGACAGCTTCATAGGAGTTGTTACAGGCGGCTGGGTCAAAACTCTTTGGAAAAAAGCAAATCAAAATGGGCCAAGGAGTCAATGATACCTATGACCCAGGCACTCCAGTGATTGAGAGCAGCAATCAAGGGGAAGGAGGCTTGGGTAGAGACCGGCCAGGACTTTGACTAGGCTGAGATTGCCCAGCTTGTCACAGCAAGGACTATGGAATATGCAGGAAGGAGGAAGGACAAGAAGACTGGAGGGACTTGTGTGGGGTTTGACCTAAAATAAACAAAATGCTAAGTGTTTTTAAAATAATGAGCCCGTCATCATGCTTTTGTTTTGAGTCAAGAATGTAGATTTTTTATAAGAATTTCATATGTATCAGAATGATATCTCTTACTCCACACAGAGGTGCTTAATCTATTGTCTTGGACCCTTAACAGTCTGGTGAAATCTATTCAGCTTTTCTCAGAACAATGTATATGTTTTTTAAAATGTTGATGTAGACTTCTGGGTCATGTGACCAAGAAGGTGGAGGACCATATACCTTCTCTGATCCTCATGATCTCTCGAACCTCTGAAAAATGGGAATTATGTGCAAGAGATAAAGAAATTTCAGCTGTCTCTGTGGTCTGAGACACCAAGAACCCTAATGAAGTAAAAATCCAATAAAGAACAGCAGAGAGGGCTAATCCCTACACCCAAACTTTCACTTTGCACCTTCTTCCTCATTAACCACCACACTCTGGCAGGTCTATACAAGCCAACCCCTGATATTGCAAGAGAACTCAATTCTTTCTCCACCCTCTACCCTTCCACCTGACACACACACACCCCAAGCCTCAAAAAACCAAAAGGGAGAAATTTCCTCTGGTAGAAAGTGCTCAGGGCTGCAGTAATACTCAGGCAGAGAACCAAGGAAGAAAGGGAACTTGGAAAGGATGCCAGCACATATGGAATTCCACTTAGCCTGAAAGGGCCTGGCATCCGTATGGGACCAATTCTGTCCCCCTCCCAGAAGTCACTTGAAGCAGAGACAAAGGCTGGTGAAATATGATTTTCTCACCACAGCTGGGGGGAGGGGTATATCAGCCTTTGAGGTAACTGCCCTCAAAGAGAAAAGAGTCAAAAAGTGAGCTACATGGGAATACAAAAAGACTAAAATTTATTACCAAAGATCTCAAGAAGAAGAAAACTTGGCTAAAGACCTTGAGCATAATCAGATACATCTACAGAGAAGATATTGATATCACATTTTTTGCCTTCTCAGTGGGTGAAAGGAGGGAGGGAGAAAATTAGAAACTCAAAATTTCAAAAATATGAATGTTCAAATAAATAATATTTTTAAAACAGGCAGATATTAATAACAAAGATATGATCTCCATATAAGTTAAATGAGACCAGGCATCTGAATAAATATTGACAAAAAAAATAATAAATCACCTGCTGAGGCAGAAGAACTGACAGATTCCCAAAAAAAGCATCAAACCACAGTTGGGTATTCCCATATGGCTTAAAAGAGAAATAAGGAAGAAAAGAAATAAGCGTTTATTAAGCACCTACTATTTGCCAAGCATTGTGCTAAGTTCTAGAAATACATATACAAGCAGAAAGAAAGACAAGTCCCTACCCCTGTCTTCAAGAAATTTACATTCTAATGGAGGAAGATAACACAGAAAGAGAAACTGAAAATCAGCACGGAGGAAGAAGTAGGCAAAGGTACCCATCATGGGAGCATGGTTCAAAATGGACAGAGTACAGCCTAGAGAAGAATAAATAAGGGTACAGGGGCAGAGGGTACTACCAATGTGCAAAATCCAGAGGATTCAAGATGAAGATGTTTCTGGAACATGGTAGAAGAGGTCAGAAGTACAACCTAGAGAGGAATAAGACATAACTGGCCTGAGTGTGCTCCTAAATTAGAGATTCTAAGAGGAGCTAACCGGTCAGAGGGAGAGACTGTAGGAATAATATAAGAAATATTACAAGAAAACTACCCAGAATATCTGAACACAGAAAGCAAATGCCAATCAAAAATATCCACCTTCAGAAAAAAATAGCTCTACACTGCAAACTCCAAAACACATTAAATTTAACAATTCCAATGGCAAAAAACAAATTCTGCAAGTGACCAAGAGAAAGACTATTTTGCACCCACTAGAAACTGACAAAAAGAAGGGAAGAAGAGGAGAGGAGAGAAGACCATAGAGGCTCAACGTCAACCCAAGGTGATGTACCTTGCAAACCTGAACCTAATCATAAATTTTTAAAAAAAGATGAACATTAATTTTTTAAAAATAGATTTTCAAAGCATTTCTGCAAAGAAAACCAGACTTCAAAAAATTTGTTTGTTTTGCAAACACCCTAGACAACAGAAATCCAAGAAAAGTAAAGAGATAGGCAACCAATGGAGGCACAGATAATGAAATAAATTACCCTCAGAAAAAAATACAAAAAAAAATAAAATAAAATAAAATAAAAAAATAAATACACCCATAGGTTAACAACAACAACAATAACAAAATAACAACAGAGAAATTATTAACAGTTCTTTCTTATCCTGTCTATAACTAGCTTTGGATGTATTTGTTCACAGGCTGTCTCCTCCATTACATTTCTAAGTTCCTTGAGTCAAGGATTATATTTTGCCTTTTTTTGTATCTCCAGTGCTTACTCAGTACAGTACCTAGCACACAGTAGGCACTAAATAAATGTTTATTGACTGATCTTTCTAAAAGTACATATGGAGACAAAGGTGAAAGAGAAAGTCAAATAGAACAAGATGGTGGTTTCTCCAGTGGCAAAACCAGCCTAAAACATTATGGGCTAAAGTTCACAACACTGCCTACAAACGAATCAATGTTTTTTATGGGAGGGTACATAAAAAGGGAGAGGGGAAGAAGAAAAAGGTAGAGCAAAGTATATGATGTACTCTAAGTCAAAAGTTAACAATAAAAAAATTAATTCCTGTCTTCTCTCAGAAAGAAGAGGACCTATAAGAGAATGGTCAAGAAAACAAAGGGAGGGACTAAAACAAAGGGAAAAAGGGAAAATCTTGTTTCAGTGATGGGAGAGGGTCCTAATGAAAAATGCTCCCATGGCAGGAAGAGAGAAATTCTATTAAGAGGAGATGGGGACTCTCAATAGATATAATCTGCAAGGATTTTGGTACTTAAGAGACACCACTCATTCAGTCCCAGAGGAAGAGGAATTAGAGCTCTTAGAAGCAACAGATACCCAAAAGAGATTTCATGGCAAATGGGGGGGATTAATCATGGAGGAAGGCAAAGGGTCGTAATGAACTGCATGATCAGGGATATAAGAAAATTCTCACCATCAGGCAATACTTCTATCTTATCACCTTCAGGAATTGGTTTTTCTAAGAATGAAGCACACCAGAAAAAAGGAAGAAAGGTGGCAAGATTTACAATGCAATAACAGAAAAGAGGGGACTCAAAATAGGTTTCTTTGAAGTTTTAATTAAATGAGGAACACAAAAATTAAAGAAGGAATAATTAAGAATAAAGGCCATGAATCCAAGAACAAAAGGCTAGAAGAGATAGAAAGGGAAGATAAATAACAGAAAGAACAAGGGAAAATGTTTTTGGAAAAAGGCACAATTAGAAAAACATGGTAAGACTTACATGAAGTAACGAAAGTGAAGTGAGCAGAACCAAGAGAATGTTGCATACAGTAACAGCAATATTGTTTGAAGAATAATTGTGAACAACTAAGTTATTCTGAGTACTAAAAATAATCAAATCAACTATAAAGGACCTATGAAAGAAGACGCTGTCCACCTCTAGAGAAAGAACTGATAAGTAGAAGTGCATATAATATGGTTTTACATATATTTATAAATCTGTGTCAAATGGTAGCCTTCTCTAGTGTGGGGTGGGGAGGGAGGGGGGAGACAGTTTGTAAATAAAAATGTAACAAAAAATAAATAAATTAACAAAAAAGAAAAATGTACAGAAAATGACATTGCAAAACTAACAAACAAAAGTAGAATGAGAGGAGGGGTTTTATTTAACTACTTAAGTGAGACAGAAAAAAAGAAAGGAAGATTTGGGTTACTACATAAAAGGAAGAAAGAAAAAAGCAAGTAAAGCTCTAAAACTAGGTAAAGCGTTAACAAATGGGACTGAGGGGAATGAGGGCTAAGGGTGATTGGAAGAGACTCTATGGAAATAAGGTTACCTTAAAGTGGATTAAGCTCAAATATCTGAAGAGACAAAATACTGTCTTTATAGAGGAAGAAAGGAAATCCCAATTCAGGGGGAAAAAAAAGAAATTAGAGACAGAGGAAAATATAAATCTAACACTCATGACTTTGAAAGTGAATGAACTAAATCCCAAATGAAACAGATTGATAGATTGGATAAGAAAACAAAATCCCAAATGAAAAAGATTGATAGATTGGATAAGAAAACAAAACTCCACAACCTGTTGCCTAAAGAAACACATCTGAAAAGCCAAGCCATATACCAAATAACATATATGTATAGGGTACATGTATTTCATATCCATGTAGGTTATGTGTATATCCACATGGGTTGTCTAAATGTAGTTCAAGGTGGGGCATGAATAGATCGATCTGCCATCTTACCTATCCCTCTCCAAGGGAGACTTTGATTCCTGCCTGGAGGAGAGCAGAAGAGGCCATGCTGTTCTCTTCTGAGAGAGGGATACCGAACTAGATTTATATCTATCTACACTCTACTAAGTATTGCCATTTCGGGGGAATGTTTTTTCCCCTTAGGTTCAAGCCACTTTCCTGATTGCTATCCCTGAAAGAGAAAAGAATACAAGCTTTATCTTAAGACTGACCCCCTTCCCACAAAAGGCTAGTTTCACAAGAGGCTATCACAAATAGTGAATAGAGATTAAACCCATTTATCCAATCAGAGAGAGACAAATATCAGAGATGTTACATAGATTAAAATAGAGCAGACAATATGAGTGAATTTTCCCACTGGGAATGAGATAGCTCAACTCAACCAAGAAATAGAGAGACCTCTATCTCACCAAAATCTCCCCAAAGTCTCTAGTGAGGCAAGCTTGAAATCAGAAACATGTCAAGGAACTAGCTTTCCCTTCCCTGGCCTTCCAAAGTCAGTCAGTCAGAAAGCATTTATTAAGCACCTACTATGTGCCAGACACTGGGTATACTTTTCTCTGGATCTCTCCCTGGAAAAGTCTGTAATTTATCTGATCTTCACAAAAATCCTGGAAGGTGGGTACTATTACAGTCCCATTTCACAGTTAAGGAACCAGAGACAGAGAAAAGTGACTTACTAAACATCTAGTAAGTGTCTGAGGCTAGATTTGAACTCGGATATTCCTGGTTCCAAGCCCAAAGCTCTATCCCCTGTGACACCTGGCTACCAAAGGTACAGAGATTCAAGATGGAGTCTCCTGTTTAAGTAAGCCATGGGAGCTGGATCTTAGAGAGTATATAGAGAGAGGAAAATGTAAGAAGACTAAAAAGGTAAAAGGAGGCCATTTTGTGTTTCTCTTTCTCATGGATTTCCACAGCCAAGCAAATCATTAATTTCTATCACAAAACTAAACTTAACTAAAACCATAGTTTTTTATTTGTACATAATCAATATCAATAAGGCAGCTTTTCTAAGGGCATCCATGCACTTTTGTTATATTTGCTATACTGTAGGCCAAGATATCATATTAGCTTTCCTGGAAGACTCTTCATCTTTCATGGAATTCTTCCTTCATGCAAAGGATTAATTCACCCAGAATCCTCCCTCTCTCACCCTTTATCTTAATTTTATGAATTGGAATTTGTTTTTTTTTTTTAATTTGTAGTTTCTTCTAACAGAGAATACAAGGGCAAATTGAATTAGAGTACAAACCTCCAATATGTCCACTACCACAAAAAATCAACATATTAAACTCATTGAAGCAATTAAACCAAACCTAAAGGATAAAACAATGGCCAAACATTTCCCCCTCTGCATCCTGACCTGTCCCAGCTATCCCATCATGCATCTATTAGGTCATAGGAAGAAAGAAGAACGCATCATGCATCTGTTATATCATAGGAATGGGATGTGGGAGCATAAAATCAGAGATCTGGAGCTGAAAGGAACTTTAGAGGTCATCTAAATCTACTCATTTTACAGATGAAGAAACTGAGGCCTGGAGAGGTTAAATTGCTTGACCAAGGCCACATTGGTAGTAAGTTACAGAGTCAGAATTTGAACCCAGGTCTTTTGACTAAATGAATGATCTTATAACCCTTTGACCGCAAATCCAAAGAGCTTTCTACTGCCCTTATCACCTCCCTTATTTCTACTTATATTGTAATACATAATCATTCACAGCCTGGACACTAACATATAATTACAAAATCTTTGGATATGCAATGGTCAACTTTAATCATAGTAACTATCATTTATATAGCAGTCTAAGTTTCATAAAGTACTTTACACATATCATCTGATTTGATTCTCACAATAACCCTGGGAAGTAGGTGCTATTACTATCCCCATTTTACAGATGAGGAAAGTGAAACAGACGGAAGTTTGGTGACTTGCCCAAGGTCACATAGTTAGTATCTAAGGCTGCGTTTCCAAACAAGTCTTTCTGACTCAAGGATCAGTCCTTGTTTTTATGTAATCGTTGTAAATTATCTCCTTTTATTCAGTTGTTCTCATGTGAGCCACTGTTCTATGAACATCCATGAAGAATGCTTATTCAATTCCAAACCTTTTAGATAAAATATTATGGACATATTATGACTCAAGATTATTTTTTCATCCCATTTTCTTACCCATCCACCTAGCTCCTACCCCTTATTTTTAAAAAATCTTAAAGGAGTCAAAGCTGTGGAAATACTATTTTGGCCCAAGAAAATCAGGAACCCCATGATCTAGGCAACTTTGTCAGGGAGAGGTTCAGATCTCTGGTCTTCTCAGCATAGGCACTGAGAAGGCGGCAGGACTTGAACCCAGATCTTTCTGACCCTGAGGCTGTCTCTCTATTTATTATACCACACTGCTTCTTATAATAAACTCACTCAAATCAGTCTCTTTGGGTAGGTTTGTCTTTAGCTTTCGACAAAGGTAGCTAAAGTGCAAGGCCTGATGTCAGGAATACTCATCTTCCTAAACTCAAATCCAGCCTCAGACACTCATAACACTGGGCCAGTCATTTAACCCCATTTGCCTCAGTTTCCTCATCTGTAAAATGATCTGGAAAAGAAAACAGCAAACCATTCCAGTAGCTTTTCCAAGAAAACCCCAAATGGGGCTCATGAACAGTCAGACATGACTGAAATGACTGAACAACAACTTTCCAAATCGTATTCATGTGTCAGTACTTCATTAGAGGAATACACCTGTTCAGTGTTCAGTGTTCATACTGTTAAGTAGTCTTCTTATTGAGAAAACCATTTTGGCCTCTTCTACTGTAACACACATCCACTCTTTACTAAAGACAAAGAAGTTGGGGTGGAATTGGGGTGAAAGAGGTAAGGATGATAAGGATCTAAAAAATCTCAGTAATATGGAATTATAGGTTGAATCTAATAAGAAGAAATTAAATGGGGATAAATAGAATGCCCTGTGCTTTAAAAAAAAAAATAAAAATGAACCACTTAAGTGCAAACATGGCTCTCTAGCAATTCAGTGGGGAGAAAAAAGAAGCCTGGCTAAGTCAGCATATTTCAGAGTAAATATAGGGTTACAGTGCACTGTGGTCCCCAAAGAGGCTAATATAACCTTCAGCTACATTAACATATGGATAAGATCCAATCAACCGAGCATTTGTTAAACACCTGCTGTGTACCAGGCATTATGCCAAGCACTTTGGATACAAGCACAAAGAATGAAAAGATCACTACAAACCAAGAACTTATATTCTATTGGGGAAGACCACAAGTACATAGATGAGTATACACAAAATAATCATAAAGATAATAAACACAAAATAGTTAAATATAAGGCTGTTTGGGAAGGAAGGCCCTAGCCGCTGGGGGTTGGGAGGAGCCAGAAAGGCTTCATATAATTGAAGGTGGTGTTTGAGCTGCATCTTGACAGAGGAATTCCACAGAATCTGCCTCATAATGCAGAAGGAAGGGGCATCTAGGTGGTGCAGTGGATAGAGCACCAACCCTAAAGTCAGGAGGACCTGAGTTCAAATTTGATCTCAGACCAAACACTTCACACTTACTAACTGTGTGACCCTGGGCAAGTCACTTAACCCCAATTGCCAAAAAAAAAAAACCATAATAATAATAATAATGCAGAAGGAAGAAGAGTGCATCCCAGGCACAGGGGATGGTCAGTGTAAAGAATTTGTTGTTGTTGTTCAGTAATGTCCGACTCTTCACGACCCCATGGACCATAGCATGCCAGGCCCTCCTGTCTTCTACTATCTCTCAAAGTCTGTCCAAGTTCATGTTCATTGTTTCCATGACTCTATTTCTCCATCTCATCCTCTGCCATCCTCTTTTCCTTTTGCCTTCAATCTTTCCCAACATCAGAGTCTTTTCTAATAATACTTGTCTTCTCATTGTGTGCCCAAAGTATCTAAGATTCAGCATCAGTATTTGACCTTCCAGTGACTAGCCTGCATTAATTTCTTTATGTATTGACTGATTTGATCTCCTTGTTTTCCAAGGGACGCTCAAAAGTCTTCTCCAACACCACACTTTGAACATGTTGATTCTGTGGTACTCAGCTTTCATTATAGTCCAACTCTCACAGCCATATATTGCTACTGGAAAAACCATAGTTTTGACTACAGACCTTTGAAAGAATAGAGATGGGAGATAAAGCATCAAGTGTGAGGAAGAGAGAGAAGGCCAGTTTGGCTGGATCACAGAGTGCCGAAGGAAGAATAATGTGTCCTGTCCAATGAATGGGGAAAGATAGGATGGAACCAGATTGTGAAAGACTTTAAAAGCTAAATAAAGGCATTTATATTTTATCCTAGATTCAATAGGAAATTACCAGAGTTGACTGAGTAGAGGAGTAAGTAGTCAAATCTGTGCATAAGGAAAATTACATTCATTCTGTCTCCTTCCACTGAACCAGACCTTCTCCAGAAGATCTTACATTCCTGTCCACTCTCCAGTTCTGCGCGATCCTTCTCTCATTCCCCTGATATACTCAGCAAGAAAGAAGAATAAGCATGGTCCTTGCTCCTTTTGGACAGTTCCAAATATTCCTTTGCCAACATCATTCAACAAACCCTCTTCCTTTGAGATTCTATTAGTCTTTATCACCTAGCCATGGCCTTAATTTGAGTCTTTGATTCCATCTTCCCAAGGAAGCCTGTCCCTTAAATTGCCCCCTTTATCTCTTTTTCTTCTTATTCATTAATTTCTTTCCAGCTGCCCAAAAACACCCCCAGGATTCTCTTTCTCAAAAAAAAAACTTTACTTATTCCTACCCTTCTCACCAAGCTAATATCCTGTATCTATTCGCTTTTTCACAGCCAAATTCCTAGAAAGAGTTATCTACAATTGTTGTTTTCATTTTCATACCTCTCGTTCACTTTTCAACCCTTTGTGTTTTAGGTTTTGACCCACCACCTAACTGAAAGTACGCTTTCCTGGGTTGCCAGTGATCTCTTAACTGCTAAACTCTCTGGTCATTTCTTAGGCCGTATGCTACTGGACACCTCTACAACTTTGGAGATCATTATTAGCTCCTCCTCTTGCACATTCTTCCCACCTCTGGTTTCTATATGTCTGGTTTTTCTTTGTTTTCCACCTCCCTGCTTGACCACTTCTCACTTTCTTGGATGAATCATTATCCATCTCCTGTCCATTAATTAATTGTAGGTGCCCCTCCCCCATCTCTGCCATGAGCTCTCTTCATTCTCTATACTCTTTCTGGAGATTTTGTGTGTGTGTGTGTGTGTGTGAGAGAGAGAGAGAGAGAGAGAGAGAGAGAGAGAGAGAGAGAGAGAG
>NW_020954557.1:42675621-42700315 GCF_900497805.2 Vombatus ursinus | reverse complement strand
AGAGAGAGAGAGAGAGAGAGAGAGAGAGAGAGAGAGAGAGAGAGAGATCAGCTTCCAAGGTTTCAATTATCATCTCTATTCTAATGATTTCATAATCCATATATTTAGTTCTGATCTCTTCCTTTAATTCTAGTCTCAAATTGCCAACTGTCGTTGGACACCTCCACCTGGATGTCTCCACAGGTATTTCAAACTCAACATGTCCAAACTGGAACTCATTATCTTCCCTCCACCAAAACTCACCCCTCCTGAAAATGTTCCTATTTCTATGAGGCCATCACCACCATACTTACACCACCAACCGCTCTGATTCATAATCCAAGAGTCGTCTTTGCCTCTTCCCTTTCTGTCACTCCTCACTGTGCTCAATCCTTTACCACACCTAACCTCAATTCTTCCTCTACCTCCTCTCTTTTATCTGTGCATTTCTCTCCACTCAGTCACCTACCTAATTCTAGCCCTTTTCACCCTTCACCTAAACTATTGCAACAGCCACCTAATTGATTTCCCTGATTCCAGTCTCTACCTTCTCCAATTTATCCTTCACACAGCCACCAGATTAATATTCCTAAAAATAGGTCTTAACATGTCATTCGCCCGCTCAAAAAATCTCTAGTTGTTCCTCACTGTCTCTAGGCTAAAATACGAATTCCTCAGTCTGTCACTTAAAGCTTTTCACAATCTACCTCCCACATACCTTTCCAGACATTTTACCCTAATCCTATTCACATACACTCTGCTTTAACTAAATTTGCCTACCAGCTGTTCCCCAAACCTAGTGTTCTATTTCCCATCTCTCCAGGCCTTTATACTTAACTGTCCCCATACCTTGAATGCACTCTTCCCTCCCCCATACCCCCTGCCACCCCAAAAAATTCCTAATTTCCTTCAAGCCTCATCTCACATGCTACCTCTTAGGAGAAGCTTCTCCTGATCTCTTCTTTTCCTCAAATTATCTTGTATTTATTTCTCTGTGTGCACGCTGTATCTTCCCAGTACAATGTAAGTTCCTTGAGAATAAGGGTTATTTTATTTTGTCTTTGTACCCAGTCCTAATCCTTACCTGGTTGCCTTACATTCAGGGAGCGACTTAATAAGTGTTTGCTGATTGTTGAATTTGAATTGAGTATAAATGATTGATTCAGACAATAATAACAGTATTATAAAAAAGACAATCAACTTGGAAAGACTTAAGAACACCAACCATCACAACAAATAAATAGTCTCATGATGAAACAAGCTATCCAGGCTCAGACAGAGAGTTAATGGGCTCAGAGTACAGACTGGAATGAACATTTTTTTTTAATATGGCCAATGTGGGAATTAGTTTCCCTTAACTAACTATTCATATATATAATGGGGGTCATTTTTCTTGTTTTCTCAATGTGGAGAAGAGGGTGGGGGACGAGCAAGGAGGTGGGAGGGAGAGACGGTCAATCTTCTTTTAAAAGGAATATTTAATTGAAAAAATAACAAATATAAATGAAAGACAGTGTGGATAGAGAGTTGGTCTCAGAGCCTAGAAGACCTAGATTCAGATATAGTCTCTGACATATACCGGCTCTGGGACACTAGACAAGTCACTTAACCTCTCAGTGTCTCCAGTCAAGTAAGACCGTAAGCTGAAGAGCCAGATAATGGTAGGGACTGGTCGAGGAAGATTGCTCCCTGGGCATTATAGAAGTTCTCTATACTAATGAAATGACAAGTTCAGGCAAAAGAAAAGAATATATGCATTATGATCGAGTAGAATTCATGCCAATAACATGAAAACAGTTTGATTTTTTTTTTCATCTGATTTTCCTTATCTGGCCTAGAATGAAAGCACAGCATCTCTTCATGCCCTAATCCTTCTGCTGATCAGCACAGAAGCTTTTAGCTGGTTGTTTTGACCTGGGTCAGTTTGCCCTTCCTTCAGGGCAGCCTGATGCCTCCTTCCAACCCACTCCCAGTGGCTCACCATACTAGTGCTGGAATAAGCATGAACACAGGGTAGGTTTTAGCTCTTCTGCAGCTCAGAACTCCAGAATTCAAGTGATCCAGCAGCTGCAGCTCCACCCCGCACCTCACCAGTAGCAGAAATTACAGGCATGTGACACCACGCCTAACTGGGTGGTTTAATATTAAGAAAGCAATCAGTATAATAAATTCTATGAATAATAAAATTTATCAAAATCATCATTATGTCAGAAAACTTGTATGAGATCTCATCAACCTCCAAGGTTCCCTCTCTGTCAAAATCTATGACCTATAATTTTTCAACTCTTGTCAGCTGCCTGGCCAACCTCCTTTTCCTATTAGCTATCTCCTCGATGTCAGAGGCAGGAATGGAAACAGCACTGACTGCAGTCAGAGGTTACAATCCCACCTCTGTTTCTCTAATGCTTGCTACCTACACATCTTAGACAAAGTATTTGCCCTCACTAGCCTCAGTGTCTTCTCCTTTAGAATGATAGAGGGAAGGGAAGGAGGAAGAGAAGGGAGGGAGGAAAGAAGGAAGGAAAGAAGGAAGAAAGGAAGGGAGGAAGGGAGGGAGGGAGGGAGGGAGGGAGGAGGGAGGATTAAGAACTCACTATGTGCCAGGCATTGGACTCAGTGCTAGGGATATAATTTCAATTTAAAAAAAAAGAAAAAGAAAAAGAAGTCCTGCCCTAAAGGAACTTACATTCTAATGACAGAAGACAACATACAAAAAGGAGAGGGGAGAAGGAAGTTGCCCAGTATGGGGACCTGGTTTTGAAGTCCAGAAAGCCAGAAACAGGACTGTCCAGAGCTTTTCTACAAAATGAAAGCTCTAGAAGGAGCTTGCCTGCAAAACTCCTGAGTACCCCAGAAACAAATTAAAATTTAATTAGGAAATGTTTAACAAAATGAATTAAAATATTATAAATGTAGATAATGTTAATTTGTGGTTTTCTAGCAATGTGCAGCCCACAGGGATCCATCTCTATTTGAATTTGACACCACTGGCATAGAGTGCAAATGACAGAGACAATGCTGATATTACCTAATATAGCATGGAAAATGGACTGTTCCAAGGATCAGAGGTAAGAACAGGTAGAGGACATACATGCCCCAGGACTAGTTAAGGATGTCAAGAACACCTAAGAAGCCCACAGCCTCATTTCCCTTACGATCAGTTGAGGAGTCATGTTAATAGGTAGAATGGTAGCAGTAGGTGGGCAAAGAAGTAGATCTGAAGGAGAATATGAGATGTGAGTATCAATGCATAGATGAACTTTGAGGTTCCTTCCAGCTCTAAAAATTCTGTGACTATCAGGAGCTCCACCCAGACCTAGGAGACTAGGGAATGAGCATGTATTTAAGCCACCCTTACACTGCCTCCAGTGTAGGCATACCCTGGTCACACCAGTTCATCCTCTGGACTTGATCTGGAAGAGTTGCTGTTGTTTGTCCTTAGTTCTCAAAGAGGACCATGACATCGGGAAGATGATGCCATGGCTTGCAGGTGAATTGGATTTAAGTGAGGGAGGGCTATGCAAGGTCACCAGCTTCATTTTTTCCTCCAGAGGCATTTGGGTCCAGTGGCCAGATATAGATCAGGACAACTGAAGATGGCCCCCGGGAGAGTAAGTAATTAAACAACAGACATGAGGCTCCCAGAAGTTTGTAGTTGCTAATCTATAGCTTCTTACATCCTTCTTTCCCATCTCCCTCATCCGGTGCAGCCTTGGTTGCTATACCTCCAGAAGAAGCAGTGAGAATCTCTCACTCACTCTGTTGTGCATCCCAACCCCTAGTCCTCCCAACCCCCACCCCATGGATCTGGTGGTATTCTCAATTAGGTCTTGTTCTGTTTTAGAGCCAGGACACAGAGAAAATCTAATTGGGCATCTGATGAGCATCAATGAAGTCTTGCAAATTCAACCTGAGAACTGTATATCTGGCCTTCAACAGCTGAGCTCAATCTTCCATCACTGGAAAAGGTTGTCCAGGGAATAGGTATCTTCATAACATAAGTGGTATGTGTGGTCCCTGGGTTATCCTTGAGGTCCATGATTGGTGGCTATGTTGCTCCAGAGCCTAGATCCAGGTCACACCAAGAAATGGGGAACTGAACTGTTGAACAAGCAAAACAATGACACTACTGTAGAGTTGACCTGGGACGACATTTCTGATTATACCAGCTGAATTCACTGCCTGACTCCCAGATTAGGCATGCTCACATGGGTGGTAAACACATGCTATACAGGGATCTGTTGAAGGAACCGGTATTTTAGACTAGAGAAAAGAAGACTTTGGAGGACATGATTGCTGCCTTCAACTCTCTGAAGAGCTATCACGTGGCAAAGGAATGAGGCTTGTTTTGTTTAATCCCAGAAGACAGAACAAGGACTAATGGGTGAGAGTGACAGGAAAATTCCTCCAACTCTGCCTCAAACGAATCAGGCTGCCTCCAGAAACGATGAACTCCCTGTCATTGGAAGTCCTCACATAGGTGAGGTGATTTGTGGCACAGGCAGGGATTGGACGAAATGACCTCTGAAGTCCCTTCCTATCCTGAGAGTTTCTAGTTCAACAAAATGTGTCAACAGAAGTTGTTTTGAAAGGAGTTCCTCATACATGGATGTTGACTAGCAACAGACCATGCCTGGATGGTTTATTTTCAAATATCCTGTTGCATTTACAATGTTGCCTGTTTAGCACTAGCAAGGATTATGAATTCTGATCTTTCCAAAGCCTTAGCTAACTTAGGAGAACTAAAGACAGGTGACAAAAGCCTGCAAACTTTAGAGATCAGAGCTTCACCTGAGATGGCAGAGGATGGAGGATGGACCTATGGGACCTATGACTAAGCACTCTGCATGATTTGACAAAACCTGCTTAAGGAGAGGAGCTGGGGCCATAATTGGAATGCAAAAATCTCTTGGACCAGAAGAGAGTCTATTTGGGGGGAATCTAGTCTGGAAAAGAGGTTGACTTTCCACAGAGAAGGAAATATGTCCTTATGGGACAAGACACAAACACTTCTGTGCCCACCCACCCACTGAAATATACAGAGGCAGGTGAGCTGGAAACCAAGGAGACAGACCTCATCAGCAAGAAATCCTTGGTTTGGTGGCTCATTGCTAGAGTGACGGGCTCTTCATAGAAGAGCTATAACCACTAACAAAATCATGAGGGGAAATCTTGGGCTTCCTCATTCTAATATCTATGGTTCCCAGGAAGAGAAAGGGTATCTGGGATGACTAAGCAATACTAGGCAGTTAGGTGGCATAGTGGATAGAGTGCCAATCCTGGAGTCAGGAAAACTCATCTTCCAGAGTTCAAATCCAATATCTTTTTTGAAATTTATCTGAGAGGGTTGAGAAATATTTATTATGGACTCTTTGGGGACTTCAGGCTACTATGGTTTGCCTGTTGTCAGATATTAAATGTTTTTAGCTTTTTTTTCAATTACATTCCTGCCTTGTGGTTACTGTTGGTACAAGTATCCAGCTTGTCTAATGAAGAGACATTTCTGTCTCTGGGTGAGGCCAAGTATGAAATAAAATAATCTGGGCCCTTCATGCCCATAGGCATCTCTGACAAAAGAGTCATTTCATTACAGATCAGGTGTTGATAAAAGAAAGCCATTAGGGAACAAGACAGTACAAACCATATCTTAGAAATGTTGGTCCTGCATAGACAATGTGATTCCTTGAATTGAAGCGTTCCAGAGAGTTAGAAATGTATTTATTCAACTTGTTTTGTTGAGCACCTAGCAAAACAAAATCTTCATGTGCAGGAGCTTAATAGATGGTTGGTTTCTAGGAATAATAATTCTGCATGCCTTTTATAGGGCAAAATGTCAGAAGACTGGGAAGTGAAAGAACTGGGAGGAGAAGAGAGGTTCAAGTACTGCTGGTCCACAGGGAAATGCCTTCCCTAGCTCCCACTACTGCAGAATATCTTGGGTATAGTGTAAATAATTTCAATTCCACTGGGGTTGGGAATGGGACTTTGGGGTATGAGGAAATAAATAGCTTGCTGGTGTATGATGAAAATGGGCCACTGGGTATGGAGAGAAAGCCCAGATTATTTTATTTTATACTTGGCCTCA
Organism: Vombatus ursinus; assembly: GCF_900497805.2. Classification (NCBI taxonomy): domain Eukaryota; kingdom Metazoa; phylum Chordata; class Mammalia; order Diprotodontia; family Vombatidae; genus Vombatus; species Vombatus ursinus. The sequence continues at coordinate 42,694,251 of NW_020954557.1, read as the reverse complement.
TCCAGAAATGAATATACCGTCAGGCATCCTAGAAGATGTACTTTCAAGAAGAGTGACTAGAGGGGCAGCTAGGTGGCACAGTGGATAGAGCACCGGCCCTGAAGTCAGGAGGACCTGCGTTCAAATCCGGCCTCAGACCAAACACTTGACACTTACTAGCTGTGTGACCCTGGGCAAGTCACTTAACCCGAATTGCCTAAAAAAAAAAAAAAAAGAAGAAGAAGAAGAAGAAGAAGAGTGACTACAAGGTTGTGCTGAGCATTGCTAGGTTTGAGAATTGAATGACTACTGGGAAAGAAGAGTCATGGTATTTGCTATGGTGTGAGTGAGGTAAGGAGAGGAGATATTCAGGGGTACTGAGCTTAATTAGGGTTTCTGGCTTAGTTGCTAATATGCTTACAAAGCATTAAGCAAGCCATGCCAAAGCTTGTAAAGGACTCATTGGCTTGATCTAAAATGGTTCCTCTGCACTATGCCTATGCCAATGCATGGTGGAGTTTGCCTCCAGGTGCCATTTCCAAAGGAGGCACTTGGGAAGAACATCAGGCAGCCAACATAAATCCTTACCTGAGATGTTTTTCCTATGGGCACCAGGAGAGGAACTCAAAGGAGAAGGCTGGGCCAAATCTAGTAAGGTGAAATCTAGTAGGCATAAATGTAATGGCTGAGGTTTCAGAAAAAACTTCCTAAGTACGAATAGGACAGAACAGGCTAGGCAGAAGTTCCTCTAAAAAACGATCTTGGGGCTTTAGTAGACCATAGGATCCATATTACTTAATGATTTGACATGGCAGCCAAAAAACTAATATTAAAAACTTAATTAAGGCGGCTCTATTAGCCAGGCCTAAAAAATGAATAGAGTCCAGACTATCAGATCAATTCAATTCAAGAGACATTTATTAAGTGCCTACTAGGTGCCGTTGTGCTTAATGCTAGGGATGCAAATAGAAAAAAGATAGTCCTCAAGGAGCTTACAATCTAATGGGGAAAGACAACACACAAAAGGAAGCTAGAAAAGGCTGGGTGTAGGGTGGGGCACAAGGAGAAGAGGAACCAGAGTCTAGCCAGGATGAAGACATCTTGGAGTTCAAACCAGGTAGAGCTGTAGATGGAAAGCGGAGAATTAGCTGGGGAGTCCAGATCCAGCCCCATATAAAGGAAAGCTTTGGTAAGAATTTAGTGCTCCACCTCCAGCCCCCCAAATCAGAGGGGAGAGAAGACTAAGGGAGGTGGGGAGGTGTTGCGTACCCAAGGCTAAGTTAGCAGTCTGGCACATTATGTTCAATTCCTGACACCATATTTTAAGAAGGACATTGATAAGCTAGAGAGTGTCCAAAGGACTACAAACAAGAAGGTGAGGGCTTTGAGATCATGTCACTTGATGTTCAGTTGAAGGAATTGAGGATAATTGACCCGGAGAAGAGGAGACTTGGCAGACATGATAGCTATGTTGAAGTATTCAGAGACCTGTTAGGTAAAAGTTTGATGAGACTTGTCCTGCTTGGCCCCAGAGGGCAGAATAAGGAGAAATGGGTGGAAATTGTGATGAGGCAAATTTGGACTTGTTCTAAGAACAAACTTCCTAACAATTATAACTATCTGAAGGTGGAATGGGGTTGCCTTGGGAAAGAGTGGGTTCCGCCTTAGTAGGATTCTTTAGGCTAAGGCTGGATGACAATTTGTGAGCTCCTTGTAGAGAAAAGCAGAATTGGACTAGATAACTTCCGAGGTCCCTCCTAACTCTCAGATTCTGTGGTTACTTTGAAGCTCTCCCTTACCCCCATAGAGCAGACAATAGGTCTGAATCATCAAAACTCTTAAAACTCTTCTTCCATACTTCAGGGCTCTGTGATTTCATCCCTGTGTGTGCTTTCTCCACTGATAAAGACTGGAAACTTCCTACACTTTTAGCAGATGGTTCCATGAGACGCTGTGGGCAAAGAATGATTCACCGCCCATTATCCAACCTTCTCCAGACTCTGTTATGTCACTCCTCAGACAACAGACGCACAATCTATCTCCAGGTCAATAATCAAAGCTATTCGGCTAGCTAGGCCCCTCGAGAATCCATGCTTCTGTAGCCTAGATTTCCAGAACTCAGGGTTCATTACACACACACACACACACATACCCACATACACACACACACACACACACACACACACACACACACACATCACAATGAGACCTTAATGGAGGTGAATCACTAAGAAGGAAGTAAAAAATCAGAAAGGAACAACCCCTTTATGACATTAGATGCACTAACATGTTTAAATATATATATATATTTCTAGCGTCTCTAATTCTGTGATACTCAAGTAGGTCCCTTTTGCAAGTAAAATACAACAGTGAGATTTATTCTTATCATTTATAATGGGCTAGGCTATACTAATAATCTTAAAGTGCTATTACTGTTGCGGGAAATACATCTCTTCACAGAAGAAAATAAATTCTTCAAAATTATTTGAATTCATCACTGTCAGTGGTGCCCAAGAAACTAAATGAAGATACCGTAAACATTTGTTATTAGTGAAGCAAGATGGCTCTTTACTTCACGACCCACATGTGAGTAATTTCTATTATATATTTATACTCATCAACATGCCAGGTATCACATCCTTTCATGTCAAAGAATTGCCCTTTCCTCATCACTTTTTAGTGCTCTACCAATTCTATCTACTAGGCCTTGAAATCAGGACAGCCCATTTCTAGTCCAGACTCTGCCCTTGGGCAAATCATTTAACCACTCAGCCTCACTCCTTCTCCACCTCTGCATTTTAGAACCCATAACTTCTCTGAAAACACTGCTAATGCGGTCCCAGGACTGTTTCGTGTCTGTCTTTGTATTCCTTCTCCTTACTTAGCCAGGTGTTTTTTACATTATGTTATTGTTTAGTGCTTTCAGTCACGTCTAGCTCTTCATGACCCCATTTGGGGTTTTCCTGGCAAAGAAACTACAGTGGCATACCCTTTCTTTCTCCAGTTCATTTTTTACAGATGAGGAAACTGAGGCAAACAGGGTTAAGTGACTCCCCCAGGGTCACACCACTAGTAAGTGTCAGAGGCTAGATTTGAACTAATGAAAATGGGTCTTCCTGACTCCAGAACCACCTAGTTGTGTGCTCTGCTCGTAGAAGGTGCTTAAACATTTATTGAATTGAGTTGAATTCCATCTCTGAAATTCTGTGTTTCTGTGACTTGTCACATGGCACACAGCGGGTTTGTTAGGCAGAGCTAGGATTAGAAATATGTCTTCTGACTCCCATTCTAGTCTTTCTTCCACATGTCATGCGGCCTCTATTGATAATAACCTTAAAAAAATATTAACCCTAACGGCCTCTACTTGCTCACTCATCAAAATCCTAACAATTTTTCATGTTTCTCAGAACATAATGTCAATTGGTCCTGTCACTTTAGAAACAAAATGTTATTAACCAGTCCAGTTTTCTTTCATTCACTATTTCACCATTAAAAAAACATATATATAGTATCATTTGATAATGGCTCAGATGTATAAGACTGAAGAAATACTTTACCCTAGTATGAAGCAGACACTCAAAGATTGGAAAATACAGGTCCAATAGGAAAGTCCCCCAGTTTGATAACTTTCGCAGCTTTCAGACTGTGATCAATTTTCTCTTGGTAAATTACGAAAATTGCTTTGAAACTCTCAGAGGCTGTATTATTCATTGAAGTTGTCTCTCTCTTCTTCTAGAGCCATTAAAAAGTCCTCAAGAATTAGGTATGTGAAAGCCTATTACAGTAATAAAAGGGTTAGAAAAGTGACTTCAGATCGCATCCAGAACTTTAATGTTCATTATCAGCTGTAACACTGTGAAGGGGGTGAAATGGTCAATCGGGATGATGGTGGGAAAGTCCTTGGAACATACTCTGCGTGTGTATTATATATGTATTTATATGTCATATATGATTTTTTTCCCTGACTGGGTGACCACACAAGAAAGTTTAGAATAGACCCAGGTTTTTTATACATAGTCCAAGATTTGCCTGATTGTATTGTCTAGTCTACCCCCAATACAACTGAATTAGGGTGGGCGGGATGGAAGAAAAAATAATGATTCCTGCCCAGGTCATTCCTTCTACTCTACAAAATATCACTTTGCTCTTCTCCCTCCAATCCCCGCCCCCTTCCACATATGCATACAAACTCATGTGGAAACCTGTATGCAATCCCTCTGCTGAAGTCCTCATCTTGAATCCCCCCTCAGGTAGCCTATACCCATACATCTGCTCCCTTGAGACATCATCTCTTCCGTCACTCATCCTTCTGCTCCCTACCACTCATCTCCTCTGATGAATTTGAGTGAGTTTCTAGTTTTCCGTAAACTGCCTTCTATGCCCGCAAGATATGTTACGTTTGCCTTCTGTTAATAACCAAATGCTTGAATTTGAACAAGCTACCCAAGCAGGCCTGTGTCTCCAAGTGACTGAGTTAAATCTGAAATCCTGCCTTTAGACCACTCCAGATGTCAGAGCTCTGGGCTCTGGGCTCTGGCCTCTGGGCTACCTGCACGACTTTCTGAGACAAAGGTGATTTCATATACCGTGTTACATACTTTTGTACTTGTGCTGACCCTTCTTCACGCTAGTTTTCTTTCTTTTCTTTTCATCAGTTTAAGCCTGCCCCCTCCTGTTGCGCTGCTTTAATTCTATTCCCTCTTTAAAGGGAGGGCTAATTGTTTTATTTTAAAAATTAAAAGCAGACGAAACAATTGCATTGAAAGAAGAAAATCTAGTGATGTAAAACATCTCTAAACTCTCTCTCTGACTCATGTAGGTGAGCATCCTTCAGAAGAGCAGCAACAATGATGTTCTTTTTGCTTTTCCAAAACATGGATGTGCGAGCACGCACACACATATACACACACATACACACACACACACAAAGACAGATTTCTGTAGGAATTCTGTTCCGGCTCTGAAGTCAAGAGGACCTGAGTTCAAAACTGGCTTCAGGCCAAACACTTGACATTTAATAGCCGTGTGACCCTGGGCAAGTCACTCGGCCCCAATTACCTAAAAAAAAAAAAATCTAAAGGGGCAGCTAGGTAGGTGGTACAGTGAATAGAGCTCTGACCTTGGAGTCATGAGGATCTGAATTCAAATCCAGTCTCAGACACTTAACACTTATTAGCTGTGTGACCCTGGGCAAGTCACTTAACCCTGATTGCCTGAGGGAAAAAAAAAAGGAATTTTGCCATAGGTGAACTAGTTGTCCTACCTAAGTTCCTTACACAGTCACAATAGAATTACATAATGTTTGTACTAGAAGAGACCAAGGAAGTCGTCAGCTCCTGCCTCTTATTTTATGGATTGGGAAATTGAGGCCCAGAAAAGTAAAGTCATTAGCTCCAGGTTACACGATTAGTTACTGTACTTGAATTCAGAGCTCTAGAATGAATCCACAGCTTCTCATTCAAAGCATATTCCCCTGGACCACTTTAAAAGGGCATGTATACGTATTGTTATCTATGCATTCCATACATTGGTGGACTTTTAGCTTTTTGAGAGCTAGGACCAAATCTTTTATTGTTCTTTCCTTCTCTAAAATGCAAACTTGAAACACTAACCGCTGATTAAGTGAATGAAGAGCTGAGGTTCAAAAATCTTTGGAGCTGTCTGAATCTCAGTCTCTTTTCTTTTATTCTCTCAAAGATGATCTGAAAAAAAAACACAGCTTTTTGCTTTCAATTTACCATTGGGGTTTCTTTTACTCAAAGACCGATCCATCAGTGTAGCTCCAGAATTCTGAACACTGTTGAGATAAAAAATCTCATTTAAAGTCACATTTATTAAAGAGTTGCACATGTAAGATACTATACCGCACTGCATAGTACTCACTGGGGCCTGGGCCCTGCTCTCACTCAATAAGGATAGCTGGCTTTTATATAGCACTTTTTACATACTGATGAATAGTATTATAACTCCCGAAAGCAGGGAAAAATTAATCCACAGGAATCCAAACCACTTTACTCATTTCCCTGAACACAAAATGAACCAAGTATTGTATTTGGCAGAAGGAGATTTGATAAGTAAAGAACTAGAGTCCTTTCCCTTGGAGACAATCGCTTTAGAGGTCTGAGGAAAATCTCCTTCCTGTTGTTCTATTTCCCATGGCAGGTTCCAGAGACCCCATACAACCCTCCCTGAGGGAATGTCAGACCCACGGGGCCTCCTAAAAGGAGGACTTGTGAAGGAGTGGCTCTACCCACACAAGAGGGGGGGCCATCCAAGAGGAAGTAGTCAGCTTTCCTGCTAAAACAAACTTCAAACCCCCAACCAGTGTTACAATAGAATCATAGACTTAGGACAAGGAAATACCATAAAGGTAACCTAATACAACTCCCTCATTTTACCCATGAAGAAACTGAAACCCAGGAAAGTTAATTAACATGCCCAAGGTCACACAAGTAAATTCATTATGTGATAAAGATTTGATTTGAACCAACGTCCTTTGAAACCAAATCTAATGCACTTTCCATTGGGCCATGCTACCTAGCTAATAACAGTCAGAAGAGAAATGTAAATGGAGGCCTCTTTCCTTTTCTGATTGATTCTGTTGCCAAACTACTGTTTACTGTTGCTAAAATAATCTTCCTAAAACACAAGTCTCAACAGGTCACTCCCTCATCAAAAAAATTTCAGAAGCTCCCTATTTCATCTAAAATAAACTACAAACTCATTGTGACACAATCTGGCACCAGTCTTATTTGCACCTTATTCTCTTTCATGACCTCTATATTCCAGCCAAACTGCCCCCTGTCCTGCTCTCCTGAATATGACATTCTATGTGTTACCTCTATGACTTTGCTGTCTCCAAGGCATACCAGGCACTTTCTCCTTACCTCTGTCTCTTGGCCTCCATGGCTTTCTATGAAGCTCAGGTCATGTACCACCTACTATGGCAAGACTTTCCCAGTGCCCCTAGTTATCAGTGATCTTTTCTTCCTCAAGTGGGCATGGGTATGCTTACCTGTTTATAGGTAGTCAGTACCTTCCTTATCCCCAGTAGAACATAAACTCCATAGGGGCAGAGACTAGTTTGGGGGGGGTGTTTGTTTTTTTATTGTTGTTGGGTTTTAGGGGGGTGTTGTTGTTTTATCTTGTTTTTTTTTCCTTTGTCTTGGTATCCCTACTACTCCACACAATGTCTGGCACACAGTAGGCACTTAATAAAGGTTTGCTGGATTAGATTGACTCAAAAATCTATCTTTCTGGGGTCAGCTAGGTGGCACAGGGGATAGAGCACCAACTCTAGGAGGACCTGAGTTCAAATGCGGTCTCAGACCAGACACTTGACACTTACTAACTGTGTGACCCTGGGCAAGTCACTTAACCCCAATTGCCTCCCCCCAAAAAAAATCTATCTTTCCAGTACATGAAATGGGCTCTCAAATAGCTCATATCTTAAGCTGAAAGGATATTAGCACAGAATTCACACATAAATAATTTTTAAGTGGTTAAGCTCTCAACTTTCCTCATTTCTCTCCCAATTCAAGAGGACATAGGATGGAGCCAACAAGCCCACATTTTGCCAAAGAATCAAACAATAGTGAAAGATATCTGCTCCAAATTGAGTCCTAAAATTGGGGAATGAATCAGCCTACTGGATATAAAGAGAGAGTTGGTTTGGGGCACATGAAATGGCCCAGGGAAAGCAGACTATTGAGGAATTGGTGCTGCAAGATGAGGTTCATAAGAAACTAGAAAAATCACAAGATAGCTAGTCTAGTATTTAGTCAGTTAATAACCATTTATTAAGTACCTACTATGTACCAGGCACTGTGGGGATCCAAAGAAAAGCAGAATAAAGTCCCTGCTCTCAAAAAGCTCACAATCTAATGGGGGACACAGAGAGCAAACAAAGATGTACAAATAAGCTAAAAACAGAGTAAATAAATAATTAAAAGAAGGAAGGCACTGGAATTAAAAGGGAGTAGGAAAGACTTCTTGCAGGAGGTAGGATTCAAGCTGTGACTGGAAGGGAGCCAGGAAGAAGAGATGAGGAGAGAGAGCATCCCAGGCATGGGGAACAGCCAGAGAAAATGCCCAGAGCCCAGGGATGGAGTGTCTTGTTTGGGGAACAGTCAGGAGGCCATTGTCACTGGACTGAAGGGGTGGAGGGCTGTTAGAGGAGGAATAGTGGTGTAAAATATAAGAAGATTGGAAAGATGAGGGAGGGGAGCTTGCATTACGAAAGGCTTTGAATGCCAAATGCTTTGCTTTGGATCCTGGAGGTGATAAGGAGACAATGGAGTTTATTGAGTATGGAAGTAATATGGTTGAACTAGAGCATTAGAAAAATCACTTTGGCAGTTGAATGGAGGGTGGACTGGAGTAGAGAGATTTATGGCAGGGAGATCAACCAGCAGTCTATCACAACAGTCAAGGTACAATATCTTATACAAGTATTGAGAATCTCACTTCTGCCATGTAGGTACTTGAAGTGTCAAGCCAATCAAACTGAGCTTTAGTTAGAAAGAAATTCCTTACTATTGAGGGAACAATAACTTCAATCAAGTTAACATTTTAGGGCCAACATTAAAAAAAGAGAAATGTAAAGGACTTTGGTCTTGATGAATGGTAAGGGGACAATCATGTTTGATCATATTTCCTTTATAACTCTAGAGAGGCCAGCCAATAAGTATACTCAATTGTGCAATACAGTGGCATGAATTTATTGCAACAAGTTCTACGAAATAATATCCCCGATGTTGTCTTCCCTCATATATTTGATCTTTAAGTTTTATGGAAAACAGAGTCCATATTATGTTTCATAGAAGGAAAAAGGACTATACCCATGGAGCACCAAAAATATTAAACCATAGAATTTCCATTGTATTCCCAAATCCACAAACTCTCCTTCTTTAAATCCTAGCATTTAAGAACCTTGTGTGTGGAAACAGATTGTCCCAGACATCTGTTCTTTATAACAACAAGGAGAAGCCTAATGCATCAAAAAGTGATAAGAGCACCAAGACCAGATCGAGCTTTTCTTTCTTTGCACTTTGCCTCCCTGGCTTCAGTACTATTTCCATCTGATAACCCTCTCACTTAAAGCTTTTCCCTTTCCTGATCATTTGATGATTTTTAATGGCATTGGTCAGTTGAGTGATAGCCTGAAGACAGTGGAATTCTAATAGATTCAAACACTATCAACCTCAACTCAGCCTAGGTGCCCTCCTATTGAAATTAGTCTGGGTCAAGTTCTACAACCCCTCATGAAGCCTTCCCTGATAATAGCAATAATAGTTAACATATGGAACTTTAAGGTTTACAAAGTGCCTCTAACCACAATCTAGACTCCCTAATACATTTCTTTTGAAAATCTCTCTCTCTCTCTCTCTCTCTCTCTCTCTCTCTCTCTCTCTCTCTCTTTCTCTCTCTCTCTCTCTCTCATAAAAAGAGTGGTATAATCATTTGCAAAAGATACTTATCATACCAAAACATGTTGTAATGATCAGCCTCAGAAACATAGACTCTCAGAATAGGAAGGTCATAGAGTCACAAATTCAAAGAATTTCAGAGTTGAAAGAGACCTCAGAGGCCATCTAATCCAACCCATAACTTAAAAGGAATGTCTTCTACAAGATCTGTCATCTCTATAACATCCTTTGTCAGTTACCCAGCTTCTAGTCGAAGTCTTCCAGTGATGGGAAACCCATGAGAAAAAGACAGTTTGAGTTTTGTACAACCCTAATTGTTAGGAATTTTTCCTTACATCAAGCTACCTCTTTGTAACTTCCAATCCCTTCATATTAAAGATGAGGAAACTGTGGCCAATTTGTGTCAGAGAAAAGGCTGGAGCCCACATCTATTTACAAGCACACCTTGGAGATATTGCCGGTTCGGTTCCAGACCACTGCAATAAAGTGAGTGTCACAATAAAGTAAGTCACACGAAATTTTTGGTTTCCCAGTGCATATAAAAGTTATGTTTACATTATGGTATAGTCTATTAAGTGTGCAATAGTATTTTGTCTGAAAACACAGTACGCATACCTTAATTTAAAAATACTTTACTGCTAAAAAATGAGCCTTGGATGAATCATAATCTTTTTGCTGGTGAAGGGTCTTGCCTCAATGTTGATGGCTGCTAACTGATCAGGTGGTGGTTATGTAAGGTTGGGGTGGCTGTGACAATTTCTTAAAATAAGACAACAGTGAGTTGGTCACATCGATTGACTCTTGCTTTTGTGAAAGATTTCTCTGGAGCATGCAATGCTGTTTGATAGCATTTTACCCAGTGTCAATCCTCTCAAATCCTGCCGCTGCTCTATTGACTAGGTTTATGAAATATTCTTCATTATTGTTGTGTCTCAGGAAATAGAGAAGCCTGAGGACAGGAAGAGAAATGAGTGAACAACTGTTCGGTAGAGCAGTCAGAACACATATAACATTTATCCATTAAGTTCACCGTCTTATGTGGATATAGTTTGTGGTGCCTCAAAACAATTACAGTAGTAACATCAAAGATTACTGATCACAGATCCCCATAATAGATACAATAATAATGAAAAAGTTCGGAAATATTATGAGAATTATAAAAAAGTTACGTAGATATGCAAAGTGAGCTCATACTATTGGAGAAATGACACTTCTAGGCTTATTCAATGCAGGTTGCTACAAACTTTCAAATTGTTTTTAAAAAAACAATACAATATCTGCAAAGTGCAATAAAGCAAAGTGTAATAAAATGTGGTATGCCTTTACTCTTATTGCAAAGCTCTTTCTACTACAGCAGATGAAATTGGGTGAACTCTAAGATGTCTCTGAATGGATGCCAGGAAATGACTCGATGCTGTTCCTCAAGGGCGCCATATTCTACTCTGCTTCCTTACGTTAAACCCACCCTCAACTTCCTTGGGATTGTGAAATAATTTTTTGTTACAACTAGAGCTAAAAATCAGAGTTGAATCCCAATCTGTTACTTTCAGGGCTACCCAGAATACTATCTAAGGACTGAAAGTATCCAAATGATCTAGGGAAGCAATCATTCACTCAACAAATATTGCCGGAATACATATGATTTGCTAGTCTTATGGCAGGAATAGTGGAAAGACCTACATGACACAACTTTTGCCCTATAGTCTATTCAGGAAAGCATATGCACACATCAAAAATGAAAGAGCAACAGAAGGCTGGGTTTGAATATGTGCTTAATGTGTCATAGACTGTTCTAAGAATTTAGAGCAGAGCGATATCACCAGCGGTCTTCAAGCAAAGGCTCAACGACTACCTGTCAGTTATGTTGAAGAGGCAATTATTGATGACATATTATTTGGATTAGATGGCCTCCAAGATCCTTTCCAAGCCTAGGAATCTGTGATCCTGGGGGCTATAGTGGTAGTATGCTACACTGGAAGAAGCCCTGGCTCTGGAGTTAAAGGATCTGGATTCAAGTCTCACCTCTAATGCTTGTTAGCTGTGTAATTTTAGGTAACTGATTTGACCTCAACAGGCCTCAGTTTTTTCTCATCTGTAAAATGAAAGAAGTAGACTAGCTCTACATTGAGGATCCTAATACCCTATGACCTTTATTTAGCAAGGTGAGGTTGTGGTTAAAGTGCTGGACTTAAAGTCAGGAATTCCTGAATCTGAATCCTGCCTCAAACACTTACTAGCTATATGAACCCAGGGCAAATCACTTAAACCTCTGCCTCAGTTTCCTGTAAAATGGGGATAATAATAGCACCTATCTCCCAAGGTCGTTGGGAGGAACAAATTAGATAATATTTGTAGAGCACTCAGCACGGTGCCTGGAACACAGTAGGAGCTTAACAAATGCTTGTTCCTTTCCTTGTTTACTCAATGCAAAGCCCATTCTACTGTGCCCTTTGGAATTTCTTATCTATAATCCACAAACTGCTATAAAACCTCAAAAATTTTGAGCACTATTAATTCAACTTTCTGGCATAAATGGAAATCTTTACAACTTTCTATTCTGATGATCACTTTATAATTACAGTAGTAATTGACAAATGGCGATCCCTGTTAGGTACTTTAAAGTTTTGCAAGTCACCTTACACACATTATCTCATTTGGATTGTGAGATAAGCACTGCATTTTATACCCTTTTTATAGATGAGGAAACTGAAGCTCACAGAAGATGTATATTGTTTTAATCCTCCTCAGCTGTCTCATCATGGGGTGTGGAGGTGTCCCTGGGTTCTCAAAGTTGTGCTAGAGGGACACAAGCTCTGACAGGTCTTGCCAAGCTACAAAGACTTTAAGCATGGCCCCAGCTGATGAATTGTTTGACATCTGAAGACCAACGTAGCTAAATGCAGAGAGGCTCAGCACCAAAAGCATAGGCAGCAGGTGATGACTTGGGTTTTTTTAAGACGCTGCAGCTTATAAAGTCTATTTATTTAAGCACAGAGCATTGATGGAGGGATTATCCATAATGATGAAATCATAAATCCTTAAAGTAATAATAATAATAATAATAATAGAAAGAATTAAAGTCTTCAAAGTGTTTTATATAAATTATCTCATTTGATCCTCCCAACAACCACATTAGGCAGATACTAGAGATATTTTTAACTCCATTTTTCAGATGAAGAAAGTGAGTTTCAAAAAGGTTAAGTGATTTTGACCATGGTGATAGCTAGTAGGTATCAGATATTCAATTTAAACTCAGGCCTTCTTAATTCCAAGTCCATGACTCTTATCTATTTATGTTACAATGTCACCTATCAAATATCAAGGTAAGAAAAGTTAAAAGTCACCCTTCAAGAACAGAAGGAAGTACAGAAGGAAAACCAGATAAGCAGGACAGCTTTGAAAGTCGCATGTTGAATTTGTTAAATATTTTCCAACCCAATCCAACCCAATCCAACCCAATAAACCTGTATTAAGCTCTGATGGTACACTAAGCTCTGAGAAGACTATTAATAAAAAGAAAGATAGTCTCTGCCTTCAACAAGCTTACATTCTAAAGGGAAATACAACACACAAAAGAAAGCAGGAAAGAGAGGAAGGAGTATGGAGACAGGAAGCCATGGGGCACCTGGTGCAGTGGCACCTTGTTTCATACAGTCGAAACCAGGAAAAGTTACAGATGCAAAGTACAGTGATCTGAGAGGTCAATTTCTATCTTCTCTAAAGGAAGGCAATGGGAGGAGTTTAGTACTCCACCCTCCAACAGAGGGAAAAAGAGGCTGAGGGAGATTGAGTCAATCACTGCTTGAGTTAGCAACATGGTGGTGAGTTTAGAAGTGATGAGCTTATCCTTGCATGGAGCTGAAAACAGGCAGGGCAGCAGATGCAAAACGGGATGTATTTTTTCAAAACAAGCAGCACATAATAGAAATTCGTGTTTTCACTCTTTCTCTGTTCTACTTTATATATGGAAATAGTCTTTTTTGTGGTATTTGTTAAACACAAAATTTTTAAAATGAAATTTTTTTAAATCATCCTTCAATTTTTATATGTTCTTTCTAGCTACTTCTTTGCCAACACAAATTCCTTGAAGTGGTCCTGAAAACGTGATTCAATGAAAATCAAAGAATCCATCCATCTAAGCCAATGAGTCATCAAATTTTCAATTCACAGTTCATTTTGCCAGGCTAGACCACCTAATCCATCTTCTTGGCTTAGGCATTACCAAAAAAAACCTCCCAGGGAACAAAGCTGTTTACTACATTCCACACTTTACTCAGGATCAGAATCTCAGAAACTAAGAATTGGAAAGTACTCCAAACTTTTTCCTCAAGATGAATTCCTTCTATGTCATACTTCAGTGTTAAACCAGCCTTTGCCTCCCAAGAGTGGAGCCTACTTTCTCCCCAAGCATCCAATGGCACTTGGGAACATCTGTAACTGTCAGGAAGCTTCTCCTTCTATCAAACTTAAATTTGCTTCTTTTCAGCTTCCACTCAGTGCTTCTGATTCTGCCCTCTGAGGCCAAAGAAAAATAAATCTACTCTTTCTTCCATCAAGCAATCCTTCAAATACTTCAAGACAACATTCATGATGCCACACATACCCACCCAACTCTCTTCTTCATTGGGCTAAATATTTCAAGTTCCTATAACCCATCCTGATATTATCCGAACCCAAGACTACTCACTATTCTGATAATCTTCTTCTGGACACTCCATCCCTGGCCAAAAAGCCTACCATCTGTATTTTAAGCCATAGTCTAGTTATTCAAATACTGTTCTTAGACACCTTTTTAACTAGCTTATTCATTCCCTAAATCTACCTTTCTCTTCTAAAGCTATTCACCTTAATCAGCAGCAGAAATAATCCCCAAAGGTCTTCAGTTTCTTGTCCAAAACTCAAAAATATCTTCACCATGTGCCTTCCAGATTCCTCATCATACTATCATTCATGCCTACCTTGGTAATTACCAGAGGTAGTAGAAGTCATCAAGGTTGACAAGTCTTAGAAGGTTGTCTGCTACATCCCAAAGACCCGCCTTCCTGGGAAGAAAACAAACCTCACCATTGTGAATGTTGGGTCACTTCTTCCTTCTCATACTCATCTCTCCTTCAAGCAATACCTAACTAAAAGACACACCATTTTCTCCTTTGAATGTTTGGAAGTCATTACTGATCTATAGAGCCAAGTATGGGGGTAGGTAAGGTAGACAATGATCCAAGTCCCAGCATGCAGGAGAGTGGAGCAAGGTTCATTTTAATATCTCTTTTAAGAATATTTTTGGAAGCATTAATAATTTAATTTTTAAGATAGAATAGAAAAAAAGACCAAAACATCTAACATTTACCTAGAGCTTACTATGTGCCAAGTGCTTTACAATCATTATCTTATTTGATCTACACAAAAACCCTGGGAGGTAGGTGTTATTGCTATCCCCATTTTACAGATGAGGAAACTGAGGTTGTGACTTCCCCGGGGTCACACAGCTAGTAAATGTCTGAGGCTGGATTTGAACTTAGGTCTTCCTGATTTCAGACCCAGCACCCCATCCCCTGTGCCATCTAGCTTCCCCAAAAGAACCATCATTAACACAAAATCCCATCATTTAAATACCAAAGAGTATTGACTCTAGAGTCAGAGAACCTGGGTTCAAATTCCACCTCTGACACTTATTACCTATGTGACCTTGGTCTCCTACTTCATCCAGGGCCATCTCCAGTCATCCTGATCTATATCTGGTCACTGGCTCCAGAGGTGAAAGGAGGCTGGTGACTTTGCACAGCCCTCCCTCACTTAAATACAATTAACTTACAAGTCATGGCATCACCTCCCTGATGTCACGGTCCTCTTCAAGAACAAAGGACAAAAAACCACCTCTGTGAGTAGAAATAGGAGCTGCCCCACTGGGGACCCAACTAGAACTGGCCAATTGGGCAACATAGCTAAAAAGAATATTTTTAATTACAGAAACACCTGTCATTATGACAGATGAACACTTATTTTTGTGATAAGTCATACATATATGTTCTAGTGAAGGCTCACAGTGTCCAATAAGCAGTAATACACAAGAGGCCCTATTTTGGGGGGGGAGGAGCTAATGGGGGGGGTGTTAAGTGACTTACCCAGGGTTACACAGCTAGTAAGTGACAAGTGTCTGAGGTCAGATTTGAACTCAGGTCCTCCTGATCCCAAGGCTGGTGTTCTATCCACTGCATCATCTAGCTGCCCCAAGAGGCCCTATTTTTAAATCTCTATAGGGCATAAACACCTTATTCCTTTCTAATCACCTTCTCATACTATGTTTTTTGTTCATAAATTTTTAAAAACCTAATTTCAACTACTTGGGTTGCAGCCTAATCTGAATTGGAAAAATATTTTTAAAAGAAATACAGTTTTAGTACTTTCACATTTATTCAGTAACTTGAACTGCTAACAAAACATTTCCAGAGTAGTTTGCAGCAAAGATGGGGTTGAGAAAGCTGTTTGGAAAAGGAGACCTTTTGGTCCAAATGGATGGGCTTACAGATTTGGTAAACTAGGATTTACACAGAAGACTCAATAGTTCAATGGAAGTATTTACCTGTTTTCTAAAATGTACAAAAAACAGTGCTAAACACTAATGGATGTAAAGGAAGTATATAAGATACAATCCTGCCCTCAAGTAGCTTACACTATAGTTGGAGGGAGAAAGTACACAATAGTATTGTATGCTGGCTTTATTTAGTGCTAAAGATAATGGTAGAATAAGATAGTGCATCTCTGAACTTGTCTGAGGCAGCATGCCAATTTTCCATTTTTGACAGGGTTTTATAGTGTATGTTTAACTAACTGCTACAAAGGGTAAGGCTAGAAAAGCTTCTTTGGGGCCTATGGTGGCTCGGCTAGTTGTAAAGTCCTTAGGCAAACAAATTGACCACCTATATTTAAAGTGTGTTCCCAGATGTCTGATTATAGTAAGCCCTGCTATGCTTGTCCATATTTCACCAACCACGCAGGAACAAAGACTCACACTGTTGAAGGAAGGGCCTTAAGATCTTTGTGTAAAAGCTAAGGGGTATCACACTGCAGAAGGGAGCTGACCATTGTGGGATGGGGTATGGAGGTATGTGAAGTACACGATAGCAAGAATCCCTGCCAGAGGTGGGGAACCTGAGGCCTCAAGGCCACATGCGGCCCTCTAGGTCCTCAAGTGCGGCCCTTTGACTGCATCCAAACGTCACAGAACAAATCTCCTTCATAAAAGGATTTGTTCCATAAAACTTGGACTCAGTCAAAAGGCTGCACCCGAGGACCTCATAGGCCTCCAGGTCACAGGTTCCCCACCCCTGTGGGCCTAAACCATACCCAGAGGAAGAATCTCAGAAAGTAAACTCTCCTTAAATTTCCAAGTTGAGTTTGACAGGCACAATAAAAGGTATCCCACAGTGAGAGACCAAGCATCAGGGACCTGGGTGATCACCACCAGAGATTCTCATTCTATCAGGCAAGAGCATCATTGGTCCTAACGACCTCAGAGAAACTCTCCTCCAATAGATCCTAGGAACACCAGGAATCCCAGGAGAATCCCAGTCCAGGGAATACCAAATACTGAGAACTAAACAGGATTTGAGAAAGCTCTCATGAGGAAACACTGAAGATAATAATAATAATAGCTAACATTTATATAGCACTTTAAGGTTTGCAAAGCACTTTGCAAATATAATCCCATTTGATCCTTACAACAGCCACGGCAGGTAGTTACAATTATTATCCCCATTTTATAGATAAGGACACTGAGGGAGACAGAAGTTAAGTGACTTGTCCAGAGTCACACAGCTGTTAAGGAAGAAGGGGCAACTTTACACGTGTACATAAAGGTACAACTTTTAAAAGATTATAGGCCAGTGCCTGGTAAATAGTAGATGTTTAAATACCTTTTGGTTAATTGATTTTTTGATTGATTGCTTGCCTAACTCAAATGAAAAGGAATATAGATTATTGCAAATCATATGCAGTTCTGTGAAAAAAATTTTACACAGATATAAGGAAACTGAAGAAAAAGGAAAGGTGGCAAAGGAAGTATAGTAGTGTTCCGCAAGTTGGTTTCTAGTTCCAGCGCCCATCTCCAGGGGCTGAGAAGATGGCTGAGATGTCTTGTGGTGTGTCTTGTACACAGCTGAGGGTATCATCTTATCGACATTTAATGTGGGATTCCATCAATGTCACTTTTATCTTTTTTGTATTCTTTGTCTTGAGTGTATCTGAAGGCACATACTACAAAGACAAGACTAGCTGACAGTCTTTGGTACACAGATCACAGAATTAGATCTAGAAAGGACCTCCAAGATCATTTGGCCCAACCACCTCATTTTATAGATGAGAAAATTTGGGTACAGGGAAGTTGTGATTGTCTTTGTTGATATAACCAGTTAAGTGCCAGAGGTTGGTTTAAACCCCAGCTTTCATGATTCCACTTCCAACATTCTAACTGCTATAAAACAATCAATCTATAAGAAGTTATTAAGCACCTACTAGGTGCCAGGCTGTGCTAAGCAAGGAGGACAAAAAGCCAAAAGCAAGAGAAATTACCATACTGCTAATTATTTTGCGTATTTCTACATCAAACCATCTGCTGCTTTAAAGAAAAATCCCAAATTTTTCAGTAATCATTTGTTTGTGTTTACATGTGAACTTGAAACTAGGTGCAAGAAGGATGGGCAGCTTCCTAAGGTGCAGCATGTAGGTAGGTCCAATGAAGGGACTTTTTAATGCTCCTTTTTATAAATGTATGTATTTTAAATCTTAGAAAATTCCATGCTCCACATAAGGCAGGCATTCATTTTGAAACAAATCAAGTAGCATATATTACAAGAAGATCTACAAAACCTCCAGTGGACAGTAATGCATTGAAGGGGGCTATAATTCTAAAGCACTGTTGGGGCACAATATTCAAATCTTATCTGAGATGCACAAATACCTTATCCCAACTCTGCTAATATGACCTTTTTATGTGTAAAACATTTATAGGGATCATAAATGTACAAAATATAGGTACACATGTATTTTGTAATCCAAAACAGGAAGGAAAGAGAGAAAGAAAAGAAGGAAGGAAAGAAGGAGAGAAAGAAAAGAAAGAAAGAAAGAGAAAGGAAGGACGGAAAGGAAAGAAAAGGAAAGGAAAGGAAAGGAAAGGAAAGGAAAGGAAAGGAAAGGAAAGGAAAGGAAAGGAAAGGAAAGGAAAGGA
>NW_020954557.1:42563406-42675521 GCF_900497805.2 Vombatus ursinus | reverse complement strand
GAAAGGAAAGGAAAGGAAAAACAGTGTAATAGAGTGCTAGAAAAATAAGGAAGATTTCAGTCCAAACTCTGCCTTTGACACTAGCTCTGTGACCCTGGCCAAGTCTCTTAACTTATCTGTATTTTGTTTCCTTATCTATAAAGCTAATAATAATAAAAACAATACCTGTAGTGTCTACCTCAAAGGATCAACAAAACTTTGCAGATCAAAATGAGATAATTCATGTAAAACATTTGCAAACTTTAAATGCAATACAAGTATCAGTTTTTATTATGTGAAACTCCATATTAGAAACAGAAAGGATTTTAGAAACATTGTGAGGAAATGTGTAAGAATTCTTGAATTCAAACATGCAAATATATCTCTTCAGTGATTCCAAATACCTCTTCAGAAAAACAGATATTACTCAGCTCTAAGTGCCAGATGAAACTGAATGTGTGGGTCTTAGCAAGGAATTGAGTGTCTATTAAGAAGGGAGTAAGGTTTTGAGATTTTCTTTAGTAAAAATAAAGTAATCCAATATCATAATTGCACTAAACAGAGCTCTTACATTATTCCATCAAGGTACAAGTGATGCCGATCATTCTTCCCTCCTTTCAAATAACATGATATCCATGCCACCCACTGGCATTTGAAACACAGAGTATATCCCAAGTGGTTGTATATTGTTTCAGAACTGAAAAAAATTAATTATGGAAGCACCGTAAGTATCATGCAACAAGGGTAATTCTGAGTCAAGAAACAGAACCTTCTCCCAGCTAGAAATTCACCATGCAGATGGATCTAGTTTTACACAATAGGTACATTCTGCAAACACTGTACGTATGTCAAATGTTGAGAATCAAGTCTTATTTTGAATGCACTGGGAGACCTTTCTTTTAAGGAACTTTTTAAAGGAACCAACCCTACAGAGAATCATTTTATCATGTGAATGATTACATGCAAACACATATCTTTTACAAGTTTAAATTTTCTCCAAAGATGATACAGACATACCCAGAATCTCAACAGACTGAAAAAAAAAAAGTATGAAATAAACCCAACCCATACAATGGATCACTTTTTCTTGTTCAATCTTCTCCAGTACGTGCTATCCATAGGAGATTATTAATTGGTTTTATTATTAAAAATCAAAATTATTATATATAAAATTATTGAAATTAAAATATTATTATTAACTGGCTAATAATGCCTATTAGAGCTATCTACAGATGCTAAGTATTGTTTGTCTTATTTCATGTTGCTGAGTATAAGACAGAGTATGAAATTATTTTGCATTGAGACACATTTATCAGAGAAACCTGGAAAGACTTATACGAAATGATATGAGTGAAATGAAGAGTACAATTTATACAATAACCATACCATGGTAAAAATGAAAGCTTGAAAAACTTTAGAATTTTCATCATTACAGTGACCAATATTTCAGAGAACCAATGGTGAAGCATGCTACATACCTCCTATTAGAGAGAGATGGTGGGCTTAAGATACAAAATGAGACATACATTTTTGGACATATTTTGGTCAAGACAGCATTTTATTTTGCTGGATTATGTATATTTATTATAAGGGTTTGGGTTTTTTGTTTGTTTGTTTTACTTTCTTCTTTCTCCAGTGGCAGGAGGTGGGTGGAGGTGGGGAAGGGACAGAGGGAAGAATAAATGCTGGGCAACTGAAAAAAATTTGAAAGATTTTGTAAAGGCATATTATTAACTTTCTGATAGCAAATGTTAGACAGGGAGTAAAGTCGTTTCCTCCCTCCCCACCCCAATCCATCACCCATCCATGAGAACAGGCAGTATGACAGTTATCATGGTACCCCCTTAGGTAGGCCTCTTCAGAGACTAGCTTATCAAAAAGGCTGCTTTCACCAGGGAAACTGGCATGAGCGGGCTTCGTTTTCCTGGCCCAACTTCTAACTCCAAACTTAAACCTGCTGTTGGTTTGTGATCTAATCAATTGTGCTATTCCATTGACGTGGAGAATATGGCACAATATTACAAGGAATCAACCCAAGAATTTAGGAGTTTTAAGTGGGTTGAAGGGCAAATAAGTTGATTTGAGAAAAAGCTGAGTTTATCATGAATAATAGAATTGCCATAGAGGTGTGGCTTTCTGAAAGCTGAAACCACACACACACACACACACACGCACACATACATGCACACATTCATGCATGCACACACATATACATACACAAACACAATCCACTAACATTATTTCTTTATTCATATAGGCTGCACAAGAGGAAAAAATATCCCTCCATCTTCTTCCCTCTGAAGTTTTAAGGGAAAGAAGAATGAGGGGAATAAAAAAAAAAATCCCTTGAGACATTAAACCTAAGTTGGACCAAGTACTCTGCAGTCTATTGCAGGCAACAATTGTGCTCTGGCAGGGAAATGGACTAAGTGACTTAATGGGTATTTTCCATCTCTAATTTCCATGATTAAAAGAAAGAGGTTGAGTGAGGTACATGTGGAGCCTATTGTGAGTTTGCCAATGAATCCTAATTTAGATCAAAGAGCGTCTATGCGATACTGAACCATAAACACCCTAGTGTGCGTTACTTCAAGGAAGTTGTTAGTGTGTCCCCAATGGCTATTATGTGATATAGTTGCTCTCTATAGCATGCACCCTTTAATTACTAATATAGAAGAAAATCCCATTTAAGAGGGAGGAATGTAAATGAGACCCATGTTCTTTTGAACATTTTATGCATTTGTCAGATTAAAATTCTTTGTGGACTTTGGTTTTTCATTGATCACCCTTGGTCATGATCATTTGGCTCTTTAGATCAGATTTGACTTTCCAGAAGCTATTTTCCATCAGCACATCAATTGGGGTTCTTTGCTTACATATATCACTGAGGCACCAGATCATCAGGACCAGATTGGAAGTAGTTTGTTTGAAGTTTTCAAAAGTAGGAAAGAAATGCTTCTTTCCCCCCTTCCCCACACACATCTTTCTCACTCCCACCTCTCTATATATGCTGTCATTAAAGAGCAGGATAAGATGACTATAACTTATGGGAGAGAAGGGCCAGTTAAAGAGACTAAAAGGATAATACTGCCTTACCAAATTTTTTCTCCACTTCGAAAATGGAAATGCAGCTTTCTCATAGAAAGATGCTTTAGGGACATAGATTTGGACCAGTAATCCAAATCAGCATGCTTTAGTTTCAATGGGAGTTGACCAAAGTGTGCCTTTAACAGGAATTCCCCCCAGAATCCAGAAAGGAAAGAGAGCCACAAATGTCAATTTGAACAACTTGATTTTTCAGATTGTTTCGTTTCCTCCGATCCCTTTTCTACTATCAGCCTAGGCATAGGAAACAGAAGTGATAGCCATTTTGAGCAAAAATTAAGGACTCTCTTTAAGAATAGGCACTTCCAAAAAGCATAAAAGTTGCTTAATGAGCAGCATGACTCCTGCAGGTATTAACTACTCAGTGAGATCAGCACCGCCAGTATTATAACTTGCACTTTGTTTGGTAAGGGAAAATTCATTCCCTGCTATCTGTGCCACATTATGAACAGACAATAATGATTAAATCATTTCTTAATAAGCAAACTAAGTAGATGATGGTACTCTGACGGGTCTTACCAGTACCTACTCTCAGTAGATGCCATATTGCCGGTGAGGTACAACAAGTCTAAGAGACAGAGAAAGAAAAAGAAATCATGCTCGAATACAAACTAGGAAGTCTAAAACTATAAGCCAATATGGCACATCAGTATTTAAAGACCCATCAAAGAAACATACAACTTCTCAGCTGAAACCCCAAAGTATATCCTCCTTATCCTGTCAATTAGCCAATTACAAAGCTCCCATAGCAGGAGGCCTATCCTGTAAGTGAAGAAATAGCATTTGGAATGGGTCCAAGTCAGACAGATGATATAGAAAAGTGGTACAATGAGACATTTACTCCCTAGGAAGTTTGACTTCTCCAAATGCTAGGCAATAGAACCCTGGAAAGGGCTAAGGTACATGTTGATATCCGAAGCCTTTGACACAGATGTAAAAAGAGGATCCAGTCACACAGAAGCCTTGACAAATTGATTTATACGGTGACAAGTAACACAATCTGCTCTACAGACAGTATATTGAACTGGGCTAACTTAAGGAAAATACTTAGAGAAGTGAAGAGTGTATATTAATTGAATACTAGGAAGCCTCTTTACTTGATGCCTGTTCTTTCAGACAAGCTCATGTTAAAGTCAAAGGTCCTTTCTTCCTCCTTTAACACGATATGGCATCTTTGATATGAGAATAATAGCCATTTCTTACTTTCTTCAGTATATACTAATTACCATATGAAGCTCCAGCTCTTGTAACGAGGAAATTTTTTTAGCTACTGTAAGGCATCACACAAATGGGCCTGTTTGCAAATTAGACTTGCGCAACTGCAAAGAAAAATTTGGTTTGGGATTTTAAAAACAATTAAGTTCATAATAAGAATAGCCTAGATTTATTCAGTTTAAACACAGTAAGTTGAAAAATAAGTTAATTCAAAATTATTAGTGATGGTGAGGTTTTTTTGTTTTGTTTATTTGTTTGTTTGTTTTTTAATGAAACTAATTTAAAAATCCTCTCTGGGTCCCACTCATGACTCTCCAGACTTCTTTCTCCACCATGCTCCACCAGCCTGGGAAGCTACCTTCATCATCCTATTACAGCAGCCTTCTCAATGAGGAAGATCTTTCCACCTTGTGGTCTGTTCCTCTGATTGGTCAAATCCTCCTGGAATCTCTATTTTAAAGAGGGCTCCTAGGCCAGCCATGTTGACTCTATTCCTCTCGGGGCCCCTGCTTTTGACTGGATTTTTTTCTCCACCACACCCCATTGCATATACCTTTTCTCCCCCAACCTCTTTTCACCTTCTTTTTATCTGTTGTCTTCCTTCATTAGAATGTAAGGTCCTAATGCATATTGAAGCATCCTTTTTAAAAAATGTCTTTATTATTCTTAAGTTTTTTTGGTCTATGTTTTCTTTTGCAACATGGGTAACGTGGAAATGTTTCACATGACCGCACATGTGTAATCTTTATCAAATAGCTTGCCTTCTCAAGGAGGGACGAGAGATGGGAGAGAGATTAGAACTCAAAATTTAAAAAAAAAAAATGTTAAAAAAATTTTGTTGACTTCTGATTGGGAAAAGATAACAATAAACAACATATTTTTTTAAAGAATGTAAGCTCCTAGTAGGTGTGCTCTTTGCAAACAGGAACAGTCTCAATTTTTCTTTTTGTATTCCCAACACTTAGTATAGTTCTTGGCACATAGAAAGTACTTAATAAATGCTTCTTCATCCATTCATTTGATTATTTAATAATGTTTTCCAGGGTTGGTAGGCTAGTTAACAGAGGCATCAAAAATTCAACATTCCCATGTAGCCCAAGAAGATTAAAATGTAATTGGGAAATGTTTAACAAAAATAAATAAATACAATAGAACACAGATCATGTTAATTTGTGGTTTTCTGCAGGGATCCATTTCTATTTGAGTCTGATACCACTGGGTTAGCATTTATCTGTGATTCTACTGATATGAGGAACTCCTTCTACCAATGCAAATTGCCTATTGATCTGTAATTTATGGTCTTGAAGAGCTGCCTGGGATGCTGGGAAATCAAGTGACTTTCCCATAATCATACAGCTAGCATATGTCAAAGACAGAGAGTACATGGGGTGATGGTCATCTTGTTCTGTGGAGTTGAAACTAGGTAGAGATGCAAATAAAAAGTCAAGTGAACTCTAAGTTCAATTTCTGACCTTTATACAGAAAGGCATTGTAAGGAGTTTAATGCCAGGTGTTCCTGGCTCCAGAGCTGGACCTCCATCCACTGCCTCTCAGTATTTACTGAGATATGGTATGATATCACGATAAATATCATGATATCATATGATAAATAATGGTATAATGGATAGAGCTCTGGGCCTGGAATCAGGAAGATCTGAGTTCAAATCCAGCCTTAGAGACTAGCTATGTGACCCTGGGCAAATCACTTAACCCTGTTTGCCTCAGTTTTCTCATCTGTAAAATGAGCTGGAGAAGGGAATGGCAAACCACTCCAGTATCCTTGCCAAGAAAATCCCAAATAGGGTCACGAAGAATCAGACACGACTGAAACCTGAAACGATTAAACAACAAGAATAATCAATAATTTAGACCTAATAACAAAACGGAGACGCAGCATGGCCTTAGAGTCAAGAACTCTTGATTTCAAGACCTACCTCTGAAACAAACTGGCTGGGTCCCTTAGGGCTAGTCAGTTGAACTCTCAACACCCTAGGCAACTCTCTAAGATGTGGATGTTTCTGCCTTTAGGAATTCCCTATCATCAATGAAATCACCCCTAGACCCACAACAGCAAAGCTGGTTTGGATATTAGTTCATCTGGTTCTCCTACAAATATTCCTATCTATAGGTGGTATAGTTGCAAATGCAACCTGAAGTCATTACTACACTGACTGCATACAACTCACATCAAGAAGGAATGAGCTACAAGTTAGTGGTTTGCTGATAAACTTCCTGCATCTCCCAAGTCCTAATCTCATTCACCCCTTCTGCATGTTAAGTCAGTACCCATTTGAGTTGGATGGAATTGCAGTGTGTTAGAGCTGTGTGGAGTGAGGACTTACTTTTTCTGCCATTATTCCAATGAAGGAACTCCAAGTCTTTCCTAGCACCTTTAGCAAAAATGGTCAATTTAAAGTATGCCTATCAGGAGTTTGCCCCAAAACTGGCTTTCTCCATCCTGATTGGAGCTGTTCTCAATAGGACTAGAAAAGAAAGATAAATGAGACCTCCTAACTGGAGTCATAAGTAGAAAAAGACCTCACCCATAACTGATCGAGAATCCCCTCTAGAGGTAACCCTTAGAGTGGTAATGATTGCTCATTTTAATGTTGATAATGTATAACCAATAACCAAGTTATTAACTGCATCTTGCATCAATGATTTGTCCTACATGCAAATTGTTCAGCTTGCCACTGTTGTTTTTACGTGGTGAAAAAGCCCTTATGAGGCTGTACGAAACAGTTCTGTTCAAATTCAGTTTTTTAATTTCAAAAGATGAAAATAGTCATGGTATTTTAAGAAGTTAGATTCAAACACAGAAAGATTTGTATGAACTAATGCAGGGCTAAGTAAACAGAAACAGAAGAATAATGTAGGGTGTCCCAAAAGTCTTAGTGAAGGTTCAAAGCTGCACTAAGACTTTTGAGACACTCCATTTACTCAATGACTACAACAACTTGAATGAAGAAAACATTAAAATAAAACTGGATGCTAAATAATTTTAAAGAACAGCCTTGTATTCAGAGAAGAGATGAGTAAATTTAGCTCCCTCCTTTTGGCAGAGAGGTGGGAGACTACAGGTATGGAATATTGCAAACACTATTAGACATGGTCCTTATGTCAATTAGTTCTGCTTTGTTGTTTTTCTTTATTAAAAAAGAAAGATGAGCAGGAAGGGAAGGTGGATATATAAAAGGCATCAATAAATCATTTTTGTTTTTGTTTTTTAAGAGCAGAGCTTTAAGGTAAAAGTTGATGAAAGATTTAAAGCCTCACTAAAGATGCATTCTTTAGCATAGAGCTGGGCTGTAAAGTGCTGTTTCTTTGAAGATAACTCTATGTAAATGAAGCATTGCTTTAAAAACAGAGGGCAAAAGAGGGAGTGTCAGTTCTATAGCCTTGAGGGGTTTGATGGGCAGCTGGGGGGGAAACCACATCCCTGACAATAAGAGGCAATAGAGCGATCTGTCAAAATCAGACTGATTGAGCATAGGGACAGTTCTGCCTCTCTCCCCAGACACACGGTAGAAACAGCTGTCAAACAATGAATCAGAAAGAAAGCCCAAATACACAGTCCTAGCCAGGGGAAAAGGAAGCAGTGGGAGTCACACACACTGAAATTAATTCTAACAAGGCAGGGGAAAGACACTGGATTTGAAGTTCAGACTTGTTTTTCAGCCATGTCTGACTCTCTGAGGACCCATTTGGGGTTTTCTTGGAGAACATATTAAAGTGGTTTGTCATTCTTCAGCTCATTTTACAGATAAGAAAACTGAGGCAAAAAGGGTTAAGTGACTTGCCCGAGGTCACATAGCTAGTAAGTGTCTGAGGCTGGATTTGAACTGCAAGCCCCGGTGTGGGTTGAATCCTCATGAGTGGACATGGTGCATTCTCTGTCACTAGAAGTCCTCAAATTACTTCAAGAGACAAAATGGCCACACACGAAAGATGATGAAGAGATGATTCCTCCATTAAATTAGGGACTGAACTCCAACTATGAGATCTGATACTTGGTCGTAACCTATTATGCCAATAACTATGCTCATTTTCTCTTAGAGATCATCTTTCTCTGAGTGCAAGGTCTTTTCCAGCTCTAAGTTCATTAAGGCTCAGAAAGGTAAAATGACCTACAGAAGATCCAGCCCCTCATTTTACAGATGAGGAAAATGAGGCCCAGAGAAGATGGCACTTGCACAAGTACATATGTTAGGAGAGACTGAAACCAAGCTCATCTGACTCCAAAACCAGCCAGATCTCCCAATCCAAGTCCGGGTCTTTTCCTCTCAGTCATTACACCACTTCTCTAAGAGTTCTACACAAACACTAGGGTAGCTAGGTGATGCCATAGTGCACAAAGTGCTACGCCTGGAGTCAAGAAGACTCACCTTTCTGAGTTCAAATTTGACCTTAGACACTATCTGTGTGACCCTGGGCAAGTCACTTCAACCTGTTGCCTCAGTTGCCTGATCTGCAAAATGAGCTAGAGGAGAAAATGGCAAACAGCTCGAAGATCTTTGCCAAGAAAACCCCAAATGGAGTCACAAAGAGTTAAACACAATTGAAACGAATGAATAGGAACACTAGCTCTTCAAAACTCTTCGCCACTATTTCATTACAACAGATGTCCTGAAAAGGCCAATTTAAGGTTTAAAGGATTTTACTTGATAGATAATACCTAGCAAATGTTCTTTTGCTTTTTCTAACCTATTTCTCTGACAAGTCCAGATTCCCACTCCCCACTCCACCCCCAGCATCCTTTTTCTGGACTAATGTTGCTTTAGAATTCTAAATATTTGGGTGGCTCACAAAATAGTGGGTGATCTTCAGAATATAGTGTTTCACTTTCAACATGTAAGGCCTAAAACAAAAGGGTGCTAATTGAATATCAGGATCTTCCTAACAATGGAAGCCTCATTTTCTTTGTTAGTATTATCCACAGGAAGTCTTCAATTTTATTCTTCTAAAAATTAAATGCAGTGTGAGTAAGGCTGGCTCTGTAGATACCTAGAGTCACCTACAGAGTCTGATTTGGAAGCGCACTAGAAGGCCCAACGTGCCCTCAAATAAGCACATACCCTCTTCATGGCACAGCACCTGAAACTCAAGTTTACAATTTACATTTTCTCCTTTGGTTCTAGGAGTCAATAGATCCTAACTGGGCTCTTTGATTCGAATCATCTAGCATCGTAATACATCTTCCACATAGCTAGCTGCCCAAATAATTTTCCTTAAACAAAAGTCTGATCGTGGCACTCTTCTACTTAACTCCAGTGGCTCCTTATTGTCTTTAAAAACAAATATAAATTCCTCTTTTTGACTTTTAAAGACTTTTACAACTTGGGCCCAACCTACTTTGCCAGTCTCATTGATACATTCTTCCCCATTCTTCAAACTGCTGTTTAACCAAATTGGCCAGAATTCTTGTTAAGCACTCCATCTCCATCACTAATGCCTTTGCACTATCACCTATATCTGAAATGCTCTCCCTTCTTACCCCTCTCATAAAATCCATTATTTCCTTCAAAACTCAGCTCAAACACCATCTTTTAGATGAAGACTTACCTGATCCTCCCACACACACCTAAAATACCTTGTATTTAGTTTGCATTTATTCTATAGTTACCTATCGGTGTACATGTATTCCTCAATTAAATGTAAGCCCCTTGAGATCAGGAACTTTCATTTTTGGCTTTGTATCATCAGCACCTACACAGTGACTGGCACATAGAAGATGCTTAATTAATGCTAATTGACTGATTGATTGAGTCCAGATGTTGCATTTACCAAAGATCCCAGTTAAAATATTATTATGCTACGTATAGGGATGAGACCTCCAACATATGAACACATATTGGTGTAATCGGTAAAGACCCCTGAAAGAATAGAAGACAAATAAGTAATAATACGAATTATAAATTATCATGAGGGTTGGAAGGAAAGGAGATGGATAGGTTCAAAACCTGAGACAGTGCCCGGGAAGGCAGACCCAGGTAAGAAGCATCAGTGGAAGAGTTTAGCAGGAATACGTTGGAGCCAGCTCTAACGTGCTCAAGATAACTAATTATTAAATTTTCATCAAAGGCTAAAAATCAGGTCTTAGTTTATTGTTTTGTTAATTGTCTAAACTTAAGAAAATGGTGGAGAAAATGTGAATTATGTAGATCAAACTTAAAAGTGTGTATTTAACAACCAAGCTGGTTGTTAAATATTTAATGGCATACCCCTGGATTTTGGAAACTAAGAGGCAGCACAGAAGGTAAACAAAACCCAGGACTTTGAGTCAAGAAAGATAGAAGGTTTGAATGAAGGTCCTCAGACACTCACTAGGTTAACATCTCTTAGTCTCAGTTTTCCTGTAGAATAGGAAAAATTATATCCATAGTACTTAGCTCATGGGTTTATTATTGTGTGTGTGTGTGTGTGTGTGTGTGTGTGGGTGGGTGTGGGTGTGTGTGTGGGTGGGTGGTTTGTCCATTCTCTCTCTCTTTTTTTTTTTTTTTGCTTTTTTTTGGTGAGGCAGTTGGGGTTGAGTGACTTGCCCAGGGTCACACAGCTAGTAAATGTCAAGTCTCAGAGGCCGGATTTGAACTGAGGTCCTCCTGACTTGGTTTGTCCATTCTCAAAGAGGACCATGACATCAGGAGGTGATGCTATGACTTGCAAGTGAGTGAGGGAGGGTTGTGCAAAGTCACCAGCCTCACTCTCTCTCCAGAGCCTTCTGGGTCCAGTGGCCAGATATAGATCAGGACAACTGGAGATAGCCCAAGATGCAGTGAGAGACTTTGGCCTTTTTAAGCTAAGGTCCTTCTGAGTTCAGAGGTCTGAGCCTCAGGTTTTGAACCTATCCATCTCCTTTCCTTCCAACCCCCACAATAATTTATAATTCGTATTATTACTTATCTGTCTTCTATTCTTTCAGGGGTCTTTACAGATTACACCAATATGTGTTCATATGTTGGAGGTCTCATCCCTATACGTAGCATAATAATATTTTAACTGGGGTCTTTGGTAAATACGTCATCTTCCTGAGTTCAAATCTGGACTCAGACACTTACTAGCTATGTGACCCTGGGCAAGGTCTTATTGTTAGTTTCAAAAGAGAAGTGTGTCCCAAAAGTCTTAACGCAAAACAGTACACTTTCGCATTAAGATTTTTGGGATACCCTGTATATATAAAGAGCTTTATAAAATTTAAAGTTTTCTACAAAACTGCCCCAGTCAACCATTTCTTCTGAGACCCTAAATATATATGTGTGTGCGGATGTATATGTATATATATGTATGTGTATGTGTATGTGTATTTGAATTAAAAGAACAAATATTCTGGCAGCAGCCTCAATGTGTCATAGACAGAAAAAAAAAATTTGCTTGTAAATCTAGCTTTCTAAGAAAAAGAGTGGCAGACCATTTTAAATGGAGTGTGCATCTCCAAAAACAACCTGGTTAGAATAGGTTGAACTGTTTAAAAACAGTCAATATATCAGTGAGCTAGAATTTCTACTCTAAAAATACACAAAGGGAACCTCATTATTCTAGGCAGTTAAAGCAAAGGGCAGAGTTAGAGGTTCGAAAAGTTAGTTTATGTATTTCATAATCACCTGTCATTTTCATTCCAGCTGTAGAAAACCAGACTAAACAGTCTTTAATCATCATTCCTAAGTGATTCTCTAAGGGTAGAAATTGTTATTCATTGCACAAAAAAATTTTTTTTCATCTATATTGCCCATTTATAGCAAGTGTGGTTGTGGGTCATGAATCTGGCCTAAATCAGTGAAAACCATAAAAAAAATTACAACTTCTTCATAAAAACACCTCTTGCGAGACTTCCCATAAGAGACTTTAGGAGGACAATGAAACATAAAAAATTGGGAAAGGCTAATTAACAGCAAGTATAGTCTCATGTTCTCATTTTATTATCCTTGATTAGATACACAAAGGAATATTGTATCTATAGGTACTTACAGAGTACCGCCACCAATGGCTTCAGCATTTCTGGATAAAGTTCTTCAAGTCTTTGTGGAAATCACATCTTACTTCTGAATTTCACAACATGATTTTATGCCTTTCAGAGGACTTAGAGTTAGAAGTAACCCTGGAAATCATTGAGTCCAAGGGTAATTAATCTTTTTTGCATTATGTACCCCTCTGTCAGTCTGGTGAGGCCTATGGAACTCTTCTCAGAATGTCTTTAAATGCAGTAAATAAAATGCATAAGATTTCAAAGAAAGCTAAATGTATTGTAATACAGGTATTAAAACATTTTTTGAAAGTTCACAAACCCCAAGTTAACAAATCTTCAAAGTCCCACCCATTCTTTTTACATATGAGGACCTGGGCCATGTAATATTGCAATCTGAATTGGAAAGGCTGGTAACCACAATTTGTAATTAAGTGGATATGAGACAAAATTTATGAAAAATGAAGTGTTATGTACAAGAGTGAAGTAAAAATCACCTTTATAAATCATACTGCAAAAATAGGTCAGTAAGAGATGCTCCCAGTGTGGGAAATCCCTCTGCCAATGTAGATCTTTATTTATTTATGATTTAGTGGATAAAGTCCTAGGGAGAGGCCTGAAATTCAGGAAGGTTATAATATTTGGCCTAAGTCACAAAGCTAGTAAGTGTGAAAACTGAATTTTAATCTAAGTCTTCCAGTCTCCAAGACTAGAACTCTCTTTACTACATTGTATAATATATGTTTATCATATTATTCATGACTCACAATCACACTTGCTATATATTTTACAACATAATATAATATGGCTATATAGCCTCTACCAATGGTATGGATCTGTGATTTTATCAGATTTAGGAAATTCCCAAAATGGAAAATCCCTCCCCCAATGGAAATTAGCACCTCACCTGTAACTAATAGTATTGGAGTGTTATCAGGGGACATTAAGAGGTTAAATGTCTTACCTAAGGTCACACAGACAATGTGGATCAGAGGTCACATTTGAACTCAAGTCTTCTTGATCTTCTGTCCAGCACTCATAAAAAATAAAATTAAATAAAAAAAAAAAAAACAGGGGCAGCTAGATGGCACAGTGAATAGAGCTCTGGCCTTGGAGTCAGGAGGATCTGAGTTCAAATTCAACCTCAGACACTTAACACTTAACTAGCTGTGTGACCCTGGGCAAATCACTTAACCCCATCGCCTCAGGAAAAAACAACAACAACAACAACAAAACAGAATTTGAAAGTTATAAGAGAAATGAGCAGCCATTTAATCCAACCCATACCCTAAGGGTCTCCACTACAACACAGCCAACAAATGTTCATTTAGGCCCTGCTAAAACACCTCTAAGGATGGAAAAATGCATGACCTCTCAAGGCACCCCATTCCACTCTATTTGTTGGGAAGTTTTTCATGATTTAGCACTCCCTCTGAGCTTTTTCTCCCAATTCCCACTAGGATTAGAAGTTTGGGGCCCCCAGAAAGCAATGATTACTAGTGTCCTCAAAGTGTTAGGGATAACCCTGAGTGGCTGAGGTTTCTAGTACTATTGTTCACAAGAACTCAGTAGAATGATCCCCATTATCATTAGAATTCACTGAACACCAATAACTTTCCAAAAAGAGATCTACAATAATCATTCCTCCTCCCCAAAATGGGGGCGTGCTTTCTGTTTACACACACAAAGTCCCTGGGGAGGGTGGGTTCAAACTTAAAATACAATGGTACGGATACATTTTGAATCCAAGTCATTCTGTCTCTAAGACCAGAACTCTCTTCGCTATGCAATACATTCATTAACCAAAAGTATGGATCTGTGATTTTCTCAGATTTTGGGAATTCCTTCCCCCAGTGGAGATTGGCAACTCACCTATAACTTATAGTTTTGGAGTATGGTCAAGGGACATTAGGAGGTTATGGGTCTTACCCAAAGTCCCATAGACAATGTACAAGACATATGTGGCAAACAGGTCCCTCCTGGTTCCTGGGAAGTCCTTTTTTTTTCCCTTTGTAGAGTGTTTCTAAATTTCCACCCTAGGTCTAACTTTCTGCTGGGCTCCAAGTGTGGGTGCTGTTTGAGAGTCCATCACCCCACCTTTCTCTCTACAATGGTCACATCCTTGAAGTCACAGACTTCCTTGAGTGACTGGTTTTCCACAATTGTCTGGGAGCACTTCTTCTACCATTCACCATTGCTACAACCTCAAGTGGATTCTACCACTAACTTCATTTGCTGGTGATATGTCAAATGCCTCTAATGAATCTCTCTCTGGATATTTGTTGATATAAGATCAGGGAAGAACAAGCACAAAAGAAACATAAACACCACATGCTCATGGACACACGACAACCGGATAGGGGAATGCTACTTTCTGTCCCTCTCTTTTCCAACAGCTCAGAGCAGGCCTTAGGTCCCAGACATCAGGAAGGGAAAGAGAGAGAGAGAGATCTTCAGGTCATCTCTTTCGTATGTGAAGTCAGTTCCAGCTCAGGACCTCCTGAGTCACTCATTCTTTTGGCTCTGTGGCCATTTAGAAAACTTTTTTTCATCACCCAACATGCCTCAGTTACACATGACTGGAAACAAACTCCCTCCAACTTTCCATGTGGTCATTCGGACTGGAACCATTCAGGGAATAGCTGCTCATACTTTGAGAACTGAGGTCTCATTGTCCAGTCACCCTATTTCATGGACATCAAGGTTAAATTTGCCTTTTACAGCCTCAACTCATTGTTTCTGGTTCTGCCTTCTGGGGCCAAACAGAATCCAATCAGTCCTTCTTCCAAGTGGCAGCCTTTCAAATACTTGATGACAATTATCATATCCCTGCTGAGTTTTCTTTTTTTCATACTAAATATCCCCATTTTCTTCGACTGCTCCTCATATAACGTGGACCCAAGGCCCTTTGCCATACTGGTTGCTCTCTTCCGGCCTCTCTTCATGCCTCAACTTAGTCATAAATAACAGTAAAGGATGAAAAGCATAAATGAAACTGGTTGGGGGAAGGGAATAATCTCATACTTTACAGGAACTCTTGTTTTCCTTCTCATTCTTAGGTTAGGAAGGATCCTCAGTGCTCTCTACATTCCTTTTATTTATTTGTAAGAAAAGAGAAGCTTATCAATATCCTTCTTAAATTGTGGCACCCGGAACCAAGGACATCACTCCAGCTAAGGCCTGATGAGGGCAGAGTATAATGGAACTGCCTTATTCATGGAAGCTAGGCCTTTTAAAATATGTGTGTATATGTATATACATACAAAAATGTATATTACATATTTATATGTATATACATATACACATATATTTTTTATTTTATTTTTCTGACCTTGACAAACACCAATAAACATGAATATTGCCATATACAAAGAAGAGAGAAGAAGGGATTATTTATGAAAACATCAGTCTCTATTATGGACAGCCTTTTTTAAAAAGTACTTAATAAATTCAATCCATTAAGTTCCAAAGCTATCCTGCTTGTCTTTGTCTCTCTTTGAACTTCCTTCTGTTTTCTTCTACACATCTTTTTCAAAGTCCCATTAACTTTGGGATTGGTTTTCTCTTTCTTTTTTCTTTTTGGCATCACTGTTACTATATGCCCTCTAACTCTTCTTCTCCCCACCCCATTCTCCTTTTCCCATAACAAATAAGCACTAGTCAAGCAAAACAAATCAACACATTGGCCATGTCTGAAAATAGATGTCTCCTTTTGTATTTCTAGTCTGTCAAGTATGGCTTTCTTAACTCAACCCAAGATGGCATTAAATTGTTTGGGGGGTTTTGGATTTTATCTGTCACATCACACTTAAACCCCTGGATCTTTTTCAGACAAACTGTTATTAATCTCCCATTGAGTATTTTTGAAGTATTTATTTTGTCCCCCAGTGGAAGGTTTTACATTTATCCCTGCTGAATTTCATCTTATTACATTCGCTCCAATGCGCTAGCCTGTCAAGATCTTTTCAGATCATGTCTCTGTCATCCAGTATGTCAGCTATCCCTCCTAGATACTTGACATCTGAAACTTTGATGAGCGTACCTATCCTATGTCTCTATCAAAGATGTTGATTAAAAAACAACAACAACAACAACAACAACACATTAAATAGCTCAGGGCCAAGTACAGATGCTTGGAGTACTCCATTGGACACTTCCTACCATGTTGACATGGAACCAGTGGTGGGCTGGTAAATGTTTAACAACTGGGGGGTGGGGGAACATATACACAAAACACTCTTTTAAAGTTTAATCTGCTTTATTAACACTTTATCCACGACCTTCTTAACTCTAGACAATCCACAAAATAATCAATCAAGCCCTGGTTTGTTGTTTACAGATTTCCAAGGTGTAAATGCTCACAGTAAAAATTTAACAATTGGCCCTCTAGATCCTGTTCAAGCATACCCCTTCAATCAAACCCTTAACTACTCTTTGAGTCTGGCCATCTAACTAGTTGCGAGTTCACCTAATTGTGTAATTGTTCAGTCCACATTTCCCTAGCTTCTCCCCAGGAACAGTAAGATGCTTTACAGCAGAAGCTTTGCTAAAATCTAGGTAAACTATATCTACAGCACTGTCCTCAGCCACCAGTTTATTAATCCTATCAGAAAAGGAAATGAAGTTAGTCTGGCATGAAACTGTTCAGGATGAAGCCATGCTGGTTTTTTTAATAGTCACTGCTTCCCTTTTCATACATTCAACCAATTGTCTCTTTAGTGATCCATTCTAGAACTGTCCAAGAAATTACAGTCATGATCACCGGCCTATAGTTGTCAATTCTGTTCCTTTTTCTTTTTTTTCTAAATTGGGACATCTGCTCTTCTCCAGTCTTGTGGTACCTCTCTCCACCACATCATTCAGTGTCTGGACTTTCATAAATCACAGTAAATGATGAAACTAATAGGGGGAGAGGAATAAAGGTGTACTTTGCAGAAACTCTTTTGGTCTGGTTTTCCTTCTAACTCTTAGGGTAAAAAGGTTCCTCAGGACTCTTTATATTCCTTGTATTTGTTTTTCTTATCTCTTCTAGCCTAAGGATTCAGGTTGCTGTGATTCATTAGCAGCAACTCCACGTTACTGAGGGTATTTATTATTAACTTGAATGCAACAACAAAAAAAGCAAAGAGTCAGTTTTGCAGTGCAGTGAGACGTTCACTAAACCGTGATATACATCATCTGCACCACTTCAGTGCAACTAATTTTGATGAGAGGACACAAAATAAAATTTTAAGGGGGGAGGAGGCTTCGTTTTTCACCATGATCTATTTGGTTGTATAAAACAATTCAAAGGAATTTAAGAACATCCTCAAATTATTGACCATCTCAAAAGATAAAGAAGACCCCTGCCAGTTAACTTATAGGAGGAAACAGACTAGAGCTACACAGGCAAGGCAGGCATGAAGAATTGCATCTGGGAAGGAGTATCCACACCGAAGAGGCACATAGGTGGCTCAGTGGATAGACCACTGGGCCTGAAATCAGGAAGACTTGAGTTCAAATCTGGCCTCAGACACTCACTAGCTGTTTGACCCTGGGCACTTAAATCACTTAATCTCTGTTTGCCTTAATCCACTAAAGAAGGAAATTGCAAACCCCACCAGTATGTTTGCCAAGAAAACCTCACAGACAGTATGGTCCATGGGGTCACAAAGAGTCAAACACAACCGAATCTACTCAACAACAACAGCAACAACAACCCACATTGAAAATATCACAGACCCACCTAATAGATCTTGAAGTACTGGAGTAAAAATATTAAGAACCAACTTGTCAAGTTAAACTATTCTCTTCCCCTCTACCCAAAGCTTCTACCAAATGTTCTGCTGGTAGTACATATTAATGCTTAAGGACCACTTTAATAACCTTGAAACAGGAAAAAATAGCATGTATTTGAAAACAAATATATTACAAACAGTAATGTTATAATTATACATACCTATATATCATAATAAAGAACATAAATGAACATACCAAGAGACAGATTGTCTGAAAACATGCAAGAGATGAGTTGGTTTTCAGAGACTTAGCAATTTGGTAGTTGGAAAGTAACTTAGACAACAAACAAGTGGTCTGCTTAACCAAACCACAGAGCAAACATAATTGAAAGGGAGATTGGAAAATGTGGATTTGGAGAATCAAATTGGATGGGAACTTTTCTCAACAGTCTACTCTTGTTATCCATGCCAGTGTATGCCAATTATGTAAACAAGATGAAAATGAGGGATAATATGGCCAGTTCTATACTCTGCCAGCTGAATCTTAGAGGCAGGTCAAATAGTGGGATGGAAACACAGCACTAAGGCCTCAGTAGTGTTACAGATGCTAAGAAATAATACTATGTTAGTATCCTGGTCTGAAGTTCTTGGTCTCACTTAAATCAAAGACCTAACCCATTCAAAGGAAAGACCTTGATTACCTGAAACTAAGAGACTTAATCTTGTTTATGGTAACTGAACTAACTCTGGAAATTTCTTTGTTTAATTCAATTAATTAAGTGAAATAGCTCTTTGTTCCCTGGTAGCAATGCGGGAGTTGAACCATTCCTTGCTCTCCCTCCCTTTTTCATCTAATCCTAATCTCTTATTCTTCCATCTTTCCCTATGCCACTTTCAGACTACTTTCCCTCTACCTGCCATCTAAATTTATCATATTATTCAGATCCTGGTGGTCATTATCATTCAACCTCCAGGATATTCTCCTTCTATCATCAAGTTCAGTACCTGGCTCAGAATCTTTCTCTCCTCTCCGTTTCCTGCCCCCATAATGAGGAATATTAATACAAGTAGCCTAACTTCTCAGTTCCTCAATCTACTTAATTCCCATGACCTACTCTTCTATTCTACCACAGCTACACACACAGATGATCATGCCCACAAATCTATCACCCATAAATGTTCTTCTTCCTTGTTCGTGAATTCTGAAATTCATAAAAGAAGAATAGAATACTGGCTGAACTGGAAGTCACTGTCAACTATCTCCTATGGTGGTCAGGCTGCTATGAGAACATTAGAGAATTTGAATGTTGGGCAAATCATCATGTTCTTCTATAATTTATACTTTTACTCTGGCACATATGAGCTGTGTGACTGAGCAAATCACTGAACCTCTCAGTGTCCTACCTAATGCTCTAAGACTTCACACTGCAGAGAAGCTAGCACCCTGCATTGGTAGAAAGAATGTCCTCATCTGAGAGCTCCATAACCCAATGAAATTACAGGTCAGGTCACTAACCTCCTGTTACCACCTGCAATTACAAAACTTCTTTTTCCATAATTACAAAACAAATGTACTTCAATCTTACGGTGACCAAAGACATACAAGCCCAAGATCTAGAAGAGATTAGGCCAGACCTAAAAGTAAAAACTTAAACAAAAATTTCAAATATCACTCATGCCAGCAGCACGTACTTCTTTAGGCTTTTAATGATCATTGACATCAAAGATATTTTCTCTAGGTCAATGTTAAATGTAGAATAAGCAGCAGTACTTCAAAGTTCCATGGTTTCACTCATGGAGGAGCAGGGGCTAGCAAAAAAAAAAAATGGGCAAGTAAAAGTTTTGGCAGGGCTGAAAACTATTTTCTTCTCTCAGGAAGGTTGCAATGACAGTAACAACATTCATGTTCATCATGTCACACACACACACACACACACACACACACACACACAGAACCAGAGAGTACCTTAGAGGTGATCTAGTCCTGTACTCTAATTTTTTCACATTAAAAAAACTTAGACCCAGTGAGCTTAAGTGGTTTACCCAAGGTCCCTTTGGAAGGAGATAACAGAGCAATGATTCTAACTCCAAATTCTAACTCCAGATTCTAACAAATCTGAAGCTCTTTTCCATTGTCCTTCATAAGAAAGATGGGGGAAGCATTAGATTGTTTTCATTGTTCTGGTATTCTATAAAAACTTATCAGGATCCAAATAAAATATCATTTACAAAGTCATTCATGCTCATTATCTTTCACAGTATCATTAAAACTTAATCATTCATGTATATACCAGACACAACCACCCAAAAGGCCAGAGCTTTTTTTTTTTCAAAAGACTTTTACCAAAGTATAGGGAAAGAAATCTTGTTCTCTGCTTTTCAGCATTTACAAAGGATTTTTGTTTCTACTGACTTTTGCTTCATTACATTGTTTCTTTATTTTTCCTGTATTTTTTATTCAAATTTTTAGTGCTTTTTTCAAAACTATACATTGGCCCTTTTGAACTTTCCTCAACTCATAGTTGAACTAGTGAGATGCGTGCCAAGAGAGATCCAGCTCTTTCTCCTTCTCTTTTAAGGATTTTAGGGGTAACCCTGAAGAGAATGGAATTTTCTAGAACCATTGCTCAGGAGCCCCATCTAGTTTGCTTCCCAGGGATTAACAGCCACTTGA
The DNA here is from genome assembly GCF_900497805.2 of Vombatus ursinus. Taxonomy (NCBI): domain Eukaryota; kingdom Metazoa; phylum Chordata; class Mammalia; order Diprotodontia; family Vombatidae; genus Vombatus; species Vombatus ursinus. The sequence continues at coordinate 42,654,874 of NW_020954557.1, read as the reverse complement.
TTAGCTTTTAGAAAGAGTATTTACCAAGTAGGTATAACAAGGACAGTTGTTACAGAAACATCTTCCCATATTGAGGTCAGACTCTCCCCTTATACAAACAAGGTCTGTGAGGAAAGTGGGCTCAGACTTAGCACATGTGGCCAGGAACTTAGCATAGTTCTTTTTTTCTACCTTTTCTACCTTTAAATAGTCTTCATGAAATTCCTCTTAGGCATAAGTATCTACTGGGTTCTGAAAGTCAGCGTCGTTATAGGATCCTAAAGTGTTCTTTTATATATACATAAATATATACATACACACATACATAATTACACATGTGTAGAGAACTCCTTGAGTAGAAGTCCCCTCCCTCCACCAATGTAGATTAGCAACTCATCTATACCTTATAGTCTTAAAGAGGTACCTGTGGCCCTGAGAGGTCATGACTTGCCCATGGACGCTTAGTTGTTTCGTCAGAGACAGAACATGAACCCAGGTCTTCTCTATCCAATAAACCATACTCCCTTATAGTCATAGTAGCTGACATTTTGATACTGCTTTCAGCTTTTCAAAGAGCTTTACAATTATCAACTTATTTGGTCCTTACAACAATCCTCTGAGGTATTTACCACAAGTATTTTATGCCCAATTTACAAATGAGGAAACTGAGGCTTAGAGAGACTAAGCAACTTGCCTACATTCAGAGTCCATATATATTGGTGATGGTCTTGCTGGTCAATTCAGACATTGTTGGTACTTCATCCAACATGCCACAATGACTCCTGGGCTGTCATATTAATTGAATGATGGAGTCCCTGAATGCATTAGGCAGTGTTTTTCCTCTCTGTGAAAGGCCTACCAGAGGTGGGGAACCTGCAGCCTTGAGGCCACATGTGGCCCTCTAGGTCCTCAAGTGCAGCCCTTTGACTGAATCCAAACTTCACAGAACAAATTCCCTTAATAAATTGGTTTGTTCTGTAAAATGTGGACTCAGTCAAAAGGCCGCACCCAAGGACCTAGAAGGCCACATGTGGCCTCAAGGCTGCAGGTTCCCCACTCCTGGCCTACACTGTAGTATGGTTCATTCTCACCTCTTCCAGTGACTACAGTCAGCTTCTCCTACCTCTCCAGTAGCTTTGTATATTCCCAGATCCATGTCAAACAATTTTGATTCCAACACGTTGGTGAATTTGTTAAAGTATCTGCCAAAGGCCAGTTTCTGACCAGGGTTTTCTCTTTAGTAATATTTTTTTTAAAAATTCTTTGTTTTTTTCCCTTCCCTGGATTTGGTGTATCCAACTGGCAGTGAGCTGAACACTAGCAGATAAACAAGGAAGCCCACATGTTTCTTTTCTGAGTATCATCAAATGTTTATTATTTACCCTCATGTAGAAGACACCAAGCCAAGCAGTCCCAGGTCCTGCACTCTAGGGTCTCGCATTTTGGCTTGAATGATAGTTCCAGATGTTACATCTGTTGACATTTAGCAAGACTGGGCTACAGCTTTGACAAAAGCATGTTTTATGGTGGGGAGGAAGGAAGAATCCTATTTCAGGCCTCCCATAACTTTTAAATGAAAGGAATAGATTGTTCTCTGAGTATGAGAAACCAAAGGATTCAGGCAAAGTGATAACTTAAGTCAAGTCTTTGGCACAAATGACACAGCAACCAATACAGCAAAGACTAAATTTACTAGATCCATTGGTAAGCCAAGATTATTCCTGCAATGTACCTTTAAGGTGAAATGGTACATTTACAAATACAGCTAGTTGGTAGCCTGGATTTATTGAACAAGGATTTATTAAACTTTTTCCACGTGCCAGACACTTCCATGGGATAAACACTAAGAATACAAGATAGTCCTTGCTCTCAAGGAGCTCAAAGTCTAATTGGAAGGACAATATGCATACAATTATGTACAAACAAGACATACACAGGAAAAATTGCAGATAATCAACAGAAGGAAAACATTAACATTAAAGAAGGATCTGGAAGGCTTCTTGTAGAAAGTGGGATTTTAGCTGGGACTTGAAGGAAGCCAGGAGGCAGAGATGAGGAGGGAGAAAATTCCAGACATGGAGGACAGCCAGTTAAATTAAACAGTCAGGAGATGGAGTTTCTAGTTCAAAAACCTTCAGCAAAGAGACCAGTGTAACCAGATCCCAGAGTAGGGGAGTGGGAGGAAGGAAGGTGTAAAGAAGACTGGACAGAGGAGAGAGTTATGGATGAATGGATTCAATTTTTTTCAGTGAGATATAAGGCAAAGTTCTCAACTGAGAGCCTGGGGAAAGGGTGTGCTCTGAGAAATTTGAACAAGGATGACAAAATTTGGAAAAGCCACTATGGTGAGTGGGATAGTGAGTCAATTAGTGAGGCATAAAAGAATTACCTTGTTGTAGGAAGGAACCCGTCAGATTATGTAACAAATTTCTAGTAGAATAGTCAACATGGTTTCATGCTATTGTTCATGGTGCAGGAACCATAGATGTAAGTCACTTAACCCTGTTTATCTCAGTTTCCTCATCTGTAAAATGAGCTGGAGGAGGAAATGGCAAACCACTCCAGTATCTTTGCCAAGAAAACCTCTAAGGTTTTCTCTAAGGGGCACTAAGAGTTAGACATGACTGAAAAATGAGGCAAGATTTGAACTCAGGTTTTCCTGAGCCTAGAACTTTCTCCACTAGATCATCCAGCCTTACATACAAAGTTCTGGGAAGACCATTTAATGGCCCTGCTCAATGATGTAAGGATGACAAAATCAGTAAACATAGCTTAGAGGCACTGATGGACATAGTACTCAAATAAATGGGTAACCACAGATTATAAAATGACATCTGGGCCTATCTAAGCTTTGTTCTCTTGAATTTCAGATTAAAGAGAGGACTTAATGGTTGATCTGTGGTGTTTGGGTCCTCAGATCTTGTTCACTCAAAATCTTGCCAGACTAACTTGAAGATGTGGAAAAGGTATTAGAAGAAATGACAAGTCAAAAGATGGAATTGTCCTATCTCTAGACTTTAGAAGCAATCTCAAGACCCTATTTACATCACATCATTTACCAAGCTTGGTAATAACAAACTACACAAACCCCCAAAACTTCAGTCAAAACCAATCAAGCTTAAATTGAAAGAGGACATTGGCATTTCAAAAGAAATGTTGCTTCATTGGCAGTTGGGGACATGTTTACATTGAAAACCAAATGTTCACTTTGATTAGATAGAAATATTATCAATTCATATTTACTCACTGATTGGCAGCTTCTAAGGACACAAAATAACAATAAATACTGTTCTTAAACAAAGACCCACTCGATAGGTGGCAACTCATACCTTCTTTGTCGTCCACCTTTCTTCACTCCAGTTCTATCCTAATGCTTTGTTAATGCTCATGCCATTTGCCTCTTCATTGCCCTCAGAGCAAGTCATTCAATTTTAAGTCTTTGGACACTTTTCGAGTTCAATGACTAGAATCATACAACAATACTGGCAGAATATTGGAATTAAAAATTGGTCCTTCATTGCTGGAAGAAGTTTGGGGCCCTGAAGTTTTCAAGTTTTCCTCATATTCAGGTTGTTACTATGACCACAGTACATTCATCCAAACAATTCCTGCTATTGCTTGATGGGCTTGCCATGGGAGCCAAGACTGGTCTATTCTGTTGATCAGACACACCTCCCACATTCCCCACTTTGCTGCTCCCTTTGCCTGGGTTGCCTTCCATTCTGACACTCCTCTTCACCTATCTGAATTATTACTGGTCTTTGAAGGATCACCTCTACTCTCATAAATCTTTCCCAAATTACCAGAGACTAGGCTGACTTTTTTTCTCCAAATTCATGACACTTAGTGTATTATGCTTCATATTTTTAGTTCTCCTCGTATTTGAGCATGTCTTCTCTCCAAATAGATTGTAAGGTTATTGAAGGTAGAGATTGTCTTCTACTTTTTAAGATAGCATCTCCTAGAAGTTTCACTGGGCTAAAAGCAGAACAATAGGAGAAATGTTTGAGTATTGAACAATTTGATCGCTCAGAAGGTAGATAAAAAAAAAAACAATATGAGAAACTGTTACTCTGCAATTAATTTTGACCAACAAGGAAGACTGGTTGATAAAGCGAAACAGACAGGAACTTTGGGAGGCAATGACCCTATGATTTTAGAATTTGTGAGAATCAAGAAGGGTAATGGTGAGCATAGCCAAATGTACTTTAGGAAAGCACATTTCAGAGAATTTAGAAAAAAATAGCTTTAATATAATGGTCAGGGACTATACAATAAGGAAAATGATTGAACTGGAATAATTGAACTCTCCACAAAAAAAAAACAAAACAAAACCAACTCCACAACCTTGCTAGTACAATTACAAATCAGCCTTGGGTTAAAAAAAAATCAAAAGCAGGAGTAGAGAAAGGGAAATAATTTAGACATTTTATAGCTAATTGAAAATTCAACAGGAATCAACACCATGAAGTAGTAAAAAACAAAAAACCTAATGTAATATTCGATCACAATAATAGAAATGGTGTCCAGAACAAGGAAGGTAAAAGTCCCACTGTACTATTTTGTGCTAATTGAACACCTGGACAATTATATTCAAATAACATATTTTAAGGAAGATACTGAAAAATTGAAGATCATCCAGATGATGGTGACCTGGACAGTGAAGAGTCTTAGAGACATATTACATGTAGCTCTGTAGCCATCATTAATGTCAAAGGCAAGACATTTAATCATGAGATCCTTTCAAGGCATTCTCCAAAATACCATCATTCCACATAACTTTAGGATTTGAGGGTTTTTCCCTTGTCTAATTTCTGCCAATCAAAGCCTACCCCCTTCTATGTTGCCAATATACCCTCTAAGTTCTATTAAAACTGGTTCTCCAATTCCGGTCAATCTAACCATTTTAGTTAATTAGATCCATGTGTTCTTATCCTATCTTGTCTTCCCCAAATACTCATTTGGATGAAGTAAAGCCAAGATGGTGGAGTGAAGCCAGCAGTTTTGCTGAGCTCTCCCAATATACCCCCCTCTACTAACAACTTATAAAAACACACACACTCCAAACCAAATTCTGAGCAGGACAAGCAAGAAAAAAGTCATAGTGAGTCATTTCTTCTAGCCCATGGCATCCTAGGAAGATGGAAAAAGAAGTCTACTGGTTTTAGGGTGACGACTGGCTGGGAGTGTGACATTGTGGAAGCAGCACTAGCTGTGGTCTGTGGAAGAAGGGCAGCAGTTCCAAGGGACTGTAGGGGGAATAAACACTTGGTCAGAGATTCCAGGGGATTCCTGTACTAGCATTGGGTGCAGTTCAGGCACCATTTGGCTGTTGTGTCACCTAGTGTCCAGTTCCAAGTTGCAATTACAGGGCAAAGAGAAGAGGTCACATTCATGAGGGGAAAGAAGCCCTACTTGTGTAAGGACTAGAGAACAGACCAGGACAATGATCAGACCTCTTTTCAAATCACACCATATTGGAAGTTCCTAAAAACTATAGGCACTCACTGGGCTGTGAAAATAGCAGAGGACATAACAGATAAAAATTCAGGCCAGACATCTACCCAACCCCAGATATGAGTGGAAGCCGACTCTAACATAAAATCCAAAGTCAAGAAATAGGCTGGGGGCAGCTATGTGGTACAGTGAATAGAGCACCGGCCCTGAAGTCAGGAGGACCTGAGTTCAAATCTGGCCTCAAACCAAATACTTGTCACTTACTAGCTGTGTGACCCTGGGCAAGTAACTTAACCCCAATTGCCTAACAAAAAAAAAAAAAAGAAAGAAAAGGCTGGAAGAAGGAGGAAGAAAACAAAAAAAAGGAACCTGACCATAAAAATCTATTATGATGATAGGGAAGCTCATGATATATAAACTCAGAAGACCCTGAGTTGAAAAGATCTACAAGCAAAGCCTCGAAGAAAAAATACAAATTGGACACAAACCGAACAAGCTTTCCGAGAAGAGCTAAAGAAAGCAATTTTTCAAAAGGAAAAAATATTTTAAAAATCAAATATCACATGTCAGCTTAAGAAATATGGGAATTTGGGGGGAGTTTTGTGGAAGCTGCAGATGACACATGAAGGCCTGCAGACAACAGAAAGTTTAGAAACTCAGAAATGCATAAAATATGTGTACAGTATTGTATAATATCAACATATTTTATCTTTTAATACCATAATAATTAAGACTTCATCTCTGGTACAAAGGAGAGCCAAACAATTTTACATGGATCTTCCAGATCAAGGGGGCACTGCATTCCTAACTCCCATGATGCAAAAGGCTTAACTGTATAATGGAATAATATTATACAGAAAGAAATAATCATGAAGAATTCAAAGTAATATGGAAAGACTTATATGTATTGATGCAGAGGGTAGTATAACCATGAAAATGATACAAAATTACATATACCAAAAATATATAGGCAAAAAATGTAAAAAATAATAAAAAAAAATAAACACTGGATAATTACGATGACAAGATTTAAAAAGCATGTATACCCCCTTCCTTTCATAAAAAGGTGAGGGACTTTGGGTATGGAATGTTACACATGCTTTCAGACATCATCATTGTGCTGACTCATTTTGCTGAACCGTTTTTTGCTTAGTTTTTTATCTATTAAAAGGGAAGATTGAAGTGGATAGGAGAGGGTGAAGGGGTATATTTATAAATGAATACAATGAAAGAGCAAATGTATAAATTAAGAAGGTGGGGATTTTATGTTCCTTGCTCCTTCTGACCACTATATCTTCCAGACCAATCTCTTACCACCAGTCCTTCAATAAAATACTTTCTCTTTCAAAATCCATTTATAGCATCTTTTCCCTATTCTTATTGGTGTCAACAACTAAACTCCAGGTCACTCTCCAAATTTCTTCATAATTTTCACACTCACACCTTTCTAATATTCAGATTAGACATTGTCCTTTCCTGGTTCTCCAGGAAAATTACTCCAACCTGAGTGCTCCTCAGTCCCTTTGGCTAAATCATTCATCAGTCAGTAACACCCTGCTTCCTAAGCTGAGGGATCCCTAAAAGTTCTGTCATGGAGTCTCTTCTCTCCTGTCTACAAACTCTCTGAGTAATAATCTTTCTAGTTCCTACTGACTCAAACTAACCTCACTAAGTAGATTTGTATTTCCACCTCTAATCTCCCGAGTTTCAGTTCTATATTAACAACTGCCTGGTCAGCATTTTCATCTGGATGTCCTGTAGGTTTTCCAAAATCAAGAAGCCCAAAATGGAACTCATTATCTTTCTTCCCTTCTTTAAACTTCCCTGTTTCTGTTGAGGGCATTACTGTCATCCTGGTTACCTAGGACTGTAGCTTCCAAGTTAACCTCGCCCTCACCTCCCATCTCCAATCAGTTTCTAAGTCTAATTAATTCATCTCCAAGAAACAACTCTCATATCTGTTCCCTTCTCTTCACTCATCTGACCGCCACCCTAATTCAGGCCCTTATCACCTCACCTAGGGAGGTACGTGGTGCAGTGCATACAGTGCTGGAGTGGGGTCAGGAAGACCCGAGTTCAAATCCCACCTCAGGCACTTACTTAGCTCTGTGACCCTGGGCAAGTCACTTAACTGCTATCTGCCTCAGTTTCCTCAATTGAAAAATGGGATAATTACCTTCCTGATGTCATTGGTCCTCTTCAAGAATGAAGGACAAATAAGTCCCAGGGCTTTTGTGAGGATCAAATGAGATGTTTGTAAAGGGGTTAGCACTGTGCCTGGCACATAGTAGGTGCTTAATAAATTATTTCCTTCTTTCCTTCATGTGGACTAATAGTCTCCTAATTGGCCTCTCTGTTTACAATCTCTCCCGTCTCTAATCTATTCCTATACAATGCTGCAAAAATAATCTTCCTAAAGGCATGATCCTGTCCCTCCCCTATTCAAGAAGCTTCAGGGGCTCCCTAATGCCTCTGGGATAAAATGCAAAATCATCAGGCTGGCATTTAAAGCCTTTTAGTTTGGCTCCAGCCTCCCTTTCATTCGCATCCACATCTGCAACTCCCACGTCTCACAAAAACAACTCCCAAAGCTAGATCTCCAGTCCCAAACTTTTTCAGGCTCCTGAACAGCATCTCCAAATACCTCAAGGAATTATTTTGATAAAATACGAGTATCCCCCATCTAAAATCCACTCAATATAAGGGAAAGAAAGGGAATAAGCATTTATAGAATGCCTGCTATGTACCAGGCATTGTGCCAAGTGCTTTACAAATACTATCCCATTTGATATTCACAACCTTGCAAGGTAGATGCTGCCGTTATCCTCACTTGACAGTTAAGGTAACTTAGGCAAGTAGAGGTTAAGTGACTCACCCAGGGTCACAAAGACAGTATCTTGGATGCTCCCCCAGACACTTTCCCTCCTCCCTCCCCTGACCATTCCTCCTTCTGACTTCATTCTTTCTGTCTGTGGCACCAGTGTTCACTCAGTCTCGCCTAACAAAATCTGATTCTCCTCTTCACCTTCATCTCTCAAATTTATTCGATTACCAAACTCTACTGATCCTATCTCTGTAATATCTATCATTCCTCTATTTTAATTCCCCTTGCAGTACAGGCCCTCATCATCACAGCCTTTTGACAACAGCAATGACTTCCTAATATTTTTCCCCTCCCTCTAGGTCATCCTTCATGGTGCCCTAAGATTAATCTCTATTATGCTTACATCTGATTATATCACTCCTCTGCTTGAAACACTGTAATATTTCTTATTGCCTATCACATAAAATTCAAACTTTGTAGCCCCGTAATCTAGATGAGATACTGTGAAATGGCAAGAGGGATGTTTTTGGAGCCAGACGATCTAGGTTTGGATCCCAGCTCTGCAGCTACCTACATGAACATAGGAAAGTCTCTGTGCTTCAATTTTTTCATCTGTAAAAGAGGGAGGTTGACCTAGATGATCTAGGATCTCTGATCCTTCTTAATTTAGGGGCCTATATTTGATAATCCATCAAAATGTTCTCCACTGGGGAATCACTTCTAAAGTCTCTGAGTGGCAGGGTCAGGAGGAGTGGCTGGTATTATACTTGGCATTTATATACCACTTTTAGTTTGCAAATTACATTGCACACATTATTTCAATAGATCCTCAAACAGCACTGAAGGGTAGGCACCATTATTCTTATTTCTGCCCCTTTCAGATTCTTTTTCTGATAAATTCACTCAAAAAAAAAGTTATTATGCCACCCTCTTCATCATTGTCCTTCTCATTTGCTGATTTCCAGAACACGCTATCTTCCGTAATTTAGTAATGGACTCAGTCTTCAGTATTCACATGGACAGCCTAACATTCTTGCCCCAGTCTCTTCACTTCCTTCACCTCCCACTCTACTGCACTCACTCTCAAGGGGTAGCCACACTTAAAAACTTACCATCATTTGAAATAGCAATGTCCAAGATCTTTAACCCAAATTTACTTCTCTGATTCAGCTCTTGTTGCCATCTACTACCTAACTTGTTCTGAACCTGATCTTCACGATTCCATTTCTTGATCCTTCTCTGCTCTCCCAGTCCATTACTACTGTTTACTACTGTTCTGTCACTCCCCTCCCTACTTAGTCTTGACCAAAGTTAACCATCTCAACTTTCACCTTTGCACCTGCTAATCTTCCTCTGCTCCTAGTCCTATGTGGCCAAATGATGCTGAAGGAAATTCATAAACTGCTGGGTGGGTTCAAAACATATTTATGCTTTCTACACGCAACTGTGCTCTCCGTGTTACAGGGAATTCACTTTATTCATCTCATTGAAAACATGGCATTCACCATAAACTTTCTCCCTTCTCTTCAAACCAATTTCCACCCATTGTGTTCTACAGAAGACCCCAGCTACTTTGCTTCAAAGATTAATGCCATCCAAAGCAAGTTACCTCTTAATACATCTTGGTAACTTTTTCTTCAATGATCTTTTTCTCTCTTCTATGGAATTGGCCTTCCTTGTTTTCAGAGGTAACCCTTTTTGCACCTTTATCTGTTCTGTCTCTTCTCCCTGCTTCATTCATTCATCCTTTCCATTTACCATCAAACTTTCTTTCCCCTTCTACAGGCCCCTTCCCTTCTTTCTACAAACATGTTCAGATGTCCCTTGCATATTAAAAACACAAAAAACCTCTACTTGACTTCACATGACCAATCCTTTACCTGTCCTTTGGCACTAAACTTTAACTTGAAGCCTTTATTTGTTAACCACTTCATTTTCCTTGACTTCTCTGCTGCATTTGGTCCTATTAACCATTCTTTCTTTACTAAGTCTTTTTTCCTTTGTATCTAATAACCAAATACTCCCTTTTCCTGATTCTTTCCACAGAAACTGCTTTCTCCTACTACCTTCAGCTCTTCTCTCACTTGAAAGCCGTATCTACAATTGCTGCAGTTATTACTGCTATGAAGATGGTTTTTAAATATATCTTCAGCCACAAAACTCATCTTTCCAACTGCTTGCTGGTTACCTTTATCGGGTTGTCATGTCATTTTAAACTCAGCATGCCAAAATTAAACTAATTCTGCCCCAACCTTTTCCCAGTTGTTAAGACCAAGCTCAGATGTCACCCTCCACGTTTTCTTTCCTTTAGATCTCCTCCTCCCCCACCACTTTTTTTGGAGGTGGAAGTGTCCGTGCCTAATTTCATTGGTATGCATTTGGGCTAGAAATCCTTTATGAATACTGACCTACAAATTGTTTCACAACTTAGTCTTAAGAGACTTGCCTGGGTTGGGGGAAGGAGGCAGGGATTAAAAGGTCATACTCATAAGAGGTCACAGAGGCAATATCAGAGATAGAACTTGATCCCAGACCTTCATGACTGAGGCTGCCTCTGTTTGTCTTACACCACCCTCCCCATTAGATTTTAGGTTTCTTCGACATCACAGAAAGAGGATATTAGCGCTGTTTCTTCTTGGTATCCCCAGAACCTAAAAGTACAATGTACATAGTAGGTACTTAACAAACATGTTAAATTCTTACTTTCCTGCTTAGTCAGGGAAAATAAGTGATGGGGAGTAGGGGAAAGAATTGTACAGAATTAGGTGTGTTAAGAATAGTTCTTAAATTTCTCAACAATTAAAATTAGATTGACGCTGACGATTAGAAGGCATATAAGGAAATATGGCAAAAACCTTTATGAAATCATGCAGAGCAAAAAAGCATTATCGGAAGAGCACACTAGCTATGCCCATGTAAGAAAAATGAATGACAATGAAAAGAATCCTGATGAAGGTTTGAGTGAATGAAAAGTTGACATATTATGGGGATAAATCTCATTTATTTAAATGTAAACAGTTGCAAAATAAGTTTGATTGTATTGATGTTCAATTTTATAATAAACCATTTTAAGAGACTTAGAACAACCAATTAAGTGCTTTAACTGAAGCAAGGTCAGAATCTACTTAGCTTTTTAACCTAATATGGAATTGCCCTAAGTCTCTCTCCTTGGAGCCATTAGTTCAAAATTACTCATTGAACAATTATATTTTAAAAGACTTCATAGATAAGACCAAAACACATATTGTATCAACACGCGGTATTAACACAAATCAGATTCATATCTATTAACCAATATAAATGGTATGTTTACTTTTTATACAAGATAAATTGACATTTTAGTAAAATCAGTCCCAAAATAACGTTTCTATTTCATTTTAGTTTTTTTCATTGACTGACGATAGGTGCTATTAATCACTCATGATTAAGACCTAAATGTATTATTTAGGAAAACAACTGCACACTAAAAATGAGTCTTTCCAACTTCATGCAGCCAAAAACTGAAAATCAAAGCATCTTCTATAAATTCTTCCTAAGTATACTTGCACAGTAACAAATACTATAGGTCAAATGCTTAAAATTATTTCTGTAGTAAAAAGATCTCTAAGGCCTGGCCAGTGGTCTATTTATTTCAAATAATATACAACAAAAAATTAATTCAATAGTGTTTGAACTTCTGTTCCACATGGACATCATTTAGAGTGGTTATTAAAGACATCTGCAAAGCTTTCAACTCACAGATTTGACGGGATATTTATGAAAGCAATGCCATCACAATTATATCTGAAGTTATGAAATTTGGCCCGTAGCTATGTTGCCAGACTACTGTGGAAGGATCGATAGGTTATCAGAGTTAGAGGGGACTGTAGAGATCACCTAGTACAACACTCCATTTTACAAATGAAAAAAAACTATTTTGATTTGGTCACAAACCAAAGTAGTCAAGAGATCAGGGCCCAGAATCCTGGATCTCTTAGATCTCAGTTGATCACTTGTTCCTTTATACAATGACTGCACACTTTTTAATGCTTACAGACTTCACTTGAGGTCATAGGTACTTTTTCAAAAATCTCAAATGTTAGTGTATTTCACAAGGACTAAAGCTACTTACCTTACTTTATCCAATAGATGTATACCTGAAGAACTGTATTTATATGTTTTATAAATAGAATCTTTTTTTTAAAAAGGGAGTTGCTAAAATTCACTTGTAAAGAAATTTCATTGGAAATGAGTAACGTCCCTTTGATTTCTCTTTTAGGTAAAAATGGATGTTCTTAGTGTTTACTTAAACTGAGGCACACTTGTAATTCTTTACTGTTTTCCTATGGTTAGAAAGGATAGCTACCTAGTCAATTAATAAAGTTACTTCTGATAAATCTTAAGTTAATAAAAAGCAAATAAACAATGGGAAGGGAAAACAATGAATCCAGCAATTAAAAAAGGCAAAAAAGGTTCAGAAACAAGTTATTTCATCAAAAAATCTTGGGAAAATATACATGGACAACTCTATAAACAAAATTTTTGTACTTGAAACATCTGAACTACAACTTGCTCTCAGAACAAGATTCAAGGATCCTAAAGTGTTTCTTAAAAGAATAATTTATGTGTGCAAATATAGGTTGTTGTTTTTCTCCAAAATCTGACACAGATCTGTTAAAGGCAAAGTGACCTAGTTAATGCAGGTCAGCCTTGAAGTCAAGAAGATCTGGTTCAAACCCTGCCTCTGACACCCACACCCAATACCCAAGGGACACTGGGCACATCACCCCTTCTAATGCCCCAGGCAACTCTCAAATCGTCAGTTGGTCAACAGTTGCAAATGGTATGAGTTTAATTGCATTGTTATGAACTTCCTCCAGCAGATCCCTTACACCAATGAAATTAAGAAGTCCAAACCAAATAAATACACTTAAATCAATCTCTTCTCCATGTGACCTCGTCCATGTACTTCTTTGCAAAAGGAGTCTGTTTTAGGAATGTGACCTGTATTTGGTGACTGCCTAAATTCAGACCAGTGTGTTTTAGTGGGGTGGGAAAAAAAAACAAAACCCTTTATCTTGTTAATAATCAAGAGCTAGGGAACATGTAGCATCTGGCTTGTGGTTGAATAATTTCTAGTTTTTAAATACTTGTTTTGATATCTTAAGTTAGTTGAAGGGTCTATAGTTCATCAGGTCTATGCACTGCAAAGGGCCCTCAAACATCAGATATCTGATGAACACCACATTAAGATTCCTAACTACTTACCTTCCTTGAAGTACTCATGCTATGGTGACAGTATAGATGCATAGTTAAAAAGAGACATGATGACAACAAAGTTTCCATTTTACTTAGGAAATAATTCACACAGCATTAAAGTCACATTTAACCGATTTTTAAAAATTCTGCTCCAGTGACTATTCTCACAAGGTTAATTATTTGTGACCACAATGATACTTCTCTGAAATAGACATTTCTAAATGACTGTTGACTAGTGGTTAAGCCCCATAAACCCAGGTTCAAACAGCTTTTTTACTTTTTATGAACTCAAGCTTTATATACAAGGTATTATTTTAATGGGGTGGTGCCTCTCTGCAGGGAATATTGTCCTATAAGAACAGTGTTTATTTATATGTATGTACCTAATGTAAAACCAAGAGTTCCTTCTACATTGCCTATACATGGAAGAAATATGATTTCCCATAAGAACTTAAAATCAGATTAACCTTAACTTTTTGCATTCCTTTCCTATCTTCTCTTTCAACATTGCTGAAGTATATCTCTTTGAAACATCCTTTTTATAGAAATAGTTGTCTTTTATATAGTGCTTTAAGGTTTGCAAAATGCTTTACATACATCAGCTCATTGGACCCTCACAACAACCCTGTGAGGTAGGTGTTAAAGGCATTATTACCTTTTTATTGGACCTTCACACAAATTCATGATTGTCAGTGAACTCTCAAGGTGCTTGTGCTCCCTTAACCTAGTAACAGAGATCACAGCAGTAAAGGTTACAAATTGGCATTGATCAACCTGGTGCAGGGCTGGTGGGTGGGCTGGCAGACCTCCCCCCACTTCTTCAACACACAAACAAACCCAACTTATCTGCCCATTGTGAAAAAACTACTAGCAAGCAAAAACAAATTGTCAAATGTCTAGAAAATGCCTCTACAGATTTCCCAAATAAATACACTTCCAACATAATAATCTCAGCATCTATTACAGTCTATCTGGAATCTAAAAATAAATGAGTTCATTATAAACTACGAACTCATTATAAACTATGTTGAAAGAAAACCAAAGCCACAAAATTTTCACAATCTTACCACTGCAGTACTTTAAAGGCATAGGAATACAGCAACTCAAAAGAAAAAAAATAGTGTTTTATTAACTACCACACTGTTATAATACACTTTAAACGTACAATAAGGTAGCCTTTAAATCTGAGGTGGTCTTCAGAATAACAAATGAACAGAATTTCAAATTTTTGTAAATAGGTGAACTGCTGCAGTTATTGGTGTACATTTTAGGAAAATGGTATAGCGCTTACAGACCAGCAATGTAACTTTATTTTGTACATTTTTTCTATAATTGAAAATATAAACAATAATTATAAAAAGAAAATACAGCGTAATAAAAAAACATATATGTTTTTCAGTTAAGTGTACTGGATACATATAAATTTTAAGGGAAAAAGCAAAAAAAAAAAAAAAAAAGGAAAATGATTGATATTTTAAGTGCAGACTGACTACCTAGCCAAAAAAAAAAAATCTTAAAAAAAAAAAACCTCAAAAAACCTCTAGCTTTCTATGACTAATATCCATGTGGTTGGAGTATTGTCACTCTGGAAGTGATTTTCTGTTATGTTTGCATATGTTATACTTTACTGGTAACTTACATGATGGCTTTTAAGGCCCTGGCAGACAGATGGTTTTTGGAAACAAGATTTGATTTAAAAAAAAAAAATCACTGCTAAGACGCAATACACCTTATTTTTTGGTCCTCCAATGTTCAAGAAAAGGGATAATTCACAACATTGTTCTTACCACCCAAATGCCTCAACCTATACATTTTAAGGTTTTTTTAAACATTGGTTATATTGCCCAACTTCGTTATTGAAAGAATAATATTAACAAGACGTCATTTTGGCAAATTAAATCTTAAACATGGCTTTTCAACAGGATTTAAAAGGTGACTATCCCTAGAGTTCCATGTTAAAATGTAGTTTTCAAAATCTTACAAGAGTAATGCTTAAAATATTGTACATAGTTAACCTAATTAAAATAATTAGCTTCAAAATGACAAATTGATGAGCTAAGTAAAGCCTACACTAGGTAACATTTGCTTGGAAACTTGATTTGTCAGTTATGCATAATAAAAATTCCAGTCATCAAGAAAATTACAAAATTTCTTTTATCATAACATGATTTCTTTCATCCACCAACTTCTTTATCTTACAATAGATAAATACCAACATGTTCTCATTTTTACACTAAACCACACAGGATTGATGCATTTGGTTAGACTACCATTCCCATTGTTAAATTCATTTTTCTCTTTATATAACTTGGTAAAATTTCATCTCTTCTAGATTCCAAAAGTACCTACAAAACCCATGCAATTTTACCATTTTAATATACTATGGAATATCATACAAAGTAAGGCATTTCAGTGTCATGTATAACCAAGTTACTGTCAATCCAAAAATTTTTGCACATCAATAAAAAGATATCTAAGAACTTAGGAACAATATTCTTCTCACTACTGTATAAAAATAACCACAATGAATAAGTATTTGTGTAATATTTACTCCATTGTCTCATTTCCAGAAACTGTGACAAGCTGTAAAGGTATTTCAGTGTTGGTAAGGATATCTTGATTGCTGGTGGCAGAAGTATTAACAGTTCCTATCCCTGAAACAGAACCTTGTTGAATATTTGCAAGGATAAGTGTCGTTCCTCCTGCAGTAATCAAAGTATCATCTCGTGAAGCTTCTACTGATGCCAGCACTGTACTACTAGAGTGAATACCTTTTTTATTCTGATGTGTTTTAATGTGTTTGGCAAGGTGGTCACTTCTCATAAAGCGTTTTGAACATTCTGGACAAACAAACTTCTTTTCACCTGCCGGAAAAAAAAAAGTTATTTCTCTGAAAACATTGTCTTAATGCAAACTAAGATGAATGAAATTAATACTATTTTCTGTTAATCATTCTGTGAAAGAAAGTAAGCCTAGGGTAAATATCCCTTATTCAAATAAACAGGCTATTACTAGAAACTTCTCATGCAATAAGCAAATCTATTGTGCCAATGGAATGCTATCTCCTCCCTCAAGCAGATCTAAAGGAAAGTAATAATTTGCTTTAGGCTCCAGAGTTGTGAATCCTATTGCCAGATGACCCTTCACAATCTTGCTTCTTGATGATAAAATGAGTGTTGTTAGAATAGGATTTGAATCCAAGTGTTTTTTTGGCTACCTCTGAGATGCTTCTGAAATTTTATATTTATGAACAATTATACTGTAAAAACATGTTTTACTATGTTCTATATTCTTAAATTTTAAGTGTACTTATATCTGAAGTCAAGGTGTACATTAAATGTAATTACAGGATTTGGTCAACTTCTAAGAAGTAACATGACATAATAAAATTTAGTAAGTGAACTAAGTGAAAACCTCAGAGGGATTTTTTTAAATATGAGGTTTTTAAGAAAACCAAGTTCACAAAGGAGGAATATGAAATGTATTCACAGAGAACTTTGAAAAGAGTAACACCACAAGGTGCTGGACTGCCAAGAAACTGTGACAAATATTTGCTGGGGGCTGGGTGGAGGAAAGGGAATAAGCATTTATATAGCAATTACTATGTGTCATATATTAGGCACTGGCCTAATATATGATTCTCAAAACAAAATTGTGGGGTAGGTGCTGTTATTATTACCATTCCCATTTTGCAGTTAAAGGAAACTGAGGCAGACAAAGGTTAAACGACTTGCCCAGGGTGACACAGCAAGTAAGTGTCTGAGGCTAGATACGAACCCAAGTCTTCCCGACCCCAGAGTGAACACTCTGTCATCTGTGCCACTGGCTCCCTCTTTCTTTTCTGCCAAGCAGAAAAGAGAAAGTGAAACCCAATAAGGAAGTGCCTGGCAACTCCAGAGAAGGAAAAAACTACTAAGTCAAAGTTCAGGTAATTACGGAAAAAAGTTTTGAACTGGAGCTTTACTGGGCACTAAAAGGAAGAACAACAAAGATCTACAGGAGAGTTGGCTAGCCTGAGCAGTATCCAGACTTCAACTTTTAGGATCCCAACACATGGGTCAAGGTAATAGTAGCAAGACTGTGAACTTGTAACTTGTCTACCAGTATGGGATTTGTATTTTCTTCACAAAGCATATTTCTGTACACAACTAGATAACTGAGCCTGTGTCATGTGAAAAATTCACTGGCTTGGTATAGTATAAACAAAGACAAAAGGCTTAAGAGAGTTGCAAAGGGCCTAAAGAGAATCCAGTCAAGTCATCAAATCCTGTTTCTTTTTCTATGGAAAAACATGTCCCTTCTAAACATTATTAATCACCTTTTAATGTAGAATTTTATCACCTTATATCCCAACTTTATTCCAACAGCTATTACTACAAAAATTTTAAGTTTTCCTCTCATTCATTCTAAAAATTAATGCCAGATGAAACTTCCTTAAATACAGCACTTTGTTAGTACCTTTCCAAAAAAAAATCTTAATGCTATCTTAGATGGGTTTTGTTTTGAAGTAGCAGCACAGTGAGAGAAAATAACCAGCCCTACAATTTAGATTAGGATTCTTCTACCTAACTTTCAAGTCTGTCCATAATTCGATTTCACCATTCTGATCCTACCACTTCCCCAGAGACTCAGTGTTTTATTGAGACCAGTCTCTTATGGTCCCATGGGTTCATTCCCACTTCTGGTCTTGGCTCATGTATGCTCCCCTTCACACAAAACAATCTGATTTCTCTTTCCCATATATCTAAATAATTCCCATTCCTGAAGCACTCAACTGACTGCTGTCTTCCCTATTTCACTATTGTTTCATGTGTGCCCATACCACTCTAACTACTATCAAAACTTTACAGCAAGTACTGTTCATGCTTTTTCATACTCACTACTAACAGATAAATCCCTAATCCTTAAACTAATGGTAACTGTAAGCTATGAAAGTGAGAACAGTATCCTATTTTTTTCTTATGACCACACTGTTCCCTAGCACAAGTAAACTGCAAGCATTTAGTTAAGTCACTGGCAAATGAAAAAATAAAAATTCTTTTACCTTAGTAGCAGTAAGTTGGGAAGCCCTAGGTCAGTTTTATCATCATGCATAACATAACGATAGAAAAATTGCTGAGACCAAGGCAGTAAAATCTTAGTACTAATCACTGAGTACCACTGTGTAATTTTTGTCTCTTCCCTTCCTACCATCAATAAAATGGATATGTTACCCATGACTTATCCAGCATGACGAAGACATGGAAGGTAAACAAAAAAGGTGAACATTTTCTATTCAGTAAAGAGTATCATGAGTAAATGAAGAAAACTAATTGTGAGAGCTAACAGAAGGAACGATGATATCAGCAAAAGAATGGGACTAATTTTTCAACGATTTTAACAGATCCTAACCATAAACGAATAAGTATAAATAAAATTAGTAAAATTCTTTACTATTTAGTGTTCAATAATCAATTCAATGGAAGTCTTTTAAACTGGTGCCACTGAAAATATATATGTTTTACTATTATGTTATATATTAAATAATATATTTTATTATCACTAGCTTACACTTAAGTTCCATCAGAAACAAAAAAAAATTTACGTTTATTGCCTTTTAAAAGACCACAATTCTTAAAGATAAGTAGATTAAGTAGACTTATACTCTATATTTTAATTCATTAAAAATAAATGTTAGTAACCTGTATGTGTTCTTCTGTGTCGTTGTAACTCATCGCTTCGAGTAAATCTTTTCCCACAGAACATCCAGTTACAAATAAAAGGACGTTCCCCAGAATGCCAACGAAGGTGAGCTCTTAAGTGTGATGTCTTCCCATAAACTTTACCACATCCTGGTATGTGACAAATATGTTGTTTCTTTTTCCCAAGATTGGCACCTCTAAAGGAAAAAAAAAAAGATAAAACACACACATGTACGTAGTTATAGACAAAAATTCAAAACAAGGCCTAATGAGATTTATTAACAATTATCATGTTCAATTTCCTGCAAAACTGAAAGCTATGAAATAAATCAGAAATTGGCATTTCATCAATTCCACATTTAAAAAAAATCCAATTTCATCATATAAAATATAGGAATAAAAATTATACTCAATAATAAATATGACTACCATCTAAAAAATTCAAGATACCTTCCATTGGTTTTTAAAGGTTACTTAGAATTTTTTAAAAGATTATAAATGATTTTTCAACATAAGTTTAATTTCAAATTAATTTGAATACTTTTAAATTCAGGTCTTTTGTCTATAATAGCACAATTAAGTTAGTAGCTATTGGAGTCATTGTGACTTTTAACAATTTTTTATACAGGTCATTTTCAGCCTACAAAGCTTTTGTTTAATTTTTATAGACCATAAGATTGTCTAATGAGTAATTAGTTACCTGAAAACATAATTATTGAATTACGTGCCCATGTTCAGAACATACTTACTCTGAATTGGAGGTATGCTTGGAATGGGCAAGAAACGTGGACTTAATTTGCTATTAAGTTTCTCCTAAATGTATATCTGCAACTTCCATCTAAGCTGCTAGTTTTGCCTTTCTATAGTCAGGCAAAAAAAAAATCTAATCTAAACCCTCTACCACACAATAATCCTTCTGATACTTCAAAAGACCGTAATCATGTCCAACACACAGATGACCCTTATCTTTTCAGGCTACGCATCCTACCCAGTTCCTTCAACCAATCCTCATATATGGCATGTTCTTCAGTCTTTTCACCATCCTCATTATTTTCTGGCATGCTCCAACTTGTCTGTATCTTTTCTAAAATACAGTGCCCAGCACTGACACACTATACTACAGAGGTGGTCTGAACAGAGAAGAGCACAGAACTATCATTGTTGCTGTTCTCCTTCTTCCTCAAAGAGGACCATGACATCAGGGAGGTGAAACCATGACACGCAAGTGAATTGGATTTAAGTGAGGGAGGGTTGTGCAAAGTTACCAGTCTCACTTTCTCCTCCAGAGCCATCTGGTCCCAAAGGCAAAATGTAGATCAGGACAACTGGAAATGGCCCTGGATACAATGGGAGACCTTGGCCTTTCTAAGCTAATGTCTTTCCCAGGTCTCAGTATGACTGAAGCCATGTCCAATCAGTGTGTAAGGCTAGGTAAAAAATGAGGCACAGAATGGCCTCTTTTACCTAGCCAAAAAAAATCAATCTGGGGAGGAAGACCATCAGGGTTTCTGGCCAAAATAGAAACTGCTATTTACATTCACTCTGAGCCAATCATGGCCTAAACAATGACCAAATCTTGAAAAAAAAATTTCTCTTTACATACGAGCCAGTTTTTGATATAGGACTTAATAATAGCATCAATTTACACAACGTCTTTGAATTGGCTACAGTCAAAATGTTTAAAAGAAACATTAAGTTTCTGACATAATAAATGACAGTGGAGTTATTAAATACTTAAAAGATAATTCAGGAAGGGTTTAAAAAAACAAAAAAACACCTCAAGTATCTGGATGACTAGTCATTAAAAATCATCTACATTTGTCTTTTTTAAACAAAACGTGAATTAATATTTGAGCTTTGCAAATGTAGATGAGACATTTATAAAAATTTCTCATTTTTTAAAAAACATTTTTCTATATATGTTAGTATGGGGATTTTTACACCTGCATACCTCCCACCACCTTCTTTACAGTTAGGACAGGTGCAGGCTACACGTCGAAGTCTTTTTCTTTCTTGATGCGATTGGTCCCCTTCTTCATCTACCACCTGTACTCTCAAATGTGTTAAATCACTGGTATTCAATGTAGAATCACCACTGAGCTGCCACTCTTCTGGATCAGGCTCTTCTTCCTTGATCCTAATATCTGAAGAAAAGAATAAATGGGAATCAGAAGTATTTCATTCCACAGAAAGTAGGATAGCATGCCAATTGCTGTATCTATATTAGCAAAAACACTATATGTAATAAAAAATAACAGTTTTTAGAATATATAGCCATTGACCCTGAAGTCCTTATCTAGCTATAAAAATCTACCTTATTATAACTTTCAAGTGATATGAGCAACTGATATTAGCTTGGCCTACCCACGAACTTTCAAACAGATGGTTTAAACAGCTAATACAAATAAATCTAAGTCAAATTCTAATGCATTAACTTCTCTTCTAAAACCTCCTATTTCTAAGTGCTACAGGGAAATAAGGAAAGTTTCAAATTTTAATGGGTGCTAATTGTAAATGTAAGTGTAAAAATCTATCAATTATGATGTAAATAGCATTTTCACATGGGAAGAAGCCACAAAATTTTAAGACACAGTCCCTATCATCAAGGGCCTTACAATTTAAGTGGCAAGCAAAAATTTGCTCAATTAATTGAGTACCAAACTGTGTGCTACTTATTCTAAGTTGGTAGATTTAGGAAATGGGGAAACCACTGCAGTAGGTAATGGGGCTAGAAGCAGTAAAAAAAAGCACTGCAAAAAAAAAAACCCGTAAAGTAGAGGCTCTTAATCTGGGATCTATTCATTTAATTTTTTAAATATCTTGATAAATATTAATTTCATATAATTGATTTATCTTATAATTCTATTTTTATTTTATGCTTGCCCCCAAAGAAGAGATATGAGGGAAAAAACCTCCTCCCTGCTTCTTTGCAGGTAAGGGACCATATGTTCCCCTATATATAATGTTAGTTTTGCATAACATTTTTTTCCTTTTTTAAAAGGGATAACTTGGTGAAGGGGGAGATAAGAGAATGGAGGAGAGGATACAGTAGGAAAGATAGATGATGTAAAAACAAAAAAGTTTTAAACTTATTCATAATTTTCTTAAAAAATAAACTTGCTTGGCTTTAGAAATTAACCTATATTATTTACGTATTTATTAAACACCACATTACCACAGAAAAAATATAACTATAGTATGTATGAATGGTCAAAGTATATGAACTGGTAATTGTCAAAAGAAGAAATGTAAACTATCAACAACCACATGGAAAAAAATGCCCCAAATCACTAAAAAGAAATGCAAATTAAAACAACTCCTAAGGTTTCACCTCACATCTAACAAATTGGGAAATGTTTTAAAAAATCGTTAGCTGATGTTGGTTGTGGGAAGTCAAGCCCAGTAGTAAACATACTGTTGGTGAAAACTGAATTGGTTTGTTTTAGAAAACAACTTAGAGGGGCAGCAAGGTGGCACAGTGGATAGAGCACCGGCCCTGAAGTTAGGAGGACCTGAGTTCAAATTCGACCTCAGACCAAACACTTGACGTGTACTAGCTGTGTGAAAAAAAAGAAAAGAAAAGAAAACAACTTAGAGTAATATAAATTCCTAAATTCTTCATACTCTTTAACCAAGTGATCCCACTGTCAGAACTCCAAGAAGAGAAAAGAAATAAACAAAGGTCTCATATACAGATACATTCATTACAGCACTTTTTGTGGTAACAATAAAACTGGAAACAAAGTGAGTACCCATGGATTTGGAAATGGGAACAGATTATGGTATATCAATGTACCGCAATATTATTCTCCCTTAAGAAATAATGAATATAAGGAATTCAGATAAACATGGGATGGTTTGTATGAACTGAAACAATGAAAAAAAACAAAATCCTAAGAATATCATGCACAATAACTTTATACAAGCGAGAACAATGTTAAGAAAGCTCAACTCAGATTTAACTTAATGACCAATCTGGGTCCTAAAAGACAAAATGATGAAACATATTCTCCTCTTCCCTCAGTTGGAGGGCTGGAGGAAATGTTGCCTATCAGACCCACTGAAGCAGTGGTATGTTTTGCTTAAATGTTTTTCTTAGTTACACGAAGAGGAAAAGTAGTCTCTACCAGCTAGCTCAATTAATACTAAGAAATGATAGTGATATTTTTAAAAAGCATTAATACAACTTACGAAAGAAAAGAATTACAGGTCTAAATCAGAAAATATTGTCACTTTGAAATGCTTTACAGGACAAGATATCACAAGCAAGATAAACTAAAGTTGAACTATGTATTAATTAACTCAAAGACCAATTTCTAAAGGATTCTTTTGGATCTCTCTTCATTCTTACCGTTAGATACAAAATAATGTAAACAGTTGTTTGTCTCCCTCTCATCTTTCCAAGAAGAATTAGCATAGTTAAAATAAGCTTTTTAAACCTCGGGCTTTAAAAGATAAACCCATACTTTCCTGCTTCTTGCAGGTACACTACCCACAAGCTGGATATGAGGGTTTGAAAAATTACCTTGTGTGATAGTCAAATATGGAAGCAACTTTGACAGAGGTAGTGTAAAAGAAGATTGTGTTCATTATTTACTTTTACCTTACAGAGTACAACCTTTATGTTTTATTATCCAAAATCAAAAAAACTCTAAGTAACTGCATACATGGCATCATACTAAATTTAAACAAAAAAGTCATTCACTACCATCAAAAAACTGAAAAGGCCTTATTTAAAAAAGACTATAAAACGTAGATGTATAAAGAAAATAATTTTGTCAAATGATTTTTTCAAGTATTCATTTTGCTGTTTTACATAATTTTTATTACTTTCCTTTTCTCATTATTTTTACATCAGTTACGGTAAATGAATAAGGGATAAGACAAAGGCGAGAAAAGAAAGAAGGTAAAGAAACAATTGAGTACATATTGGATGACATGAAGTTCAATCACAGCTTCAATTTTCTATTTCCTTTAACAACACGACTTTCACAAAATATATTACTATTCATAAAGAATCTCTCTCAAAATTTGGGTATCTGACTAAAAACTGTCTACTTATCTTTATAACTAGAGCTGCATCTCTTCAATTCCCACACTTTAGCTTTCCCCTGTGTATTCCAAAAGTAGAAATATATTATTATTTCATGTCAGTTGTTTGGGCCCTGGAATGATTTTTCCCAACAGAAGCAAAGTAGTGAAGGATTCTTGCATTTCCCATGTAATCCATAAAAGCCAATGTAGCTGAAACATTCCGCAATCAAACACATGGTCAATAATACCATTGCTAACACTAAACAAAAAAGAAAACAAAAAATAAGGATTATATTAACGTACTGATCCCCATGTCTGGGATATACTCCTTCCTCATCCCTGTGTCTTTCAGAATCTTTTGTCTTCTTTCAAAGATCAGCCCAGGTGCCACCTGGTCTGAGAGGTCTTCCCAGATCTTTCTGGTTGTTAATAGTGTTATCTTCCTTTAACTACCTTGTGTTTAATTATTTTTGTGTATATGGAGCATTATCCCTCCCTAGCTTTGACTTCTGCAGGCCCCCAAACACCACCAAAAAAAAAAAAACTTGAAAGCTCTTCAAAGGCAAGAACTATTTTGCTTTTTGTCTGTGTCCCTGGCACCTGGCATAGTGCGGGACATACAGTGGACACTTAATGCTAAGTACTTGAGCTCAAGAAAAAAAGATTTAATTATGAGTAGGCAGATGGAAACTTGGGTAGATTATCTATATTTCTGGGCACTTTCAAAAGCTCCCTAGATGTTCTATCTAATTTCATCTCAGAATTTAAGACTTTCCTTTTCCTTAATACAAGTTTATTACTTTTGGATCCATGATTAGGGTCAAGAGTTTACAAATGGAATGTTGAAAGGGAAAAAATGGGAGATGAGAGGACAGAAAAATGAAACCTTTCTGAAATGCAGATTTGGAAAACAGAGGGAAAGAAGACAAAGAATAAAAGAGGAATGCATGCATGTAATTTTTAACATTCACAAACTACCCACTATCAATACTAGGTATCAATATGAGTTTTGTTGTTTTCAGATGGGTCACATAATGAGAAAAAAAGTTTGAAAATGGAGGGCATGTTCAATGTATAAATCCTGAGAGCAAAGAAAGGAAGTGGGTATGGAAAAGACACATAACTGCCAAAGTTCTTATCCTTAGGATAAGCCTGATTGCTCAGGAGAAGCTTTATGCAATCTTGTTCGTAGGCAAAAGAAGTCCACAAGTCAGTAGTAATTCAAACCATGCCTTTACTATTAAAAAGATTAGTATGCCACTAAAATAAAAGTTCGGTATCTTCTTATTACTAACATATCAAGAAAGCTAATAGTATACTATAATTAACTGATTTATTAACTAAATCGAGCATTCATATTTAATTTGGATAATACTAGATAAATATGAATTAAGGTACTTTGGATAAAATGAGACATTCTCTGTTATCAATAGCATATCACTAGGATTTTGTTGTTCTTGTCAAAGTCTAATTTTCCCTGCTTTCAAGTTTTTTTTAGAATGCTGATGAATTTGCTTCATTTGAGTCAAAGTTTATTTTATTTATATTTTCCATTTAACAGGTTTCACCTGTCATGAAACAAACAGAATTAGACACAATATTTAAAAAATCTCTAATATTCTCATTTTGTAAGTAAATGATTTTTGTTTCAATTAGGACTTCCTATGAATATTTTTATAATACCTAAAGTTTGTCATTTCTAATTTAAGATGATAGCTCTAAATTTCCTATTAATATAGCTATTTCCTAATAGTTTGTCTCCACTGGTCTGGGAAGGAATTAAATTCTTCAGCAAAAACTGAAACTTTAGTTCTTTACCAATTAACTTACTACCACAGAAATCTATAATAAAAATCAATTCAAGTAATTCCCCTTTCCACTCAAAATTCATCTGCATTTGGATCATTTCTATTTTATAACTTTCATTTTTTTTTTTAAAGTTTTGTTTCTGAACTGTGTACTTTAAGTCTACTTACCCCAGGTGCTGAGGAAGGGCCATGGTGAGGAGTGCCTGTTTTTCAAGATAACTTAATTTTTTTCTTAACCTATAAAGAAGTTCATAATTTGCTACTGAGACCATACTTTTTCCTCCTGTCTATTCTGCTTCATTTGCTCTTGTTATTCTGCCATTTAAGAAAGATATGGTAAAATAGTGTCTACATGAAAATAAACTATACATGACCAAATCTTAAGAAATAATCCTAAAGGGCAAAATAGTGTTTCCCAAACTGTCAGCTGGCCAAAGCTTAAAAGTTATGTTCCAGTTTCAGGCTGGGTATGATGGGCTTATCCACTATATTATAATTTCTAGTATTCTTCCTAATTTCCAGTAACATTAATGTCACTAGTCTTCCCTATTTAACCTTTCACATAACTCACATAAGTCCTTAGTTTCAATCCTTCAATTGCAAAATGAACCAATTCATGGGGGAAATGGTTGAGAACCACTGGACTTTGCCAAAAACAGTGGCTGGTCTATAAATTTACAGGCGAGACATTACCTCTCTTCTTGATGTGACAACACCATCTTCAGAAGCCTGTGTCCTTTCACCCAAAAATTTTAAGGCACTAGATGAAAGTAAACAGACTATCTCAAGCAAGTAAAAAAGTAGATTTCTCCCAAATTAAAACAACACAATAAACTGGGAGTTCCTGGTTGCTCTTAGCCAACAGTACTATCGTGCCAGCTAGAAAACAAGATTTATGAAGAACTCTGGCAAAACAGAATTCTTCCACAATCAAGGTTCTCTTCTCCACTCAAATTTATCCATACTATGCCCCCCGCCCCACCCCAATCGTCATATTATTTTTAACCCTCCCACATGAAGGCACAATAAATACTTTGAGAGGGAAAACTTACATGGATGAATATGTTCTGATTTATTTGTTGACAAAATGACTCATCTTATGACTACATATCTCATAAGAAAATAAAAAATCTAAACAGGTACATGATCATTTATATGTTGTTTCATTTTTAAGTTTTGTACTTTCTACCACACAATACATTTCTATATCTGTCACACTCATTTGTGAAATGGGGGTAATGATATAATCTACTTCAGGAGGTCAATATGAAGAAAGAGCTTGGTAAAATTTAAATGTAAGCTATCACACAGCTGAAGTGGTAAATATAGAAATACTCATTCATACAGAATGCTAACTTGACTTTCACTACACCTAGGTAAAGTTAGGGGATTTCATTTATTGTGTCAGGACAGTTAGATTTAGTGTTCTTTCATTCAGTTTTGAGCCAGAGTACCAGAGTTAGTTTAAGGAAGACTTGTCAAAGTCACAACTTATTTATTCTCTCCACATTTATGCACATGCGTGCACACACGCAATTCATTACTACTTAGTCATTAGATTTTCTCTGAAACTTATTGGCTGATTTTAAGTCTTGAATTGTGTAGAAAGTATACAATTGGCAGGAATACCAAAGAATCATCTAGGCCATTCTTTGTACATGCAGAATAACAACTTATTAAACAACTCAAAAAAGACCACTATTCTTGCTCTCATTAAAAATCTCCAGGGGTGGGAGTGATAGGGATCCATTTTCTCTTAATAGATTCATAGCATCTAGCTTGAGAAGATACTTCAGAACAGAAATAAGACCAGAATATATCAGAAACAAAGAAGACATTTTGAAAGTTTTATGCTGAACTTATTATATATTTGAAAAGAAAAGGTTTATAATTTAAATTTCATGGATGATCCTTTCTTCATTCTAGTATGTACATTTTATTTTGTATTTAAGTTCAAGTGTATTCAGTGTATTAAGTTCAGAATAAAAAAGAAATGTGGGCTCCTAAGAGCAGCAACTGTCTTGCTCTATTTGTATACCCTGCTCTTAGCCCAGTTACATATGGTATATTCCTAATAAGTGAGTTTCCATTAAAAAAAAAAATACCCCAAAAAGTCATCTAGTACAATCCCTATTTAAATCACAAATCCCATCTTAAAGATGATTTCCTTCTTCCTCAATTTTCAAAAACCATCCCTTTTAATAACTCATTCTAGAATTTTACCAAAAATGAAAATCAAGCTTGCTCTTCTATAGTCTAAAGTTAACTATCCCATGCTGTGCCACACTTCTGTTTACCACTGTTTCCACAAAAATCACTAACAATGTGATCAGCCATAATATTTTCAAGTTCTTCAAGCATGTTCTCCTTCAGAAACTTCATAATAGAGAAGTCTAACCTAAATACTTCTTCATGTATTTTAACTCTATTCTTGTCTGACCTATTCACATTGGAAAGTTACAGGTAAAAGCCATCTCCATAGTGCTGTGATTAAGATCTCTGTTTTTACCTTTAGCTAAATAATCCAATCATTTTAGATGAAATTCCTACATCCTTTCCATTCACCACGCTTAGGACCCCACAGTCAAATCTTCTAATTAGAATATATGAAAAGCTATTAAGCTATGAAACAAAATAATTTTCCATGGCATAAATATATATAAAAACACTGGTTTGGTATTAAACCATAAGAAATTTTAAAAGAGACACTTTCAAAAAAACCTAGGAAAATTTTTATGAACTGATACAGAATGAAGTGAGTGAAGCCAGGAAAAAAAATGTATATAACAATATTGTTAGGGGAAAAAAAACCTTTAAACTCTGAATACTGCAATGACCAATCACAGGTAAAAAGATCACTGAAGCATGTATCTACATCCTGGCAGAGAATGAATTCAGGGGGCAGACTTACATTTTTGAAAAATATGTCCGTTAGTTTTGCTTCATAATGCGTATTTCTTACAAGGGTTGTCATTTTTTACTGGGGAGAGGTACCTAATTTTAGGGGTAAAAGATATTATAAAATGATTGCCCCCCCCCCAAAAAAAGAGGACCACTGAAACAGCACTTAAAATCCAAGGAAGAGAAGACAATGGACGAAGGCAGGTAACATGAAGACATTATATATTTTTTTTAAAGAAGCTGCAGAGATTCATGGTTTCACATATAATCTTTTTCTGTTCTACTCTGTATATGGAAAAGTTGTTTTCATATCTGTTAAAATCAGAGTAACATTTAAAAGAAAAACCCATAGCAGAGTTACATTAAAAAAATCCATGAGTTCAAATCCAGCCCCAGATACTTGACACATACTAGCTGTGTGACCAAGTCAGTCAACCCTGACTGCCTCATCAAAAAAAGAAAAACAAAAACAAAAACAAACAAAAAAAAACCACAGCTTTAAGAGCTCTATCTCATTGTAAAATCTGGAGCTGAAAGAGACCTTGGAGATTATCTAGTCCAATGTAAGGATGCATAGGCAGTAATTAAGGGAATCCAGAAAATAATGAAAGGTCATAAATAGCAACTACTTAAAAAGTTTTTTTTTATTTCGAATCATTACCCCCCCAAAAAGGATGCAGCAATTACAAGTTTTTAATAATCCCAATTCAGTAATATATTCTTAATCTTTATAACCTATACATAAAGAATAAATAAATAAATTTACTAAGTAGCATGCAATATTTTACAGAGTACAGCCTGGTGACTGGAATCTCTCCAAGGACAAGCCAGGTTGCTAAATAATGAGAGGCTCATCATCATGACAAGGTTGGCCACAAAGGTAATGAATTTTTTTGACCATGGAATCCCAGGAAACAGAAAAAAATAGCTAACAATCCTATGTGGCCTCCAACTTCTTCAATGTCTGAGTAGAACATGCAAAATATTTTCCCCAACAAACTGACTCTACTAGAAGGACCAAACCTCATCCAATTTTATATTCTCAATATGAATGAAAGTAGTACAGATAAAAATTTATAGCTAAATGGATAGATGGCTCAGAGGTTCTATTCTAAGAAGCAATTAAAGGAGCTAGTGGAATTGGGGTTTACATAATGCCCAATGGCAGGAACAAACCATGAGAGATTTGATTATGTTACTTCACAGTGCTCACAAATATAAGATACCTACACAACACAATGATAGTAATTGCAGTTTATATGCTAATATATGTTGAAGGGGAAGTAAAGAAGTAAAGAAATTCTATTAAAATTATGACAAAATTCTCCATAATTAAAAAAAAATACCTTGGGTGACTTTAAGAATAAGTACAAGGAATAACAACCCTATTGAAAAACAGTTGAAGATCAAGAAGTACATCACTAGCTTATAATACATCTTGTTTAAAAGGTAATTGATAAGGAGAAGGCAAAAATAATAAAATATTAAACTGACTTGGTTTTGATACCAAGAAATATTGGTTATTGATATATCTATAGTACCCTCAGACTGACTAACTAGAACAAAATGTAAAGATGGTGATTACCTTAGTAAAGTTGAAAGGACTCAAAATAACAGCTACAATGAAAAGTCCCAAAATAGCTTCACCAGCAAAAGTATCTTTCCAAATAGAGAAAAACAGCATTTGTATCACCAACTAACACATTAATTTGAAAACATTTTAGAGGTTTAAAATGTAAAGACTAGACAAGTATAACCTTAGAAACAAAACAATGCAAAGCAGTGGCGAATAAGACAAGCTTACAAAAAACTTGATGATGATGATGATAGCAGCTAGCATCTAGGTAGTGCTTTAAGGATTGCAAAGTGCTTTATAAATATTATCTCATTTTATTCTCACCTATTTTGCAGATGGGGAAAAGGAGGAAGGCGGAGGCTAAGTGACTTGCCCACACTCACACAGCAAGAAAGCATCTGAAGCTGAATTTGAAGTCTGGTACTCTTGAGGCCCTGCTCTCTAACCACAATGTGGCCCTCAATCTTTTCATGTGGTATCTCAACAAGCCAGATCATCCCAACAAAAATTTTAGATTGGAACTGGGAGGAAAAAAACAGCTGCAGAATGGTACTGATCATCTGGCATTTATATAGTGAGTGCTAACTATGTGCCAGGCACAGTGCTATGCTGTGGAGACAGAAAAGCAAAAACAGCCCTGCCCTCAGGAAACTTATGCTAATAAATAAATAACATGTAAAAGACCCATATAAGATAACTAGAAAATACATACAGAGTAGATATCATACATCAGTGATAACACCACTGAGGTGATGCAGAGGATCAACTAGTGGGCCTGGAGTCTGGAAGACTTGAGTTCAAAACCTGTCTCAGACACTACTACCTGCATGACTGTGGGCAAGTCACTTAACCTGTTTGCTTCACAGTTTCTTCATTTGTAAAATGGGGGTAATAACAGCATGCACTTCCCAAGGTAGTTGTCAGGATCAACTGAAACAGTTGTAAAACACTTAGCACTGTGTTTGGTACATAGTAGGTGTTTTATTATTATCACCAGAACCGCCACGTTAGAATACCACACCTAAGTACTCAGTGTACTTTGTGAGAAATTGAAGAAATAGGCAAAGAAACAAATTTTTCACTTTTTACAAACTGTATAATGATGTATTTAGAGAACCCTAAAGAATCAACTAAAAATTAATCAAAACAGTAACTTCAACAAAGTAGCAAGATATAAAATAAATCCAAATATATCATCAGTATTTCTATATATTATCAACAAAGTTCAGCAGAAGAGGCAGAAAGAAATTCCATTTAAAATGTCTGCCATGTATACTTAAAAGTCTACCTACCAATACATACACAGGAGCTATATGAATACAACTATAAAACACTGTTTAAGGAACCAATAACAATAATAACTATTATTATTGTAACAATAGTAATGATAGCAGCTAACATTTATATTGTACTTTAAGGTTTGCAAAGCAAACTTTAAAAATTGTATTTCATTTTATCCTCACAACAACCCTGGGAGGTCGGTGCTATTATTTTCCCCAATCACCGCCAGCTACACTGCTTTGGGACTTCTCTGGATCTCTTCATCCTGCCTTCCTTCCCCAGAAAATTCATCATGCTCCAAGCCTGAATCTACCCACTCCTCACATTGCATCAGTAGTCTGCCCCTCTGACTGGAGGGCAGGACCTCCACTGAAAGAAGAGAAGCACCACAGTTTTTTTCCCCATTTCCCACCAGCTACACTGCTTCTGGATTTCTCTGGAACTTTACACCATCTCCTCCTCACCCTGGCACTTCCCTCTCACCTCTTTCAGCTTCTTTTTGTGTGCTGTTTTCCCCCATTTGACTGTAAGATCCTTGAGGGCAGGGGCTGTTTTTTATATTTATAACCCCAAGAGTTTAGTACCTTGCCTGACACAGAGCAGGCACTTGAATGTTTACTGACTGATTCGTTTCTAAATTCTTTGTTAATTCAACTTCAGCTTCTAAAATCACAACTCAATCGAAATTGGATTTTCTAACGTTACCAATGATCTCCCAATTATTAAGGCCATTTGGTAAATGGCCCTTTTTCTTGCTGTTCAGACTTCATAATAACTCAGCAACTTTTGACTGTTGACTGTAACTTCCTCCTAGACTTAGCTCCCTGATTATCTCGTAGCTTTCCATTCCTTTTCCCTCAAACAGCTACCACCATTGTTCAGGCCTTGACCACCTTTATCCTAGGGTGCTATAATAGCCTCCTATGTGGTTTCTCAGCCTCTAATCTTGCTCTTCCCCCATTATCTAAAGCTCACACAGCTGCCAAGTTGAGATTCCTAAAGCACAAGTTGGCCCATGTCACTTCCCTGCTCAAGCAACCTTGGTCACTCCCTATTGCCTTTAGATAAAAATATCCTAAGTCTGACTCACCTCAGGTTCACAGAATCCCCTAGCTTCCTTTAAAACACAGCTCAGGGGCCACCTCTAACAAAGGCCTTTCCTGATGCCACAAAAATGTTACTGCTCTTAGTCACCTGACTTTAAATTACTTAGTGTTTATTTTGTATATATTTTAGGTATGCATCATTTTTTGTATGTCTTTTCCCTGCCCTGCCCCTCTCCATCCACAATGTAAATGTTTCCTTAAGGAAGGGGGCTATTTGGATTCTGTTTTTTGGTCTTTGTATCACCAGTGCCTTGGGCACCATAACTGTCACATAGCAGGCACTCAATAAATGTTTATTGGATTGGATCAATCTTTTGCATCTATTCCCTTCTCCCCACTCATACAGACACTATCCTAGTTCAGGGCCTCACACCATTTCTCAACCAGATTACTATAGGGGCCTCTTAATTGCTAATGGTTTCTAGTCTCTCTCCTTTCCAATGCAGCCAACACATGTGCCAGTCAGTCAATAAGAGTTTATTAAGTATCTACTTTATACCAGACAGTGTGCAAAGCACTGGGGATACAAAAAAAGGTGACAATCCCCTCCCTCAAGGAGCTACCAAAATAATTTTCCTAGGGCATAGGTCTTGACCATTTCTCTATCCCTCTCCTCTCACATAAAGACTTTACAATCTGTAGAAGAAAAGCAGAAAACTGGGGAAATTTTTTTATAGGAAGTTTCTCTGATAATGGCCTTTTTCTCAAATATATAGAGTACTGAGTCAAATTTCTAAGAATACAAGTCATTCTCCAATTGATAAGTGGTCAAAAAAAATGCAGTTTCCAGATGAAGAAATCAAAGCTATCTATAGTTATACGAAAAACTGCTCTAAATCACTATTGATTAGAGAAATGCAAATTAAAAGAACTCTAAGGTACCAGCTCACACATATCAGATTGGCTAATATAACAGAAAAGGAAAATGACAAATGCTGGAAGGGATGTGGGCAAAGTGGGACACTAATGCACCATTGGTAGAGTTTCAAACTGATCCAATTATTCTGGAGAGCAATTTGGAACCAGGTCCAAACAGCTATAAAACTGTATATATCCTTGACCCAGTGATACTACTACTAGGTCTGTATCCCAAAGAGATTTTAAAAAGAAAGAAAAAAAAGGATCTATATGGGCAAAAATATTTATAGAAGCTCTTTTCTGGTGGCAAAGAACTGGAAATTGAGGAGATGTCCATTAATTAGGTAATGGCTGAACAAGTTGTCGTACCTGACTGTAATGAAATACTATTGTGCTATAAGAAATGATGAGCAGGAAGCTTTCCAAAAAAATCTAAAAAGATTTACACAAACTGATATAAAGTGAAGTGAGCAGAACCAGGAGAAGACTGTACATAGTAACAGCAATACTGTACAATGATCAACTGAGATAGACTTAGCTACTCTCAGTGAAACAATGATTTAAGACAGTTCCAAGACTTGTGATAAAATGTTATCCACCTCCAGAGAAAGAACTGATGCTGTCTGCAACTGATGGAGAATGAAAATTGAAGCATACTTTTTATAATTTTATTTTTCTTGAGGGGTTTTTTTTTTCAGTCTGTTTTCTTTCACAACATGACTGATATGGAAATAAGTTCTGCATGACTGCACATGCATAACCTTTATCAAATTGCTTGTTTTCTCAAAGAGGGGAGAGAAGGGAGGGAGAAAGATAATTTGGAACTCAAAAAAATTTTTTTAATGTTAAAAGTTGTTATATATGCAAATGGAAAAAATAAAATAGCTTAAAATTTTAAAAAAGACTTTACAATGTGGCTCCATCATACCTTTCCAGGATTATTTCACATTACTCTCCTTTATATATTCTCTATTCCAACCAAACCTGTAACTGTTGATCCCCAAACTCAGTATTTCATCTGTCTCTTTGCCTTCACTTGTCTAGCACACAATTCCTCCTCACCTCTACTTTTCAGAATCTTGATGGTCATTCAAGTCTCAAATCAAGTCCTACCCTAACCATCCTCTCACCTCTCAAGTTATTGGTGATTTCTTGCTCATTAAGTTACTCTGTATTTAATTTTTATGTATAGACTGTATTTCATCTTTGTCCCACCACCTCATGCCAACAGAATTAGGGATTCTTGAAAGCAGAAACTATTTCTATCTTTGTACCCCACAGAATCTAACAGAACTCTATCCACTGGGTCACCTAGATTTTAAAAAGCTATTTGACTTAACAGGACAAAGTAAGACATTGCAGAAGTTTGGTTAACTTGCACACAAACAGTAAGTCATAAAAGAAGCAACTTCTAGCAAGGAAGGCTAATGGCTGTATCAAAACCCAGCTGCCTTGTATCATTTCAAAAGAGTAAGAAATACACCAAATGAACCAAAAAGGGGGGGGGGGGGGAACTTTACAAAATTCTAACAAAAAGACAACAGAAAGAACTCAGAAATAAGGAAACAAAAAATAAGTTCCAATTAAAGAGAAAGAGCTATATTCTCCTCCATCCAATTGAGAACTGCATAAGATGACTTCAGAAACCTGAAGGGACTCTGAGTAGAACAGTAATAATTGAAACCATTTGGTACTGGTTAAAAAATAGAGAAGTTGATTATTAGAAATGATTAGGTAACATAACATCCAGTGTTTAATAAACCCAAAGACCCCCACTACTTGGTTAAGAATGCAATACACTGTGAAAACAGGAAAGTTAATGGGCAGAAATTAGGTGAACACCACCATCTAATACCATATACCACAAGTGTCTGATAGATTCAAGACTTTACTATAAAAGGTCACATCATAAACAAAATGGAGTAGCAATAAAGGAAATAACCTTTCATAACTATGGATAAGGTAAAGTTCATGTCCAAACAAGAGATATAAGAATCACAGAAAATAAAATGGACAACTGATTGCCTAAAATTTAAAACTTTTTTCAAAAATTAAAAAAATGCCTTTAAAAATCAGAACGGAAACAGGATTTGGTGAAAAAATCTTTACAGAAACTTTCTCTGATAAAGGTCTAATATCCAAAATATATATGGAACTATTTCAAATTTATAAGAAGCAGTTCTTAAAAGAAATACATTTTATTGACAATCATATTAAAATGCTCCAAATAACTAATAATTACAGAACTATAAATTAAAGGTTCCACCTTATACTCATAAAACTGACAAAGATGACAAAAAAGGAAAAAGACAATTGTGGTCATTATCCTCATCTCTACGATACCACAAACCTGGACTCCACCTGAGACTCTTAGCTCTGTTAAGTAAGCCTTCACCTCATCTTGTCTAGAACCAAGCCTCCATGCTTTTTCTCAGCCATCTCATCATGTTGCCTTCACTCCAGCCATCAGATTCCCCATCTCTGAGAGGTAAGCTTTTGCTTCATGTTTCCAGAACCTAGTCCTTCCACCCGCCCCTTCTTCCACCTCCTCTTTATATACTGTCTTCCCCAATTAGAAAAAAAGCTCCATGAGAGCAGGTACTGTCTTGTTTGCTTATATTTATATACTCAGTGTCTAATACAGTACTTGGCATATAATAAGTACTTAATAAATGCTCTATCTAGCTACGCAGAAGGAAAGGCAAACTAATGTACTGTCTTGTGGAACTGCGAATTGGCCCAACCTATCACTATACTAAAAGAGCAATTTGGAACTATGCCTCAAAAGTCACTAAACTATATATAACTTTTTACCCAGTGATAGATACTACTGGCAGGCCTATACCTATAGCCCAGAGAGATCAAAGAAAGAAGAAAAGAGCCCCTATGCAAAAAAAAATTTATAGTACCTCTTTCTTTGCAGTACCAAAGAACTTGAAACCAAGGAGTATCCATCAACTGATAGATGACTGAACAAATTATGGCATATAAATGTAATGGAATATTATTACACAGTAACAAATTACAAAATTTCAAACTGATGCAGAATCTGGGAGCAACCTAAACAATGACATCAATATTATACTGAAACAACTCTGAAAGACTTCATAAAAACTGAACAATCACCAAACATGCTTCCTTTCTCCTGACAGAACAGGGACAGACGTAAGGTGGGGAATGAAATAAACATTTTTAGTTTAAGTCAACCAGACTATAATCGTTTACAATCAACTATAGTCAATTTCTAGCCACGGCTAATTAAAATAAGGTATATATTTTTTTAAACTTAACTTTGTCTATGTCACTTCCCCTAAGTGGGGAGAAGGCAGGAGAGAAAAGGGTACTAGCAGTTGTATTCAACCCCAACCCTCAAAAAGAGAACAGGGGCAATGAAGCATTTTTAAAATGCTCAGAAGAGAACAGATAGAAGATCAGAATGACATCAGAAAGAAAGATAAGCCATCTTTTAAAGCTACATGTTGAATTAATTATAAACTTGAAAAGTAAATTATATGTAACAGAAATTCATAATTTCAAGTACAACCCCCCTCTTTTTCTATTCTATTTTGTATATAGAACTGTTTATTTTATTTGGTGGTTTTAAATTTCAAATAAAATTTTTAAAAGGAACTGAATCAATGAACAAGTGTTTTTTTTTAAATCAAACAATAAATAAGAATTAATATTTTAAATAGGTAATATGGTTTTTTAAAAATAACAATAAATCCCTGGACACTGAAAATGGCAGATATAAAATGCAAAGATGCACAAACTATCTGGGAAAAAATTTTAAACAGCAAAACTGGAAGAATATTCTACTAAGCAAAATAACAGACCTTGAGGACAGAACTTAATAAAATCTGAGAATTATTAATGTCCCAGCACAAGAAGATGAAACAGTAAGTCTGAATACCAGATTTTCATTTAGAAAATCATGTGTCGTCCCTCCCCCCCAAAAAAACTACTTAAAAACATTAGAATTAGAGAGCAAAATGCAGATGAAAAGAATCTACAGGAAATACTGTCAGAAGAACCCCAAGTTTTAATGCACCCAAAAACAGAATAGTGAGTGAATCTTTATCTTCACTGTCAATCAAAGTATCATAAGATGCCAAGAAGAAACAGTTCACTTAAGGGAAGTAAATGTTATCAGAAGAGATGATACCTATAAAGTGATTAGCACAGAACTGGTACATAGTAGGAGTTGCATAGATGCTAGCTCTTTATTGTTGCTGCTGTTATTATTATTACTATATAGGTAGCGGACAGAATGTCAGATCTGGAAGCAGAAAAGGCAATGATTAAAATTCTGCCTCCAATACTGACTAGTTGTAGTGTTATGGGCAATTCAGTTTCCTTATCTGCAAAATGTGGTTAATAATATATTTAGTACTTACCTGACAGGGCTGTTGTGAGATTCAAACGAGATGGAATATGCAAAATACTTTGCAAAAAACTTAAAGCAAAATCTAAAAGTCAACTATTATTATTACTACCATGACCACTCCCACCAACAACACTGCTTCTAAATGGGTGGGATTAAACATTAAAAATCAATGTTTAAAAAGGCTATAATGTGATATGTTGAAAAGTATAATGACTAGTACCCAAGGATAACATATTCTGAAAGGCTGAGTCTAGTCTTACTTACATTTATTAAAAATGATGGATCTTCAACATGATTGCTAGCTTTCAATCATTCAAGAAAGTCAAAGATGAGTAGGGTCTTTGAAATGCAAATTTAGCAGGAAAAAAACTCAATAAAGGTTCTCAAATTCATATAACATGAAAAATATGAGTAATGACTAAAATTCATAGTTTTTTTTTTAAAAGAAAAGATTATATCATCCCCTCATCTTGTCTAATGGTCTCTGAAGGAACAACATCAACAACAACAATAAAAGACAGCTATGGATGGGCTAATCCCAGGAATGGTAAACTAACAGAAATATCCTAGAGCAGAAAAAAGAAGAAAGTAATATAGTGACTTTTTCTTGAAATCCAACCACCAAAGGTAAAAGTCATTCAAACAAAGAGATAAATTGAAGGTGGGGGTGGGGCATGAAGAGCAGGGAGAGAAGTGTTTCAGAAGTAAATCAAGTCCTGTCTGAACTGAGCAAAGCAAGTTTTAAACAGATTCTATCAGTAAATATTAGAACCAAGCAGTCTGGGCACAATGATAAAGATTGAGGAAGGGATCTATGTCTGAGATAAAACACTGAAAACTAATTATTTCAAGCAAAATAAGCTAAATAATTTAATAACTTATTAGGACATGATAAAAGATAAAGAAACTTAAATGATTATAACCTTGAACGTAAATAGGCTAAAATTACTCAAAAAAATCAGATACAAAATGGATGTGAAATTATAACCCAATGTTTAGCGGCACTTAGAAAATAACCTACACTTACTAGTTGTGTGACCCTGACACTTACTAGCTGTGTGACCCTGGGCAAGTCACTTAACCCCAACTGCCAAAAAAAAAAAAATACTTAGAAAATAAAAACAGCTAAAATGAGAGGTGAAATAAATTATGCTTCACCCAACTAAAAAGAGCAGGTACATCTGGAAATGTAGGCTGGAGCTAGGTGGCAAAGGGCTTTAAATGACAAACTGAAGAGTTTATAGCTTATCCTATAAACCTGAGAAGAATAACATGGACAGACATGTACTTTAGGCATTTGTATGTAGGATGGATTGGAGAGAAAAGACTCAACTAAACAGAGATCTATTATGAAACTATTTACAATAACTGTGACTAGAGATGAGGACCACCTGGACTAGGACAGTTGTACTATGAATAGAAAAAAAGGGAAAAAGAAAGCACTATAAATTAATTCCCAAAAAAATCTGATCCAAAAAAAGGTATGTGAATAATATCAAATATGCAAAAAATAAATAACCAGAGTACATAAACTTCTCAAAAACAAAGAAAGACTTTACTACTCCTTCTATAAGACAAACCTTGATACTCAAACTAGGGAGGACTAAAACAAGAAGAGGAATTATATGCTAATATTATTAATGAATACAGATGCAAAAACACTAAATAAAAACGTGGCAAAGAGGATAAAATAATAGATAAAAAAATTACTCATTATGGCCAAGTCGTATTTATACAAGAAATTTGGGCTATATATGGGAGCCCAACATCAGGAAGATTAGCACAATTTATATTAATAATAAGCACAATTTAATAATAAGAACAATAAAAATCACATTATATTACAGATACAGAAAAAGCCTTCAACAAAATACAGCACTCACTTATGTTTAAAAAAAAAAAACCAAACTTAAAAGAATAAAAGAACTTATGATTTAAAAAGCTAGCTAGCATTATTTCTAATAGAAAAACACTTAAAGTTTTCTCATTAAAGACAGAGGTAAAGCAAAGATGCCCACCACCTCCATTACTTTTTAATGTGGTACTAAGAATATACAAGTAAGTACACAGAAATAAAACAAGAAAGAAAGGAAAAGACTAAGCATATACCAAGAGACATAATGAAAAGGATTTGGCATTACCAAATCTTTATTGTAAAGCGGTATTTAGAAAATTCTGGTAATAGATGAAAATAAAAAAGTTAATCAGTTCACTAGGTTAGATAAAGGCCTAGAAGCAAATCTTTTCAGCACCCTGATGATCCCAAACTTTGTTTTCACAAGAGTTCATCAATACTTTCCCAGGACTGCTATGTTTTAAATCATGTTAAGACCAAAGGGAACTGTAAAGATGTATGATGTGTATAAGCTGAGGCATGTTACCAAAGATCAGTTGAGCACAAGAAGTCATGAGGAAGAGACATTATCAAAGACCAATATAAAGAAGTAATGGGAGAGTCCAGGAGCAAGAATGAAAAGAATAAGACAATCCAAGAACTCCAATGGTAACCAACATTCAAAAGCAAATTCAAACAACATTAAATATTTACTGAATACAAAAAACAATGCTTTATGCTGAGAAGATATAAAATTTAGATATGACAAATTATGAGGGCAAAGGGAACATGTTTTTTATCTAAATTTCCTGTATTTTCTAGAGTGATAAAGTGTCCTGCATTACAAAGAGACCAATGGATTTGTTTGCTGCATGAATTGATAAATTCAAGGAACAGAATGGAAAGATCAAGTAGGTTACTAAGTAACTTAGAGAAATGAAGCTACACTAAATTTCTAACACGGATTCACACAGTGCTATGAAGAGACTTTGGAGACCATATGGTACCACTCTTTTTTACCTTTCAGATGAGCATACTGAGGTTCCAAATGTTAGCATAACTTATCTATATCATACAGCTGCTACTAAGTGGTAAGCTCATCTATAGACCTGGGCCTTTGTAATGCTGAAGTCAGTGCTCTTTCTACTAGTGCACACACTTCACTAACAAAAAGAGGTAGAGATTACAATAAAGAAAATGTAGATATGGTAACTTCCTATCATTTCTGCCATTTTTAAACTACATCATCATTATTACTATTTTACTATATAAAGTGAGCTTTATTTTAGTCAAGTGTTATAAGCTAATAGTGCAAATGATTCAATGACTTTTTAGCAGCATTATTATTGTTTTGGTAAAATTATATGCCTTCACAACCCAGCTACAGACTTCATTTTCAGAAATTACACATTATACATTTAGCATCAGTGCTTTATTATGATTTTAGATTATTTGTGTGTCTGCAATAAAACTAATGCTGATTTGATCTTTTTATTTACTGAATTTCATAGGATCACAGGACCGAGCGCTAGAAGATCTCTCAGAGGCCATGTCTGACCCCTTCATTTTACAGAGGAGGAAATGGAGGCCCCAGGGGCATTAAATGACTTGCCCAAAGTAACATCAGTTTCAGAGGTGGTATCTGACTCCAAATCCTGATTCCGGAACCAGTACTTTTTCTTTTTTACTTGCTAAGTCACTGGGGAGTAAATTCTTTCAACTCAACAAGTAAAAACATATTTCAGATACGTTTTTCCAAAATATAATAGCAGAATAACCACTATCACCTGAAAAAACATTCAACTATTCCATTTAAATAAATGAGGAAGTTTATGTTTTATGGCTATTTTTTCACACACAAGTTGAGAAACTTCAGTGAAAATTTCTTTCATTAAAAAAAAAGCTGCTTTTATAGTCCTTGCCATGACATTTGCCTTCACTAGACTACAAATCAATGGAAATGAGACAAAAATTAAACCTCTGATCACATTTTTGACATGCTCAAAAAACTTTTCATTTTTGTTCATCCTCTCTCCTTGCATTTATCCAATTTGCCCTCCTCACCGCAACAACACACAATCCTATCGGCTTATTAACTTTTTTAAAACAAAATTTAATTTAATTGGCTAACCAGGTCTGTTTTTACCCATCTCCATATTATTAGGTCAATGAGCATACATCATATTATCCTATTATGCTTAACTTAGTCTACTAGATTCAACAATTGCCAATAGGTTGGGGTAGATTTTCTAGGATCTTTCTAAATAATAAATTCAGAAGGTTCCCTGCATTTCCATATCCTCGTTGTCTTTCCCAATTAGACTAAACTTCTAATAATTCATGATTTGCTATGTGCTATTTATAAAGATTTCGCAAAAAGAACATAAAAGAGTTACCAAAAAAGATATTAGGAAAAATTCATATTCATTTATTTCTGAAGGCTTATCTAAAATTGACATCTTACTGGTAGGGTTTCAATTTATTTGTAAATGTTTTATCAGTTCAAATGAATTTTTTTTTTTAAGAAGAGTTGATTTTTATCCACCCACAAGATAAATATTTGAGCACTAACAAAACACTAAGTACCACTTAATTTTCAATCTCTCCTCAGCCAATTTAAAGCTATAGCAAAAAAACAGGGCGGGGAAAAACACCTCTGTATCAACCTATAACACTCAGTTCTTCTGGTAATGAGTTATACTCTTTAAAAATCTTAAGAATCATTAGCCTTCGAGGATTCTGCAAAAATAAAGCCATTTCATTTTAGAATAAAGTTAAACACAAAAACTTTTTTTCCCTTCTCCCCTCTTCTTCCTTTTTGAAAAGGGCATAGTGGAGGAAGTACCACCAATAAATAATAGAAATGAATTCCTTAGATAAGCAGGGTCACACAGCTAATAAGTGCCTAAAGCCACATTTGAACTCAGATCTTCCTGACTCCAGGCTGGGTGCCCTACCCACTATGCAACCTAGCTGCCCACTATGGGCCAGGCACTGTGCTAAAAGCTGAGATGAATGAAAAGGAATTTGCAGTCCTCTTATCTGAATCCTTAGAATGCATTTTTGTGAAAATAATTAATAGTGATCACTTAAAATTTACCAACCTACAACTGAATGTATGCAAATGTATTAGTTCATAACGTAGGGAAACAAAGGATCTAAATAATAAAATCCTAATTAAAATTAGAAATAAAATCATAATTAAAATTCATCTTATATAATAAACCACATCACATATGATATCATCATATCATATATCACATAATATATCACAAAATCCTCATATATCATAAAATAAAATTCCCCAAAAAGTTTAGATGAAGGTACTAAGGCTTTTGAGGAAACTTATGATTACTCTGGAAAAAAAAAAAAACCACCAGGTAGCTCTTCAACTCTAAGCTCTTAATCCCTCAGTATTCTACGTGACTCTAAATTTCTGAAAAATTTCCCATTTACACACTGGTATCATAAGGTCACCGAGATTTAGATCTGTTAAAATAGAAGCCATCAATTTCTACCCCTCATTTTACTGATAAAGAAACTGAAGAAGACAGATTAAGTAACTTGCCCAGGGTTACCTGCTAGTAGGTGTCAGAGGCAGGATTAAGTGTAAACTCAGGTCATCCTGAATCCACGTGCAGTATTTTAACCCATTATGTCCTTAGCTTGAGTTTCATCATTCAGGAAAATTCCCTCTATCAGTGACAACACAGGCCCAGTCCCTACTCTTTTTTATCTGTATTTTACTAGCTTATTTTTCACTTTATCCTTTCAACATTCCTTTGAAACAGAAACAAACTCCAGTGCAAACTCTTTTAATGTTATGCTAGAAAGGTTCTTTACCCTTCATTGCCATTTTTCTTCAAGCTATTGAATTACCACTCTAAAATAATTCTACCTTTCACTCAATTCATACAGTACTTCTACTCTGAAAGCACTTCCAGTGTATTATCTGACTTTACTGAAAGCCTTTGGTTCTTTGTATCAACCTAATTAGAGAACCAACATAAATCCATAAAGTCATAAATAAATTCTCCTGAGATGATCACAACTGATTAACTTCCTGTGACAGGCTTAAAGAACTCGCTTTATATAAGATGTTTAAAGAATATGTATTTGAAGTTATCTGTTATTTCTTTAAAAGCCCTCTT
Source organism: Vombatus ursinus (assembly GCF_900497805.2). Classification (NCBI taxonomy): domain Eukaryota; kingdom Metazoa; phylum Chordata; class Mammalia; order Diprotodontia; family Vombatidae; genus Vombatus; species Vombatus ursinus. The sequence goes on along the minus strand of NW_020954557.1, from coordinate 42,610,759 downwards.
TTAACCAGGTACAGTTGAAATGAAGTAAAGGTGTTCTGTGTAGAATAATGAATCCAAGTCCCAGTTCTTATGACACCATAGGGTGCCTGATTATCAAGAGTCTATTTCCCAAAACAAAATTAATTTAAAATTTAAAAGAGTCACCCAGCACTCTAATGGTACAGCAGCACCATTAAATCGAATTAATGTCACCCTAATTCCAATAATGACTGAAAATCATCACTGATCTGTACAAGTAGGGTATCATATTACAATTATTATAAAGACTTAAATACCAAGTGGAATAGTGGAAGCAATGAAGGCTAGTATAAACATAGAACTAGGCAGTAATGCTTTAGTGTTCAAAAGCACTTGGCAAAAGAACTGTTTGTCCAAATGACAGAGTAACATTGCTAATATCTAACTTTGTTTTGAGACTTCTTATTGAAAGAGAATTTTACTTCTAATATTACAACTAAGACTGAACAACATGTGTCTAACAGATTTATCCTGATATGATGCCCACAATGCAAGTTCATAAGAAATTACAGATCATAAAATGTTAGAGGTAGGACAGATCTTAGAGATAATATAATCCAGCTCCTTCATTTTACAGCTGAGAAAACTAAAGCTCAGCTTAGTACTAAATCACAGAACTTAATATGTACGGTTCTCATTTTATGCAAACTTGATTTTAAATTCAGAATTCTGAAAGAAATCTATACTCCAAAAAAAACACGGTTAACTTTACCGTACAATACTGTGCTCTTTCCCTCCCTCTACTCCTGACTCTCAGCTTAGAGCTCCGAGGCCTCCCACTACCCACCCGGCTCCCTGGAAAAAAAAAAAATTCTAAAACCTCCCAGTGAAAGCAGAAGGAGGATAGGGAGTTTAGCTTGAGACCCCCCAGTAGACCAAAAAAGGAGACCTTTGCCCAATCCACCCACCTGATCATGGGTGTCTGTCTTCCTTTGGGCTTAGATACTGTATGTCTGTCCCTAGCCCCCAGGTGTTGTTAGTCCTCTCCTATCTGTGTCCACGTCCAGGCCCCAGGTCCTTGAAACTCGCCAGCCTCCTCCCTTCTCAGACACATGGTTCCCTTCCTGCCCCCTCATTCCTCCCTTCCCCACTTTCATGGGCAAATTCACTTGAAGTAGAGTTCTGTAGAACAATGCATTTATGTAAAGCAAGAACTGTCTGTAATCTTAGAGTCAGAAGGGTCCTTCTTACTCATCCACTCCAATAACCTGTCCAACACATGAATCTCATCTATATCATCCCTGAGAAAATGATCAATCTCTGTTGAACACCTCTAGGAACAGAGGACTTGAAACCTAATAATGTAGTTAATTTTATTTTCACATAGTTCTAATTGTTATTCATAAATCCATGTCCCACACAATGATCTTTGGTTTTATCTTCTGAAGCCCCCCCAAAAAATAAAGCCAATCTCAACACAGCAGAAACTGTCTTTTGCTTCTTTTTATATCCCCAGCATTTAGCACAATGCCTGACACACAGTAGGCACTTAATAAATGTTTACTGAATTAAAGTATTGAACTGGATGTCCCTCTTAAATCTCTTCTTCAGGCTAGAAACATCTCATTTCTTCAGCAGTTTCTCAGGTGATAGGATTTTGATTTGCTTACCATCCCAATTGCTGACACATTTCAATTTATCAATATCATTTTTCTTAAAATGTGATCCAGAAATGAATATAATCCTAAACACATAATGTGATCAACATAGAGTACAATGGGTATATCAAATCCTCCCTGCTCAGGGCATTAGACTTCCATTAATATAAGATTTCATTAGCTTTTTGAGCAGTCATGTATTTATTTTTGATTTATACCAAACTTGTGGTTATTACTAAAATCCTAACACATAAACTGCTCTCTAGCCATGTGTCCCCAAAATAATACTTCTACAATTGTCTTTTTAGCCTAAATGCATGACATTTATCCCTATTAATTTTACCTTGCTGAATTTAGAAGAAAGAGGCGCAAATGAGAAGTGAACAGCTTGCTATGTAGTGACTGGGATAGGGTCAGAACCCAGGTGTCTCTTGACAATCATTCCTGTGTTCTTTCCCCAATACCACACTGGTTCCACAGTTATCTCTATGAAAAACAGAGTAATTCATAAAAATACCTAACCCAATTCCAAGGTATCCAATAGAAGTACAACGGAAAACAGTGAATGCTTGTCAGTCCAGATTAAATTACGGAGATAGATATAAAGCTGAAAACTGCAAATGTCACTAGTTAACAGCATTAGAAAATTTCTGCAGGTAGAAAAATTTACATCTTTAAAAAGCAGAAAACAAATCTAGAAATTATCAATTTTCCTACAAATTTACAAAAAATTAAATATATTCACTTTTAAAAAGTCTAATAGTATTAAATCAAAAACAATTTTTATATAAATTACAAATCACTTGCCTCATCTAAGGCATAACATAGACATAACAAGTCTATTAATTCAAATACTGTAGTTACATTTTAAAATTATTTTGCTAGTGTTAAATTATACATACCTGCCGGGCTATCAGCATTCTCTCCTGAGTGTAGCTGTATGCCAGTAGAATCTATAGAATTTACTGTAACTGTCTGTAGATTTGGCAACTGACCAGTGCTTAGACTAACCGGAGTTGAAGTCAAGGCTCCACCTGCTGCAACTTGACCAAGGGTGAGAGTCTGAACAGGTGTCAAAGTTATTTGTTGGGCAGAAGTATTCTGTATTTGTAAGTTTTGCAAGTTTTGCAAGTTCTGGACCCCTTGCACTTGAAATGTCTGCCAGGTTATCTGTCCAGAAGGGGTCACTGTCTGTGCCTGAATTAAAAAGGTTCCAGGATTCAACTGCAACTGAAGATTTTGCAAGGCCTGCTGGGATATACTCTGGCCACCCGCTTGCACACCATGGATTGTCTGGGGTGTAAGGCCTTGCACAATCTGAGCTTGACTAGTTGGCTGCTGAGACTCTTGGAGTTGTAGATGTTGTACAATAGGCTGTGCTGTAGAGACCTGAATGTTGTGAGTCTGTGTCTCATCAGAGACAGATGACTGGATATAATTTCCCTGAAGATCAGAAGAGTGCACCTGACTACCAGAAGTGGTCAAGCTATTGGTGTTCTGTGGTAATATACCTGAACTATCGATAGTAACAGGCAACTGTGATGAAGAGGATGTTGGCACAAATAAATCTGTATCAGTATTAGTTTCACTAATTTCAGGAGAAACTCGATCTCCAGTCCTTTCTGAATTATCTGAACTATCCATAGCTTGTCCGGTGTTTATCAAATGTCCATCAGCATTAATGCCTGCAGTCATTGTCTGAGAACTGCTGGAAAGTCCCAAAGAATCTAGATCAACGCTATTGATCGGTACAAAGGTAATATTTCCTGGCAAACCAAGAGGCACATTAGCAACTACTTGGGTTTGTCCAGGAAAAGATGAACCACCAATTGTAACTCCCTGAACCTGGACTTGTCCAGTCTGTGATAAAATATTCTGAATATTAGAAGATGGTGTTCCAGAAGCAAGTAATGTTTGATTAGAGCCAGGAATGATCTGAATTTGACCACTTTCTTGATTTATACTCCCATTATCTGATGAGCCTGTGAAACCAATTTGGACCTGCTGACCATCTGTTGTTTGAATCTGAGGTATGACTTGATACTGAATGCTGGACACTGTACCATTAGATGAATCTGATCCTGATGCAACTGAAAATATTTGCTGGTTCTGCAAACTCTGAAGGGGAAGGACATATTGCCCACTTGAAGTTACTGTAGTAGTACCTGGAATTTGTACTATATTACCAGCTTCATCCTTTATATTGGTGGATGTTGCAGGCAAAACCTCCCATCTGTTTGGAGCTTCTCCTAGTTGTACAGAAGTCAAGTCACCTGTCTGGACCCAGAAAAAAAGAAAAAAGTTATTTGACATATATAATCAAATAACCTACACAATACTCTATAAAACATTTGTAGTAATTTTACTACTTGAAATTAAAAATTATTATACCATTATCACAATAGAACCTACAATCAATTGCAGTAATGTGTTAACTATATTAACTGCCACTACCAGAGATGTTAATAAAGCCAAGGTCATGGGCTTAATTCTCACAAATAGAACAACATGGAAAAAAAATTGTCCCACAAACTGGTCTCCCACCCCCAGTCTACGTTATCACATGCCACTGATCAAAAGGGGTTGGAAAGATAATTCAACACAAACCTATCATCACTATCGAAAAAAAAATTCATAATACAAATCTCACTAATAACATCAGTAGTATTACCTTTCCTCTATTGATTATTTCCCATTTATACTGTATATAGGTTGTTTGACTATAATTTATATGTTGTCTCCCCTATTAGATTGAGCTCCTGATGGTCAGGGACTGTCTTTTGCCTTTCTTTGTATGCCCAAACTTAGCACAGCGCCTAGAACATAGTAGGCCTTTAATAAATGCTCACTGACTTGACTTTTTCTTTGAAAATGTAATACATTAAAAGTACTATTGCAATTTTACCTTCAAGGCTATCAGTTGTTTAAATTATAAATAAAATCTGCACACTAATGCTATTAATTTCAAATTCAAAGATAAAAGTTCATTTTACATTACCACACTTCTAGAGTAGCATTTCCCAAACTAACTGGCCAGACACCTTAGGTTTTGAAATATACTGAACAAGTCCATGAATCATGGGGGGAGGACCTAAAATAAACCCAGGAGAGAAAGGTTGGGGAAATTTTGGAGGAAAATAAGAAAATTAAACCTATTTTCATGACACAAAACATACACACACACCCTTGCAATGTGCAGTATAAAATTTCATACTGAATGAGGGAATAGTATCAATGGCATCAAAATTCTCTCACAGGTCCCCAAATTATACTGTGTGATTCAAGAAGTTCTATAAGAGAATTTGTGTTATGCTATTCTAGAGTAAATTCATACTTAACTTCTCTACTAGTAATTCATTAAAATGCTCTCTTTTCCACTGAGTTTTCAAATAAAGGAGTATAAGTGACCTACAACTACTCCATTTAATTAATAACAAAGGTTACTGCATAGTTGTCACATCTCCCCCAAAGGGGAGCTGTGACATAGAAGCTGAGGGAATATGGGGAACACGGCTACTGCTTTATAAATAACCTGTTCTTCAAAATAAAAAGCAGGCTGGGGCAGCGAGGCAGCACAGTACTTATAAAGCACTGGCCCTGAAGTCCGGAGGACCTGAGTTCAAATCCAGCCTCAGACACATAACACTCACTATCTCACTATCTGTGTGACCGTGGGCAAGTCACTTAACCCCAATTGCCTCACCAAAAAAAAAAAATAGACAAAATAAAAAGTAGACCATAGCAGATTACCAACAACACACGATAAAACCAGTGATCTGCAACATTACAAAAATCTGAGCTCTTGCCTCCATATTTCTTCCCAAAGAATGTCAAGAGTTTAAAAAGCAGGGTAGGTGACAAAAATGCAAACAAGGCCAAAATACCACAAAGGAAGACACCTCCTTGTCCTGAAAACTAGATAGTCAAGTCCTTGAGAAAGAGTATTGCTTGAGAGCGTATATACAGATTGATACTTAGCTAAACTGCCACCCATCCACAATTGTGTCCTCACTCCCCATATCCTAGTTGTTAGAACAGCCACATGTGTTCCACAGCTTCTCATAAAATTAAAATAAGGGAACTGAATTTGCATCCATTCAGTTTTCCCAACACAAACTACCTGATGACTTTTAGCAAAAAGGTCACAGAAACCATGTTTAGCACATTTCTTACAATCAATCTGAGTATCTTTATAGTTGGGATAAGGGGGTCCAAAATTTTCTATTTCATCATACCTGTTTTTCAATTTTTCTTTTAAATTCAATTCAAACAAACATTTATTAAACACTCTACTTAAAACATTATCTAAGTACTGGAGGAGTACCAAGCTCAGATTAAGATATGGCATCCTTGCTTGCATGGCTCTCATAGTCTAGTGAGGGTTATGACACATGAATATTATGTAATAAAAAAAAACCACAAGTCTATCAAATATTTAAATGAGATGTAAACAAAAAATATAAACCTTTAGACAACAATTAAAATAAGCATCAGGGACCATACCTTCTATCTGATATCTAAATGGCAATTCTGACTTACCTTTCCCCTTCACCAAATGCTACAGTAGCAATCCAAGTTTACATTTCATTATCTTTATGTTTTAAATATACTGAAAGGTATTTAAATCTTTAATGAAATATCCTTATAGAATGTTAAATTTCAATCCAAATGTTCAAAGTTTACCCTAGCCTATTGTTAAAAGAAATTTATTTACAATTTTAAGAATTTATTATGGGTGTCAATATTTCCATTAAAAGCAAGATGATTTTAAATACTGATTATGAAATCTTCCCTTTTCTTCTTTTTCTGTGAGGAAAGATATTTAAAAGTAGACATAAGGAGGAATGTACTCGTTTTTACAGATTTACCACCTTCTTATAAACACAAATAATCCAATCCTACCCCATGCCAACTTAGACAACTAACAACCTACAACCTTTTGATAAAAAAGAGGTTTCTTAAAAACAAAATCAATTGTCACATTTAAAAATTTCATAAAGGCAGACCACACTCCCCACATCTTCACACTACGCATTTCCTAGTGAAGCTGTCTCAGCTTCTATATTATTTACTCATACTTAGCACTTCACTAAAAGCCTCAGAGGAAATACTGTCTAACCATGCCTTCTCAATCTAGTGAAGCTGATTTTTCTGAACCCAAATATATAATTTTACATTTCTGTTAAATTCAGCTAATTTTAGACTCAGACTAAAAGAAAAAAATTCTAAATCAATTCAGTGTAGCGAATAGAATAGACTTGGAGTCAGTAATACCTGGGTTCTAATCTCCTCAAACACTTACTAGCCTATGCAACCCTGATCAATAGCTTATATCTCTAAGCTTCGATTTCTTTACCTACAAAATGGAGTTAGGGTATTCATCTCAGAGCTGTAAAAATGAAACACTGTCAAGTTTCCTTCACAATGAGTTTTCTTGGCATTTCAAAGCAACTGTATAGTTTTGTTATCCAAAGCATTTTAAAAAGTTATCTTATTAGAAGCATACCTCTAAAAGGTAATAATATACTGCTAGTACCTTAGCTATGTACAGATCACTTAACCTCTATATACCTCAAGCCCTAGGAATTCACTTAAGTCATAGCCTAGGTAAAGGGAGTGTTACTGCTCCAAGAATTCCTTTCTGTTGTGGATATTGAAGACAACCCAATCGCATCTGAGGAGCAAAAGAAGTTACAAAAATTCTTGTGTGTAATCCTTTATAAAATGACATAAATATCATAAGAAACAAGCAAACTAAAAAGAAATGGAGGAAGGTTCAAAAATGCACAGGCAAAAGGGATCATAGTTTTTCAGTTTGCTTTTTAAAGGAAGCATTTTGTACTCCACAAGCACAAAAAGTACTTGCTGGTCAACCAAACCACCAATTTTAAGGCCTGAAAGGGAAAAGTTGTCACGTGTTCCCCCAGCTAGTTTTGTGTTAATGATGTAAGAAATTTTCAATGAAATCTATATTGGAAGATGTCATTTCTCAAAACTAGTTCTTCTGAAATACCATCAATTCATAACACCCTAAACGAGGAATCCATCTTTCCATAATACATAAATACTCAGTCAGCCACCCATTGCTTAGGATAGCCCAGAGGTGGCACCAACGTTAGGTTGGTTGCTATGGCAATTCATTGCAGCTGCATTCTCCAGAGCAACCAGGCATTAAAATATGGGATGGGGGATGGATTTTCTCCTTGCAGACAGGAGAATTCATAGACTACCTGTAAATAAGTAAGCATTCACAATACTCCTGGGATATTTACAATATCTATTACGGAATCAGTTTTAACTTCTCTGTCCATTCAAACTGTTTAAGATAAGTTGCTAAGAACAGGAAAAAAGGAGTTGAATTGGATGTGAAAACCTATGTTAGGTCAGCAGTATGTGATGGAGGAGAGATATTTTTTCATATATCCCATTCAACTACAAATCTCAGAAATTCTTTCAACAATTCTCTGGCTTCTTTCAAGACAAATGCCACCTTGTATAGGAAGCCTTCCCAGTTCTACCAGAAAGATTACCTTCTTTACTCTGTATATATCTCATATGTGATATTAATTTAAACGTTGTCTCCATCAGAATGTAAACTCCTTGGGGTCAGTGACTATTTTGGTGTTTCTGCATCTTTGCAGTCAAACCCTAAGCACAGTGCCTGGCACAGAATAATAAGCACTTAATAAATGTTTGTTGATTTACTGGATTCTGAGTGACCGGATTATTAATGATTACAGCATGCAAATGCTTAGTTTACTACAACTTATAATGATTAGATAATAAAATCATCACTCTTTAACAGGATAGTGCTTGAGTTCTCCTCTTATAAGAGCTAATCTAAAAAAGTACCTCTAGTCAACTTTACTCAAAGAACCACTCATTAAATTCTGTGCTAACAATGCAACATTATATTAGAAACTTTTACTTACATATCAGACAATCTTTCATAATATTTACTTGTTCATAGTGCTGTATGTTTATGGAGTACAGGTAATGTTAAACAAACTAATAACCCCAAATTTCACATTTATGCAATTTGTGTAAATTAACACTGCTATGAATAGGGTATCTTTTTAACTTCCAGATTTCTACCCTTTAATAAAGGTTTCAAATGAAGTACCTAAGTAAAGACAAAAGTGCACCAGATTCTTGCTATAACAGTGTCTTTGAGACTTGTCCACCCCATGGTCAGGTCACTTTTACAAGAAGCAATGGATTCTCAGTGAGACAACCTGAGTTCTTATCCCAGCTCTACCACTTAGCACCTTGTGACTTTGGGTAATTACTTACCCCCTCCCTGAGTCTCAGTTTCATCATCCTCTAGAAAATGGGGGAAAAGACTAGAGAATTTCCAAGGTCCTTTTTATTTCTACATCTATGATCCTATCAATATTTTCCTGTACAGAATTTATGAGTAATTAAGCCCTTGTGGAGGAGATTCAAAGACCCAAGTTATATTGAACTTCACAAAACTGCAGAAGCACAGCTCCACTTTAGCCATCTAGCTTTTCAATTGCCTTTTTTTCTTCAAAATTTTAAATAGTAAACCTAGCATAAAATTAAATTATGCACATGGGTATATAATGTATATTAAAATAAGCTATGGACCTTTCATACTAATAGAAATTAACTTTTAAAGTACTTGGACAATAAAAGTGTTCAATGAAAAATATATGTCCATGGGACCAAAGCCTCTTATTTTCTATGACAAAAAGTCTGAAATCCATTTCTGAACTAGAAAAGTATTTTCCTAAAGCTAATATTCAAACTAGTCTCAAATTTTACTCAAAAACTTTTATGCACATGTGCCAAAAACTACTCTTACTTCTTTACTTCTTTCTTTCCCTCTGTCTTAGGTACACCTGGAGGGAAGTTTTGTTTAGTGCTATCAAGGAGCCCAAGGGAGGAGCTAAAAGACTTAAAGGAGAGAGGTAGTAACTCAGCTTCTTCCCTGCCACAACTGGCTGGCAGGCACCCTTCCACTGATATGGCTGACATACATCTATATTTACACATACTTCCTCCTATTCCTCCCAACCCCCCATTGAGAACTGATACTAAACTTGCTACGTTTCAGTCAAAAAAAGATTTGTGTTCTACTTTAAACAGATAAAAATTAAGTGAATAAAAGAAGAATCTACTCCACAATTTCATTTCTTGTTAGCCATTGGACCCATTTTTGTGCCATTTGAAGAGGGATGATAAAATAGAACGAAGTTATTAATACTTAGAAATTGATCAAGAAAGACTATCAATATTTAACTTACTATGTACACCAGCTATGTCTTCCACATCATTTTTAGCTAGAATTTATCTAATATTGCTCGCCACAAAAAAAAAACCCTTAAATTACACTTTTATCGAATTAAAATGAAGTTGTGTTTTGGTTTTTTTTTTAAAGAATAATGGAATCCTTTGTTTCACTTTGGCAAAGTATTTTAAACCTCTCTGGTGTATTCACATTTATACCATAAAAACTATTTAACAATCAGAAGTCGTAAGCTCAACTTGAAAATATACAAAGGTCATTTAAGTATAAACATGGAAGAAAAATAAGTATTTATTGACAAAATGGATAATCAAAATATCTTGAAAATAGGAATAAGCTCACTGCCACACTTACTATAACCAAAGATGATTTTGGATGAGACTAGTATTTTAGTAAGTGGAATATGCTGAAAAGTTACTAAAGTAGCAACATTGATCCTAGGGCTGTATCTCAAATACTACATGCCTGAAGTTCAAAACTAAAGGGCTCCCAAAATTACTTCCAGGTAATTTGCAAAGGACCTTCATTTTAAACTTACCAGTTTTCACATTTCCCCCCCAAACACTCCCAAAATACTATAAAACCACTACAATAGTACAACCAAGTCTGTCAAACTGGCAGTCCTAATTATCCTAAACAATGATCAATGCAAGACCAGGTTTGGACGTGTGATTTGTTTTGGCAGATAAAATAATAGGCATACGTTAACATGCACAGAAGTAAAAATTCTCAAATATAATACTTGGCTTTTATTGTTGGTATTTACATTAAATCTCTAAAGACAAATCCTCTTAGTAAGTTGATGTTTAAATTTCATCATTCCTTCACACGTGAATATCCATTTATGTGGCAGTTATGCAAATGGTAGAATTGAACAATGTGCTTGATCACCAAATAGCAATCTGCATTATGTCTACAGAGCAAAACACGTCTAAACGCTCACAAAGAGGAAGCCTTAACTTTCTCTATGATTTCTAAATTAAGACTGTGAAATCGACCAAACCTCCACCTCCAGCAGGAAAAGCTCTAAACGCAAAATACTAGTGCACAACAAAGCCTGGGCTCGGGCCGACAAATGCATCAGAAAACGCGTTCGGCGGTGGAGTTTGCAGCACTGCGAGGAACCGCTCCAACATCCATTTTGGAGCGAGTGCTCTTCCCCACCCGCCTTTCCCGGCTTCATTTTGTGGAGCATTCTCAGCGAGGTGCTGCAGTGACAATGGAGGGGGAAGCCTAGGCTGGCTCCTAATTTAAGCAGAGAGAGGGGGAGGAAAGGAAACAAAACGGCTCCCTCCCCTGCCTTGCCCAGCTCCCTGTTTCTGCACGAAAACGCGGGGACGGCGGGCAGGCCGGGCGGGGGGCGGGGGGGTCCCTGGGCAGGCCCGGGGGGGCGGGCTGGGGAGGGGGAGGGGCAGGGCCGAGCGCGCCCGACTTACCGCCCCGGCGGGGTGATTCCCGGCGGCGGCCGGCTCCTCCTCGTCGTCGGGCAATGGCGGCCCTATCTTGCTGCAGGTAGCGGCCAGCAGAGCGAGCGGTGACGGCTGAGTGTCCTACCCCCAATGGGCGGGTTCAGAAAGGAGAAAGGAGGGGAGGGGGTGGCGGTTACAGCCGAGCGCTGCTCACACAGGAAGTGCGACTCCTTCCCTCCAGCGGCCGCCCGCCCTCTCGCTCTCGCTCTCGCTCTCGGCGCGCACACACCCCACCAGCTGCGAGCTGCGCGCCCCGGCCTCTACCTTCCGCCCGCCCGGAACCCCCCGGGAGGGCACCGCGGGGAGGGAGAGGGGGAGGGGAGCGCGAGCGAGGGCGCGGGGGGAGGGGGCCTGGGCGCGTCGACGCCTCGGGCGGGCCAGCTCCTCAGGGGCGGGGGCGGGGGCACGGGAGGGGAGGGGAGGGAGGGAGGAGGAGAAGAAAGGAGGGAGGGAGAGAGGAGGGGAGAGGAGGGGAGAGGAGGGGAGAGGCGAGGGGAGGAGAAAGAGTGCGAGGGGGAGTTTGGGTATGGGCCGGAGGAGCTCCTTCCTTACCTGGGCCGCCGCCGCTGCTGCCGCCGCCGCTGCTGCCGCCGCCGCCGCCGCGCCGTTTCCGTGCTGCAGATACTCGCCGTGGCCGCCGCCGCCGCTGTCCACGTCTAAGGCAGCCATTTCCTCTTGTTTCACAGGCTTTTCGGGAGCTGTAGGCGCCGCGGGGGGGCCGAGGGGGAGGGGAAGGAGGGAGGGGCCGGGCCGTGAGAGCTAGAAATTACTATAGAAAGCCCAGGCTGAAAATCTTTCCCCTCCCCCTCCTCTCTCCTTCTCCCCCACCCCCCCGGCTGGTGGCTCGCTCGCTCGCTCCCTCCTCCTCTTTCCCCCGCCCGCCACGGCTGCCTGTAACCCTCCTCCTCCTCCTCCTCTTTTCCTCCTCCTCCCTGCGCTGCCCCTGCCCCCTCTCCTCTCCTCCCCTTTCCCTCCTCGCCGCTCTCACTCGCGCTCTCTCCTCTCGCACGGTCGGTCACCCACACGCACACCGGAGGGATGCGCTCCCAGCGGGACTCGGGGCCCAGGCTTGGGACGGCGCTTCGAGGGTTGGGGGGGCACGGGATTCCTAGCAGCGAACGGTGGCCGGGGGAAGGGGAAAGCAGGGAGGGAGGCTGTGCCCCTTCCCCGCCCCGCACACACTCACTCTTCCAGCCTCACACACACACACTCGGAGGCGGCGGCGGCGGCGGCGGTGGAGGCGTCCCCGGGGTGGTTGGGACTGGCTGCGGGGAGTGCTCTCTCACTCTGCTTTACGTACCGGTCATAGTGTGTTTAGGGCACCTCAGGCGGGACTCCCCGCCGCCTTACACATGGTGAGGAGCGGAGGCGGCGGCAGCGGGAGAGGATGCGGGAAGCGGCGGCGGACACGGCCGGAGCGGTCCGGGGGATTTTTTTTCCTATTTTGATTGACTGTGCGGGAAACACAAAAGGTGGAGCCTCTAGCCCGAAAGGGGGGAAGAGGGTGACAGCCCGCCCGGAAGTTCCGCCCCTCTTCTCCCCGTTCATTCGCCGTTACGCTCCCCGCCGGACGCTCTCATTGGTTGGGAAGCCCGTCGCTCGCTCGCCCAGGCGCCTTGCTTCCTGTTTGCCCCCCCGAGTGGAAGGGGAGAGACAATGAGCGGCCGCGGCGGTGTAGGTTCCCGAGCGCGGTTTCTGCTCGCCCGTTATCCCGCTGTGCCTGCCTCGCTTGCCGGCTGCCGCTCCCCAGTCCGAGGTCCAGGCCTCTCCCGCCTCTCTGGCGCTCGGGAGCCGCCGTGCAGGCCCCGCCAGGCGCCAGCGTTAGGAAGGAGGAGTGGGCTCGAAGAGGAAATCCGTCCCCTGTGGCTTGGGCTCCCGCTCGGCGATTCCTCCATCCTGGCGGCTGCCGAACCTCCCCTGGGCCTCGCTTAGCCCGAGACTCCGCTGCTCCTCTGCCAAGAGGCCGTGGCTGAGCCCCGGGGCTGCTGCTGCCGCCGCCGCCTTCGTCTTCGCCGCCGCCGCTGCTGCTGCTGAGCAAACCAGACCCGCCCCACGAGCCCGGGGGGAGGGCGCTGGTATTGGGGGAGACACCCCCTCCGAGGCTGGAGGAGGATTTCCTTGCTCTCCTCGCCCTCACTCGCTCGTACTCTCCTTTTCTGTGAAAGCCCAGGGTTTCTCATCCTTTTCAGGCTTTGCTGCCTCTCGCCAGGCTGGGGTGGAAACACAAAGAATTCTCCATCTTCCCACCCAACACTGGGCGAAGAGTTACAGCTCGCCTAAGGCACCAAAAACCCTAGGGGCTACTTAATGTAAATATCTATATGCATGTTTGTATCCACGTGTGCCTGTCCATATATACAATGTCACAAGTTGTGGTAGAATTCTAGAGTCGAAGCATATTTTTATTATTTTCCATGAACTTGCATTTTTCCAAGCTTCTTAATCCCCCTTGGTGCTGAGCCAAATACTTTTTAAAAATAAGCTGATCTTCCAACAGTAGAAGTTTTTAAGGTGGTAGTAGAGGGTTTTCTTTCTTGGAGCATTTTAAATTTTACATCTTAATTTAAATTCTTATTTCATGTATTGGGCGAGCTTTAGAGTACTTGGATTCATTGTATCTTATTCAATCACCGGAGAAGAAAAAGTACTGGATTTGTTTGCCAATTGGAAGAAATGTCTCTGCTTACGCCTTCCAGATTTGCTTGCCAAAAAGGCAGTTAAGAGCAAGAGGTGAAAATGCTATCCATAACACCCCACAGCTATGTATTTTTTCTTTAAAAGCACTAAAGCTTTCTTGCTCCAGCTAAGCAGGTGAGTTAGCAGTGAGATGCAAATTCAGGAAGGCTCTTTCATCAGGCAAAGAAGAGATTTTTGCTATACTGCATCCAGTGCTAATGGTTCTGGGCCTTCCTGAATTTGCATCTCACTGCTAAGTCACCTGTCTTGTAATCACCAACGGAGCCCTTTTTAACTTTTTGGGTTTTGGTTGCATTAAACCTGGAACTGACAGGAAGTTGATTCACATACCTAAAAACAATGAACATACAGAAATGATAACTTGAAATTCGAGTTCCCTGGGTGGAGTTGATCTTTGCACAAATGGTTATCTCCTTTAGTTTCATTTTCATGTAGTGGGAGCTAGAGATATTTATGATTTGAACAGAAGTGGTACAGTAAATGTACAATATGTACGTAAAGACTGATTCCTTCAATTATTTGGTGCCGTCCCCAGAAATTATTTTGTATTTACATATCTTTATACAAGCTGTCCGTTTCTTCCCCCACGAAGTAGAATGTAAACTTGAAGACAGACTTTTTTTTTGTAGCCCAGGTGCCTAGCATTTGACAACAAATGCTTATTCCACTGAATTTAACATATCCTTGCAGTTTCTCCAGTGCAGCCCAAACAGCTGACCTCCAGGCTGAGCTCAGTGTTCTTCTGCACTGAGTGTCCAGGGTATTTACATTGACGTACTGACTCAATGGGTATGGCTAGCTAAGATAGATAGTATAGTGCCTGGGCCTGGTGTCAGGAAGACCAGACTTAAAATACTACCTTCAAATACTCAAATACATTTATTAACTGTACAGTCTGGGGCAAATTACTTAACCTCTCCCAGCCTCAGTTTCCTAATCTAAAAATGAGGGTGTTGAATTTGAGTGTCTCCATGGTCTCTTCCAACTCTTAAGTCTGTTGATGGAATCCTAACAAACTGCCCCCAGCCCCAATATCCTAACTTGTAGGCCTCACTGAATAGCAGGCCCACTGCCCCTACCTAGCCACTGCCCTTCCCACTACACAATATCCTAACTTATTCATATATGCCTCACTGCTCACACAGATGTGTCCATGAACTCATATTTCTAACAGAAACAGCAGGCATGTCCACATGATGGGAACCCAGCCACTGCCCCCAGACCCATTTCTCATATTTCCCACAGAAATAGCAGGTGTGTCCGTGCATTTGACCACAGCAACATCCATCTAGTCTCAGGACCACAATACACAGCCAATCAGAAAGCAGCACCACCAGGGTGTCCAAGCAGGATGTGGACCCCGAAACAATAGAAGGGACCTAAGCAGGCACCTGTGCAGTAATAGCAAAAGCTGCCCTTTAGGTGAACTTATGATGTAGAGAGGTTTATTATATCATCATACATTACCCCCCCAAACAGGTTTTGCTGTATGCATTGTGGGAAATTGCATACACAGTTTCACTGAGACTGGGACCCCCTCCTCTATTAGCTAATCCCTTAACAAACCCCTCCTGCCTTTTTAATATTCATATTTTATGTTTTGTAATTGCATCTTAACCCCATAAAGATCTGTCTTGCTTTCACTAAAGTTGTTGGTTCCTCTTGGAACTTAGCCCACTTCATGAGAGGTATCAATCTCAATAAATGCCTATACTTGGATTAGAGGTGGTCTGACTGAATTCTTTGAGATTTTTCTGCCACATCATGAAACTGCAACACTCTGATCCCTCTACTTTCATGTCGTCATCTGGTCTTGTGGCATGTTTTGAAAATCAGTGAAATAGAATATCTTTATTTTTCTAGGAAATCAAGATAATTATTATCTAGAGAGGGAAAATGGTCTTAAGTATTCCAGAACCCTAGTCAAATCTTAGCAAGTGGTTTAAAACAAAACTGCTTTGTTTTCTTAGTGTCAACTTTTCAATAACAATTGCTACAATATACAAAAAGTAAGAATTGCAGTTATTTAGCATTAAGGGATGCTCTGTGCTAGTTACTGTTAGAATTGCAGAGATCAGAGCCATGCTTGCCCTCTTCTAGTCCTCCTGACTTGGAATGTTAACATAATTTTCATCTTCCTTTGCTCTTCTGAAACAGAATTAGTCACAAAGTGATGGTGCTCCTTCAACAAACTATCCAAGATCAACCCTTTTTCTCTATGTGCTAATAGCTTAAAGTCTTGGTTGTCTTTTTAGACTCGTTTACCTCATCTACTCCCATGACCTCAGTTACCACCTCAGTTCATATGACTTTGAAGTCCCTATCTCTACCCACCAAGGCTGCTCAGAGCTTCAATTACATATTTCCATCTACTTCTTGGATATCTGCCTGGGTGGCCCGCCAGTACCTTAAATCTAACTTGTCCAAAACAAATTGTCTCCCCCAAAATCAGCTTCCTCCCCAAATTATTTTTCTTCATGGCATCACCATCTTCCCAGTCACAGAAGCTCTTAACCCTTGGGGGTCATCTTTATTCTACCCCCATCCTAAACATCTAATTTATTGTCAAGGGTTGTTAATTATATTTCAACAACATCTCTTGCATCTACACTTTCTGTAAGGTGTCAGCATAATCAGTATCATTCAAGCTTTCATCTCTTCTTGCACAGGCTAGACTCAACTCTGTTAGCTGGTGTCTACTGACATCAAGTGAGTAGACTAAGCGTTTTCTAAGAAAAGAATATATTCTCCTTTCTTTCCTATTGAGTTCAGTGCCTGGCTCACAGTGTTCTTCAAACCAACTCTAGCTCTTATTCCAGGGGACATCAATGTACATATTCCCTCAAATAGCCTAACTTCCAGGTTCCTCAGTCTACTCAACTTCCATGACCTCCTTCAGTCTACCTCAACTACCATTAATCTTGCCACCACCCGAAAATATCTTACTTCCATGCTGAAGAAGGCTGCACTTCCTTTGCCTTTTCTCCTTCCATGTCTCCCTACACCTCCCGCAATGACCAGCCACCCCATCAATAGGTTAACAGTTATTATGCACTTACTATGTGTCAGAAACCGTGTGCAGCTATGTCCCTGCCTTCAGAGATTATATTCAAATGAAGGGACAGCATGCAAATAACTATGCACATACAAGATGTATTCAGTGTAAATGGGTGGTCAGAATCTACATTAGCAATGGGTGGGGGAAAAGAGACAGGAAAAGGCATCTAGCATAAGATGAGATTTGAACTAAGTCTTAAAGGAGGCCAGGGAAGCCTCATGTAAGGCAGGAGAGCATTCCAGAAATGGGGGGACAGCCTGTTAAAAGACAATGGTGTTGTGTACAAGGAACTGCAAATAGACCAGTGTTGGGGGATCATAGAATATGTGGAGGTTAGTAAAGGCTAATGAGTGGAAAAGTAGAAAGGGGGCCAGGTTGTGAAGAGTTTATATGCCAAATAGCACGTTATATTCTATCCTGGAAGTGAGAGGGAGCCACTTAAGTTTATTGAGTAGTGGGGGAGGAAATAAAGAAGCATTTATTAAGTAAGTACCTACAACTCCAACTGCCTTTCAGACATCTCGAACTAGATGTCCAATAGACATCTTTAATTCAACATGTCCAAAATAGAACTCATCTTTGCCATTAAACCCCTCACCCTTCCAAACTTCCATATTATTATCAAGTGTACCACCATCCTCCCCACCATTCTTCAGGCTCACTATCTAGGTATCACCCCTAATTCTTCACTATCTCAACGCCCCCACCCCACCCCCAACCCTTATATCTGTTGCTAAATCCTGTTGATTTCAACTTTGCAACAAATACAACCCCCTTTTCTCCTTTGATACTGCCACTACTGTGGTGCAGGTCCTCATCACCTCTCAACTGGACTGTTACAATATCTTGCTGGTAGGTCTGCCTGCCCAAAGTTTCTTTC
The DNA here is from genome assembly GCF_900497805.2 of Vombatus ursinus. NCBI lineage: Eukaryota > Metazoa > Chordata > Mammalia > Diprotodontia > Vombatidae > Vombatus > Vombatus ursinus. The sequence goes on along the minus strand of NW_020954557.1, from coordinate 42,592,767 downwards.
CACTCCTACCTATCCTCTTTGACATTCAAAGCCCTTCATAATCTAGCCCGTCTCTCCTACCTTTCCTGTCTTCTTACACCTTACTCCTTGCCACATATTCTTCAATGGGGTAACACTGGCCTCCTGGAGGTTTCTTGAACAGACACTCCCATCTCCACTCTAGGCATTTTCTCTGGCTGTTCTCTATGGCTGGAATGTTCTCTTCATTGCCACCTATTGGCTTTAAGTCCCAACAAAAATCCCATCTCCTCGGGGCAACTAGGTGGCCCAGTGGGTAGAGGATTGGTCCTGGAGTCAGGAAGATCTGAGTTCAAATGTGATCTCAGACAGATAATATGCTGTGTGACTCTGAGCAAGTCACTTAACCCCAATTGCCTAACAACGAAAAAAAAAAATCCCATCTCCTACAGGAAGCCTTTCCCAATCCCTCTTAATTCTAGTGCCTTCCCTCTTTTAATTATTTCCTGTTTATCTTGTATGCAGTTTGTATATATTTGTTTGCTTATTGTCTCTTTCATTAGATTGTGAGTTCCTTGAGGGCTGGGACTGTCTTTTGCCTCTTTTTGTATCCTTAATGTTTAGCCCAGTGTCTGATTCATAGACAGCACTTAATAAATGTTTCATGACTACTGACTGAGGTAAAAATCTCTTTGGGAGCTAGATGGAGGATAGATTCGAGTAGGGAGAAACTTAAGGCAAGGACACTTTCAAATGTCTAGGCATGAGGTGATAAGACCTGGAAGCCAGGTGGCAACTGTGTGAGTACGGAGGAAATGTACCGAAGAGGTTATAAAGGTTGAAAGGATAAGATGGCAACAGATTGAATGTGTAGGGTGAGTTTGAGTAAGGAGTTACTGAGGCTGGGTGACTGCCTTTGATAAAGAGGAAATGGTTGTGCCTTTGATAAAGGGGAAAATTGGGAACAGGGAAGGACTTGGCGGGGGGGCAGATAATAATGAGTTCTTTTGAGGGCATGTTGAATTTTGAGATGCCCACAGGACATTCACTTTGAGATGTCCAAGAAGTCATTGGTGATCTAAAGCTCAAAAGAAAGATAGAGATACAGGTATGGAAATCATTTGCATTAAAAACTCATTGAACCCATGGGAGCTCATGAGATTCCAAGCCTGGCCATTTTACCAGCAGACATAAACTGAGAGTTGTTTGGGTACTACAGAACCAAAGTGAAATGTAAAATGCCTTATTGGCAGTCCTGAAAACTGATAAGATTTAAGTATCAAGCCTCGCAGAAGCTTGAGGGGTAAGTTATAAGTTAATTTACTGAGTACTATTTTAAGTTGTTCTATTAATGTGTACAGTGGGTCTTTCATGTTTCGCATTGTATGTAGGAATAAATTATCTGTTCCATACCTAATTCATAATATGCATTGAGTACCACTTCTTTATTCCCCCCTTTGGGGGAATCCCTAGACATTAACCTTAATGTAGGTTATAAATAAAATTGGCGCTAGAGTAATGATTTAATGAGCCAACCAGTTTGAAAATAGGGAACCAACTCCACCCCACACCCATTAGAGACCAGGTTTCAGTGGCTTGAACTTGATCCAAACCATGTGCTTAGGTACCGAGTCGGGAGTGGGAGCAGTACCCTAGCCTCTGTGGGCCCAGAAGTAGTTCTTTCATGTTCGAACATGGTTCTTTTACCTTACTCTAGGCCCCTACCTGACTTTAACAGCCTTCTATAATTCAACTCCACCTCCAAAAACCAGGCTCCCTCCCATCTTATAAGACTGGTCTCCTCACTTTCCTACAAAAATGTTATAATAATTTGAGCCTCTGTACCTTTTTTCTCTCCTAATATATTCTCCCTTTCCCCCTCCATCTATTCAAATCCTACTCAGTCTTCCAAATACTGCTACCTCTATGAAGGCTTCCCTGACTTATTACAGACTTTACTGATCTCCCTTGCTCTGAATTCATACATTGCTTATAATCTGTACTACACAATTTAATAATGATTTGCTGTCATTTTTATTATTGTTTGATATTTCATGTATAGTATATTGTGCTTTTTTTTCTTCCCAACAATATTGTAAATTCTTTGAGAACAGAGATCATGTTACATGCTTCTTTGTTCCTCATGGTATCTAATAGAAAGTACAGTATGCATTATTTTTTTCCAGTTTCAATATTCACTAAAATAGTGGTTCTAGATAAGACATAAATATTGAGCCTATTTGGCCTAAAATAGGTTTCAAACCTTAAAAATGGTGAAACTATTAATAAGAAAAATGTGGCCCGACTACCTCTGGTTGTGAAGAAGCTAAAATAATGGTATTCACCATTTGATCAACCCATTTAAATCTGTATAAGGGGTGTGTCAAATAATTACCCTTTAATTACTAGTATTAAGCTTGCTAGGTGTTATTCAACTTTGTGGATGGAAAATACCAAACAGCCCAGTTATTTCATCTTCTTATAGTGGTTATATCCCACAGCCCTTATATATGACTTTAATTGATTCCGTTAAAAAATATATCAGAGTCCCATTTAAAAATTCATAATTTCCTAGTTTTCTCATGTGTATAACTCTCCAATATCTAAAGTTGTATCTGTTGCTCACATATGTGATAGCTCATGTCCCTGATATTGCATTAATTATAAAATAATCTATTCTCTCAGAAATATTTTATATTTTTACTGTCAGTATCTTAAAATAATCTTGGTGCCTGAATAATCTACATTTTTTTTACCTGTAATACTTCTATTTATATCCCTCATACTTTATTTCCTCTGTTCAGCCTTTGTTGAGGATATTTCTATTTCATGTTATTTTTCACTAACCAGCCTTGTTACTTTTTATTTCCTCTACATTGAATTGTATAAGCCACTTACCTGCTCATGTTCCTAGACTATCCAAGTCATTTCATTCCTTCTTTGTATTGACTGTCCCTCCCTCCAGTGTTGTATTACAAGCTTACTGCACGTTTTTCCTCGCAAGTCATTGACATATAAAATGAATAAAACTGGTCCTAATATTGATCCCTGGAGCTTTCTAATCCACCTGTCCCAAACTGTTTCACTACTTGATATCAAAGTCAATTTTTAATGCACTTTAGCAGTTCATCCCTGTATCTTACTCACTGACTCGTAAATTAATTCTTCCCGTGGCATTCTGTTTATGGTGCTTTATCCCATGTCTTCCCTCAGCCATTCTTTGTTATTAGGTCAAAAAGCTATTTCTTCCTTGGGAGGTAATATCAATTATGAATTCTTTTAGCTAAACCACAACTTTCATCCCATGGCCAATTCTTGACAAATACTACCTTTGCTTTGTCTTTAGCGGGAGTCAAGCTTAATAATTATGAATCATTTCTTCCATAGATGAAAGAAACAGTAGACAAAATAACAATCAACTGAAGTTTTTTATTGAAATATATTTCTCCTTTTTTCCCTTTCAGTCTAGAAAAATACTATGTTTGGAATAATAATAACAAATCCATTTTGGTAAGGAAAACTCAGAAAATTATAAGATCCAATAGGACCATGATGAATTACTACTTTTTTGTGATATTTGTTTGCCAAGGCATATGTTTTTTGTTTTTTTTAATTTGGCTAGGCAATGGGATTAAGTGACTTGCCCAAGGTCACACAACTAGTAAGTGTTATGTGTCTGAGACAGGATTTGAACTCAGGTCCTCCTAAATCCAGGGCCGGTGTGCTATCTACTGCCCCCTCCCGAGGCATATGTTAAAGAGACAATTAAACAATAACCTGGGAAATTCTGACAAAAATAAACTTGTTTTTGAGAGAAAGGGAACATTTTATCCTGAATATTTTATAATGATTATGTACATATTCCAAATTCCAAGTATATAATGATTCAACTCCTTACTTCACATAGCCAATATAAGCAAGAGAGAGGAAACAATTGGGGTCTTCTATAGCTTTACCTAATAGACTCAAGCATTTCTTAAGAATCTTGAAATAAGAAAACATTTGAATAACAATAACTAAAATCAATTTAAGTGTAAAAGAAATCACCAAGAGAAAGAATAAAAAAAAATTCAGGATTGGGGTTAGTATTGTCGCCTATGTGATAGTGTTTAACAAATAGTATTTAATGAGGGTAATAATTGTAATGAGGAAGTGGAAGTATGTGAAGAAAGGCTTAATAAGCCTTACTTTATAAGAAGGTAAGTTCATAAAGCCACAATAAAAATTGGAGAGAAATGCAAATCCCTTAAAGGTAAGTTAATATATGCTAAAAGTATATGCATGAAAAAAGGCCAATCTGAATGAACAAGAAACAGTAAAAAGTAATCATGGATAAGAAAGAAAGAGTTATGTGAATTATAAGGAATCCTTAAACAGAGATACATCCTGGGAAGTGTTAGAGACAAATCAGTAATTAAGACTGGGAGAATCTATGACCAGATAAGACTCAAATCCATAAAAGTTAACCCCTGGTCCTGAAAAAAATGTTAATATTATTCTAGGACAGAGAATGTACGCATTCAGTGCAGTATTCAGAAAAGCTTAAGCTACAATGCCAATATTAATTTGTCTACATATGCACAATGTATGCATTGAAAAGTCCAGTAATAAAAAATACTACATATGTTCAAAGTGAATAAGATGATCCTTTTTTGTAAATTTTATGAAATTTAGTTGAGTTTTCTTTGTGTTTTAGAGTGATATATTTACAATAAGACAATACAAAAAACTGAAATTAACAGAAGATACTGCCATACCCAGTAAGTAGGCCCAGTAAAAGCAGTAGTTCTAAAGTTATTGTTCGTCCTTCATTTTTGAAGAGGAACAATGAAGCCACAGATGAGATTTGGGTGCCACGCATACACCAAAGGTGGATAAGCATCCCTGAAAAGGGCTCAGCAGTCCCTCACACCAGAAGTGCTAGTCATCACTAGACCTAAAGTATAGAAGCATAAGTGCTGTACATGTGTGCCCTGGCCACATGTGTGCCCTCCATGCATGCTTCTCATATGATTTCTATCCCACTTTCCCCACTGATGGCATATGTAATTATGGGAGATTGTACCCTAGGTTTATTTGGATAATTTTTCATCATTACTTTTCTTACTATATTTTATTAAATGCCTTTGATTTGAACTAATTATGTCTTCTGGTGCCTAGCATATAGTAGGTACTTAATAAATATTGATTGATTGACTGTTTATTGACTAGAGAAAAATTCAATAAACCAAGAGCCAGGAACAGTGCTAAGCTCTGGGGATACATTTAATAAAAAAGAAAGACAGTCTCTGCCCTCTAGGAGCTTACAATCGAAAAGGGAAACAACACACAAAAGGAGGCAGGAAACCAGGCAGGGCAGCAGGTGAAAAGTGGAGTGAGTGTTGGTGGAGTTGTGAACGGATCCACCTAGTCTAGAGAGCAATCTGGAACTATGCCCAAGGGCTATAAAACTGTGCATACCCTTTGATCCAGCAATACCACTACTAGGGCTGTATCCCAAAGAGATCATAAAAAAGGGAAAAGGACCCACATATACAAAAATATTTACAGCAGCTCATTTTGTGGTGGCAAAGAATTGGAAATTGAGGAGATGCCCATCAATTGGGGAATGGCTGAACAAGCTGAGGTATATGAATATAATGGGGTATTGTTTTGCTATAAGAAATGATGAGCGGCAGATTTCAGAAAAACCTGGAAAGACTCATATGAACTGATGCTGAGCAAAGTAAGCAGAACCAGGAGAACATTGTACACAGTAACAGTAACACTGTGTAATGATCAACTGTGATTGACTTAGCTCTTCTCAGAAATACAATGATCCAAGATAGTTCCAAAAGACTCATGATGAAACATGTTATTCATATCCAGAGAAAGAATGTAGATCAAAGCATACTATTTTTACTTTGGGGGTGGGGGGGAACGGTGTTTTTTTCCCTTTTGTTCTTTTTCTTCTTTCACAACATGACTAATATGTTTTTTCATTATTGCACATTTATAACATCTGATTGCTTGCTATCTGGAGGAGGGAAAGGAGGGAGAAAAATATGGAACTCAAAATCTTTCAAAAAATGAATATTGAAAATTGTCTTTACATGTAATTGGAAAAAAATAAAATACTATTTTAAAAAAAAGAAGAAAAGTGGAGTAAGGAGCTGAGAATCCCCAAACTGGATAGAGCACTGGGCCTAGAGTCAGGAAGACCTGAGTTCAAATCTAGCCTCAGACGCTCAGACCCTAGGCAAGTCACTCAACCTCATTTGCCTTAGTTCCTCATCTGTAAAGTGAGCTGAAGAAGGAAATGACAAACTACTTCAGTATCTCTGCCAAGAAAAACTCAAATGGGGTCAAAAAGAATTGGACACAAGTGAAACGCTTGAACAACAAATAGCTAACCAAGGTGCCACCCCACCTCAACAAGGAAGGGAAGGGATTGAGGAAGAATCCTGTCACAAGAAGTTCCATGTCGCCTGAAGGCCCAATTCTGGGCTCCCTGCCCCAGCCCCCTGTGCTGGCTCCCTTCTCAACCCTAAGCCTATTCTCTGAGTGGCCACTACATCTCCTGGTTACTGGGTAAGATGGCATTGATGATGAAAGACAAGCAGGATTTCCAGATGTTCACCCAGCCAGCCTTCAGTAAATGGTTGAAAACATGCCATCTCCTCCAAACTGTAAAATGGAGACATTCTTTTTGGCTAAAAGTGATGCAAAAGTGCAAATGGTATTAACAAGAGGCAAAATGTAACATAACCCAGGAACTCGGAGAAGGGTCAGTATTCCTCCACAAAATTAATAAACTAATGTTCAAGTAGTGAATAAAATTGAATGAGGTCATTTTGGAGAAGGGGAAACTCCAAAGAAAGCCAAAGTACAGAAAAGTTAGTAAAGAGGCCCTAACCGACCATAAAGCTGGGGGTGCATTCAGAGAGGTAAACAGGATAACCAGCACAGCAATAGAAAACCAGATGTTTGATAATCCCGCTATGTAATATAGTCCAGCTCCAATGGCCAGGATAACAAAACAGATGATCAGGGGCTGCCTGATGTACACGATGTACATGAACGACATGGTTCTAGCCAGGCTCTGGAAGACTGCTTTTTGCCCCACCTCCACCCCCACCCACTTGTCAGTCAGCACCTCTGCCCCAATTTCCCTCAAATGAGCCTCAGTTTAGCTATCACTGCTGCCCCAGGCCCTGACCCACCAGCCTGCTTTCTTATCTCACTCTTCCCTTGTGATGGTCCCCATTATAACACCTTTCAAAAGTCAGCTCAAGTGTCTTCTCCACAAAAACCTTCCCTGATCCATGACAGTAAATGCAATCTCTCTGCAGAACTCTTGCAGTGTTTTGTGCCTTTCTCACACACTTGCTACCATGTTCTATTTGGTATTGTGGTTATTTGTTCTGGTCGTGTTTCCCCTGCTAGGAATGGAGCCTCCCCAAAATCAGACACCAGTTTATATATCTTGTTTTTTATCACAAACAGTATGGAGTGGAGAGGTGCCTTTGATTCTGGAAAACTCTGTTCATGTCTTGCTTCTGATACACACTGGCTGTCTCTAGTCAGGTTACTTAATTTCCAGGTGTCCCTCCAGAGTAGGTGCTAACCTGCATTGGTAGAATCAGTTTCCCTACCCAGGGGTTCCTTATACAGATGAAATTACAGGTCTGGTAGCTATTCTATCAGAATAAAAGTGTAACTGGAAGGTGCTTGCTAAATGTTGAATGAATAAAAAAAAAAACCATTTGAAGAAAACAAAATTTTCAAAGTATACCCTGGCTTCCTAACTCTTCCATCCAGGGTTACTTTCATCCTTAAGTTTATATTTAAATTATTTTTTAGTCATGTCCAACTCTTGATGACCCTGTTTGGCGTTTTCTTGGCAAAGAGAATGGAATGGTTTGCCATTTCCTTCTCCAGTTCGTTTTACAGATGAGGAAACTGAGGCAAACAAGGTTGAGTGACTTGCCCAGACTCACACAGCTAGTAAGTGTCTGAAGTTACATTCGAACTCAGGTCTTCCTGACTCCAAGCCTAGTGCTCTATCCACTGCACCATCTAGTTTACCTTTATGGATCAGAAGATTATATATTTCAAGTTTATATTGTCTGTTAAAATAGTTCTTTCTATTCTCATCCATAGCTTTTGTTATCCTGGTTCATTTTTCCTCCCTCAACTATTTCTTTTGATCCACTTATTGGGGTGGTTTATATCTTTTCTATTTCAAATATTAGCAACACCACTCCTAACTTGTTCCAATTGTTATTACAACAAAATTCAAAACAAAATTTTTCTTGCCCAGAGGTTCCTTTTGTGAATCAGGACCTCATCAAAATTTTAAATCTTCTCAATTTCCCCCTCAGATGAATAGGGAACCAACATACTAGGATACAAGCAATGTTTCTTCAAATAATAATATCAACATGCTGCCATCTTTAGTAGATAAAGATGCTGTTATTGACTCCTAAGCAGTAGTGCCTACAATTTCAATTGGCTTATGCCACACACACACACACACACACACACACACACACACACACGCGCCCTCCAGGAATGGGGATGGTTTATGGAGAGCCAGCCACTGTTAGACCAGCCCAGCTTCCTAATGTTGGTCTTTGTCCTAGCTTCCCAGCCTAGTTGGTCAACCAGGAAGTGCCCCTGGTTAATCTACTCTTGCTCTCTCAGACTGAGCTATTCATATGCTGTGAATGGTCAACATTTGTTATTTCTGAAGAAATCAGTAAGGAAAGGGTGTCTCCTGGGCTCTCCATTAACCATCCTATCAGAACATCTTTTTCTTAAGTTTTCTTTCTCAAAATAAACTTCAGCAATCACCAACAAATATGAATACTGCAGTACAAAAAGAAGAAAAAAGAATATGGTATATGAAATCATAAACACTGTAGGTAAAAAAAAAAACCTGCCATTTGTGTTCTCTTCTGAATTTCTTTTTGTTTTTTTTCTGCATGTTTTTAAAAATACTTTTTTTTAGTTATTTTTTTTCTCTTGGTGTCTCTATCACTGTTACTAACTCATCCTCTTTCCCAAATAGAAGCACTTCCTTGTAACAAATAAAAAAAAAAACAAATCAATACACTGGCCATATCTAATTGTATGTCTAATTCTGCACCCTGGTGTCCAGTTATGATTTTCCTAGCAAAAACATTTTGTATAAGTCAATTAATCTTTCTAGTGCTTTTGTGAAGACAGCTCTGTTATCTCAGTTTTATAGTTAAAGTAATTAAATGGGGCAGCTAGGTGGCGCAGTGGATAGAGCACTGGCCCTGAAATCAGGAGGACCTGAGTTCAAATCCGGCCTCAGACCAAACACTTGACACTTACTAGCTGTGTGACCCTGGGTAAGTCACTTAACCCCAATTGCCTTAAAAAAAAAAAAAGAAAGAAAGAATAAAGTAATTAAATGACACCAAAAACAATATGGCAGGTCAGGAGTGAAATTTCCCAACTCCAGATTCAGTTCTCATTCAACTGAAACCCAGAGACAGATCCTTTAAATTCTTACAAATGTTAATTAAAACCTCAAAAGTGGCAAAGCATGGTATCTAAGTTATCTCTGAGTTGCTGGTACAGTCATCACTGGCTCACAAACTTGCCACCCTAAGCAAGGGGAGGAGGAGAGGGAAGGAAACACATTTGAAAGCTGAGTGCCTTTTAAAAAAGCTATACATTTTCTCCAGCCTTGATGAGCTTAGTTCTAAATCTCATATGTTCCTGCCCAGGACAATGCTCATGATTCCGCTGAATTCAATAGCACAGCCATTCCTCACCTCTGTTGAATGTGCTTTGCTCAGTGTAGATATATACCCTTGGGTCTGAACAGCCCCAATTTTTAAGAGATAAAAAAAGAAACAAAAGCAAATTCAAAAGCTAAATAGAAAGCACACTGTCCTGAAGGCTGCCAAATTCAGGCTCTCATGGACCTCCAAGGAAATAAATTCCAAAGATAGCAGCAACCCTAGTCTGAGAAAGCCCATCCCCAGGCTCAGGAGAGTTTAGCTTCATAAACCCAAAATAGCTTGTTGTAATGGCTTCGATGAGGGATGGAGGAGGAAAGGATTCCCAACACGCTGCTTTTAAGTGGTTCAGCAATCAAGCACTTCCAGATAGAGCCCTCCAATAGGTAAAGGACGCCCAGAGGCACCACAAGCCAGGTGCCCAGGTCAGAGAACTGTCTATGTGGGGAGTAATGGCAGAATGGCTTTCCCTATTCCCCTTGTCCCTCTCTCCTTCTTTGAGACTCTTGGCAAAGTGAAGGAATGAAAATGAATGGCGGGGGAGGAGGAAGTAAGAAGCATAATGAAGAAAACATAAAGGTAAAAAAAAATTTGGAAATGACCATTTTAAAGATAGAAGCATTCCATTAAATCTAAGCTGAAAAAGACCTGACCCTACTGTATATGTAGACAGAGTCAGCAACCCACCTACATGTTATAATTAGAAATGCTTGAAATTCTACCATTCCATTTCTGGGGAATTATCTATCAAAATGTTAAATATTAAAAATAACAACAATAACTTTGGAAAGGGCTACCTCTTGAGCCAGGGAATCCTTTTCCTAATGAAGAGTTCTTTTTTTATTTCTTGAAAGTCTTATAATCCCTAATAATGCAAAAAGGTCTATGGATAGGTAATTGGGAAGGTAAGCCCCTAATAGAGAAGGGCAGCTGCCATCCTGGTCTTCAGCTCCTTGCCACCATTCCATTCAAATTATTCAAAACATCTCTTCAGCACCAACTAACAACAAAGCATATTTATATAGCCTTTATGTAGGTTTAGCATTGGAAAAGGAGTACAACAAGGCTATATATTGTCACCTTTTTTATTTAACTCATATTCAGAATATATCATGCAAGGTACCAGGCTAGACGAATCAAAAGCCAAAATTAAGTTTGCAAGGAGAAATATCAACAATCCCAGATACGAAGATGATACCAATCTGATGGCAGAAAGTGAAAAAGAGTCAAGAAGCCTCTTGATGAGGATAAAAGAGGAGAGTGTAAGAGCTGGCTTGAAGCTTAACATTAAAAAAACACAAAAAACAAAAACTAAGATCTTGACAACTGATCCCACCATTTCCCGGCAAATAGAGGAAATAGAGAAGAAAAAGAAGCAGTGTCAGATTTTATATTCTTGGGCTCAAAGATCACTGCAGGTAGCAACTGCAACCATGAAATTAAAAGACTCTTGCTCATTGAAAGAAAAACTTGCCAACAAAGGTCCATACAATCAGAGCTATAGTTTTTCCAGTAGTAATGTATGGTTTTGAGAATTAGGCTATGAGAAAAGCTGAGGAGCAAATAATAGAGGCTTTCTCATTGTGGTATTGGAGAAGATTTTTGAGAGTCCCTTGGACAGCAAAGAAATCAAATCAATTCGTTATTTAAATAAATTAATTCAGGCCATTCACTGGAAGGTCAAATACTGACTCTGAAGCTAAAAACTTTGACCACATAATGAGAAGATGGGACTCATTGGAAAAGATTGAATTGATTGTTGGGAAAGATTGAAGGCAAAAGGAAAAAGGAATGAATGGCAGAGGATGAGATGGATAGATAGTGTCATAGAAGCAATGAACATCAGCTTGGACAGGCTTGAAAAGATGGCGGAGGATATAAGGGCCCGGTGTGCTTTTTTTGTCCCTGGAGTCACATAACTGACTAAAGGATTGAATAACTACAAAAAGTTTAGGGAGGCTTTCTTCACAACAACACTGTGAGATAGTACTACCGTCCCCATTTTACAGAAAAGGAAACCAAAACATGGGGTGGTGAAGTATCTTGTCTATGGTCGCACAACTACTAAGTGTCAAAGCTCAGATTCAAACTCTCATTTTCTGAATCCAAAACCATAGTTCCTTCCGTTATTCTACATTGCCTCAGAAGAGCTGAAGGAAAAAAAATATGACCAAGGAGACTTGCTTAGATACCTCGAAATGATGGAGGCTTCCACAACCATCTCAATCAATATAATCACCTAGGTCCTAGGTCCGGTCTAATATCTCTTATATCACATGGTCACCATCCTAATTCAGGCCTTATTTATAACTCAATAGACTCTGGATTCGTTACCCTGGATCCACCCTCTCCACTCAGTTGCCAAACTGATATCCTTAAAACAGCATTGGATAGAGTGCTAGGCCTGGAGTCAGGAAGACCTAAGTTCAAATCTGGCTTCAGATACTTACTAGCTGTGTGACCCAGGGCAACTCACTTAACCCTCTTTGCCTCAGTTTCCTCATCTGTAAAATGAATTGGAGAAAGAAATGAAAAACCACTCCAGTATCTTTTCCAAGTAAACCCCAGATGGGGTTATGAAGGGTTGAAAATAACAGAACAAAAAAAAGCTTTGTGCTAGGCACAGTGCTGAATCGGCAAAAGACATTCCCTGCCCTCAAGGAGATTATAAGGGGAAACAATATGCAAACAAAAAAAAACAAAACAAAACAGAGAGTTATATATGGGATAAGTAGGAAATAATTAATAGAGGGAAAGCACTAGAATTAAGACGGGTTGGGGAAGTAAAAGGATTTTAGTTAGATTTAAAGGAAACCAGGGAGGTCAGTACTCAGGTCAGAGAGGAGAGCATACCAGGCCTATGGGATAGTCAAAAAGAATGCTCAGGAATAGCCAGGAGGCTGGTGGATCAAAGAATGTGTGACAGGAAAGAAGGTATGAAAAGAGTGGAAAGGTAGGAGGGCTTTGGACACCAAAGGATTTTGTATTTGATCCTGGAAGCAATAGGAAGCCACTGGGTTTATTTAGTGGGAGGAGGGGGAGGAGAGAGGACCTGCACTCATTGGTCGCTGCTCTTCTTTACACACTCTTGGTTCTGGCTATTGGCTTACTTGCTATTTCCCCATATATAACATTCCATCTCCTTCTCTATGCTTTTGCCTACGATGTCCTTAGTATTGGAATGTTCCTTCTTGGAATGCTCTACTTCCTAGATTCTGCCTCCTGGAAACCCTAGCTTCCTTCAAGGCTCCTCTGCCCACGGGCCACCTAGGCTTCCTCTCTCTCCATACTTCTCTACCTGCTCACCAACAACTTTCCCACCCTGGAGACTCCTCTACCCTGAGACCCACGCCACCCCCACCTCCATTAGAGACTCCTTTGCCATACTGCCAGTTCCAGAAGACAGCATCAAACGTCACACTCACTTACCTCCAGGTCAACTCACTTGACTTCTTTTCTACTTCTTGGACTTCCTTCTGTTAATTATTTCCTATTTGTTCTGTATATAATTTGCTTTCTGTATATATATATATATGTGTGTGTGTGTGTGTGTGTGTGTATATATTATATATACATATATATGTATGTACATATATATGTTTGTGCATCTCTCTCTCTCTCTCTCTCTCTATATATATATATATATATTTGTTTGCATACTGTCTCCCCCATTAGGTTGTAACTTTCTTGAGGGCAGGGACTGTCTTTTGCCTCTTTTTGTATCTCCAGCTGTTACCACTGTGCCTGACACTTAGCAGGTGCTTAATAAATGTTTATTGATTGATTGGAAAACACCCCTGCCACCTCCTGGGGTCCCTTCATTCCTCTCCTCATCCTTAATTTCTAAATCTCCTTTATATTTGTCTTCCCCCATTCCTCCTTGAGGGTGTGAACTGTGGTGGCTGCTTATATTTATATTGCCAGCACTTAGTACAATGCCTGCCACATAATAATAAATATAATTAGCATTCATAGATCACCTTGAGGTTTGCAAAGCTCTTTATAAGTGTATCTCATTTTATCTTCACAACAGCTCTGGCAATCTGGATTTTATTAAATGAGGAAACTGAAGCTTAGAGGTTAAGTGAAGTGCTTGAGACCTCACTGCTAGTAAGGTCAGAAGTGAACTCAGGTCTCCCTGAATCCAGGTCCATTGCTCTATCTGCAATCCCATCTAAATATCTATCTCTCCTTCTAGGAGTCATTCTCAGCTCTTCACTGTCACTCAGCACCATATCCAATCAGTACATTGCCCAGCAATAGTAGGTGCTCCATAAACCCTGGTTGATTTACTGATTGCTGAAAGTAAAGAGTTAAGAATGACTGCTAGGATTCAGGCCTTGGTGACTGGAAAAATGGCAAAGTCTTCAAGAGAAATAAGGAAGTTAGGAGTAAGAATGCGCTGGAGGAGGGGTGGGGATAGGAATAAGGAGTTCTGTCTTAGATGCATTGAGTTTGAGATGTCTATGGCACATCGGGGTAGAGATGCCTAACCAGCAGTTAGAGATTCGAGGCTGGAGTCTAAAAGGGAGATGAATGGGCATTTTTTTGCATAGAAGTAATAGTTGAGCCCACGGGAGCTGATGAAATCACTGAGAAAGAGCAGAGGAGAGAGAAAGAGAGAGAAAGCTTACAGAAAAGAAGAGGGTCCAGGACAGACCCCTGGAGTATATACATATTTAGGGGATGAGATATGGACTACGGGCCTATAACGGAGACCTACCAGTGCTTTTACAGGTAGGAGGAGAACTAGGAGAGAATCGTATCACACAAGCAAGAGAAGAGGGTATGTAGGAGGAGGGGGTCGACAGTGTCAAATGTTAGAGAGACCAAGAAGGATAAGAACTGAGAAAAGCAACAAAGGAATTATTGATGAATATGTACACAAGCAAATACAAAGTCATTCAAAGCACTTTCTTTTCAAGAACATTTTGTTGGTGTCTTTAATTTATATATCACCTGTGTTTCCAAATTTCTGTCTCCCTATCTCAAATCCAGAGAACCATCTCTCATGACAAAGGAAAAAAGAAAGAAAGAAAAAAGAGTTCCGTAAAAACCAACACATCAAGTCCAACAAAATATGTAGTGCACCACCTACCTCCAATGTCTCCCACCTCCACAAAGGAGGGAGCAAAATCCATTCCTATAGCTCTTTCTAGGGAGAGAACTTGGTCACTATAATGATGCAGAGTTCAGATTTCATTTTTGTTGCTGTTGTTCTTTCTGTTTACGTGGACACACCAGAAATATTTAACAACCAGACAGATACAAGGAGTATGGGAGGTGGGTGGAAAATGCTGAGTCTATTCTTGATGTAGGAACTGAGAAGGTCAACAGCTAGAAAAGTGATCTGGTTATGGAACAAAATTCTGAAGAAAAGATGAAATAATCTAAGTAGCACAATTCTGTGGGTTAAGTTTGAGAATAAGAGAGATGGAGAGGTAGGGCTAGGATTGGGGGAGGAGGAGCTTGGGGAGGTTGGGGGAGGGATAAATGGTTTGGAAAAGCCACTGTGGGTAGGATAGTGAGTGAATTAGAGAGGTATAAAAGGCATGCTTTGCTGAAGCGAGGGCCCAGTTGAAATTATGTTGTTATTGTTTGTCCTTTGTTTTCAAAGAGGACCGATGACATCTCAGGTGATGTTTTGACTTGCTCAGGAAATGAATTTAAATAAGGCAGAGATGCGCAAGGTCTTCAACCTCGCTCCCTCTTCCTGAGTCATAGAAGTCCAATGGCAGGACAAAAGTCTGACATGGACCAGGATGCAGTAGATGACCTTGGTGTCTTTAATGTCTGACCAAGCTCTAAGCACTTTGTGGTGCCTGCTTCAGCCACTTATGTAGTTGTTGGAACAAACAGTTCTCATCTGCCCATTCCACTGGGGGAAGTCTTCATATGCTTGGGGTAGACAGCCCCCTAACTCACCAACAGGTTTGAGGTCTGTTGGTTACCCCTCGATCTATTTAGGCCATCTTCTGAGACAGTTTTACCTGGATATGGCTGCTTCTTGGAACCACAGGTGAGAGTTGGGTGAAGGTGGACACCAAAGGTGGATGAGCAGCCCTGAAAAGGGCTCTGCAAGCCCTCACACCAGAGGGGCTAGTCCTCCCTGAACACCACAGACATCCCTGAGATTATGTAACACAGATCTGTAGTGGTTCCAGTCAGAATGGTTTTGCTATTTTCTCAAATTTTGTTCAGCAGCATATGAGTAGGAGAGAAGGCAGTGAATGATGGGAGCATCCTGACTGTTAAAGTTTTCCAAAAGTGGAATGGACTGCATCAGAGGCTCCCTCTCTGGGTGTCCCCTTGTTGGATATGTTCTAATGGGTGTTTGTTTTAGATATTGGTTGGGTTAGATAGCCCCTGAGGTGTCTTCTGACTCTCAGGTTTTGTGATTCTATAAGTGATGCCCTGAATGATTAGGTTAGTTATTAGGTTAGTTAGATAAGGTCAAAATAGGACAAATAAACAAAAATTAAGGGGGGGGGGAAGCAATTAGAATTCTGGATGAAAAGGAAGCTAAAAACAAAACTCTTTGAAGGAAAAGTTGTAGAAAGAATCAAATAAATGAGCAAGAAGTCAGCAAATTCTCTTACAATTCTTGTTGTAGGAACATTGATAATGAACTCAATGGAGATGACACCAGAAAATGTTTATGCAATGAGTCAGATTGAAAGAATCCAGTAGAGCAAAATATGCTTGAGTTTGAAGAATTTCAACTGCAAGGTGAAAAAAGCAAAGCTAGCACTGCAAACATTTTCTAGTGTTATTATTACGAATATTGCTTTTTTTTTTAGTGTATATATTCCATTATTAAATAAAGTTACAGTTATCCAAGATTACATGTGGTTTTTAGGTTCACTGCCCAATAAGAGGTCATCAAATGAAATTCTAAACAGATGTAAAGACCTTAGAACATGAATTCTAAATCTTTACCAGGAATAGAGCAAGATATGTTCTAAATACACAGGCAGCCATACCCATAAGGAAAAGGGAAGGGAAAAAGCATTTATGTAGCACCTGCTATGTATCAGGCACTGTGCTAAGCACTTTATAAATATTATCTTATTTGATCCTCACAACAACACTGTGAGGCAGGTCAATTTAATTTATAGTTGAGAAAAGTGAAGCAAACAAAGCTGAAGTGACTTGCCCAGAGTCACACAGCTAGTAAGTGTCTAAGGCCAGATTTGACTCAGGTTTTCCTGACTCCAAGTCTAGAGTTTTAACCACTACTCTACCGGCTGCCTCTATGAGCATCTACATTACAGGAATTTAGCAATGAAATAACATTGTAATTTACTGTGCTGAAATGCTCAGTAGTGGAGTATAAGGAAAAGGAAAGCCTAGTTATTAGACACTCAAATGCAGAACATGAGAGACATTACTCTATGAACAAGTATGAAGTGACTACCATGACACTGGAATGACATTTGTTGGTATAGAAGGTATGCAAGTGCCTGCCCACAAGGAACTTACAGTATCAGAAAAATAAATGAAATGGGCAGAAAAACATCAACAAACTTTTTTTTAAGTGAATCTTTCCCAAAAGTTCACCTCAAATGTTGATCCTTTCAGAGCTGGTGCTTCTAAGCAATGGCATAAGTTTACAAATCACAAAATTTTGCAAAGGTCACCCCCACCCTCCAGCCTAATCCTCCCAGAAACGTCCTCACCACGTGGACACATAGCCTCAAATCTTAAGGCTTATAAGCATGCCTCTGAGAGTCAAAATCTCTTCAAGGCTAGATTATGGATTTGAGTGGTGAGGAGTCAGCATTCTTAGAATTGAGAGGATTTAGCATTTGTGCCCCAGAGACTCTGCAGTGATCATATTTATAAACATTTTTAAAAGGTTTTAGTCCCTCTTTAAGTAAATGTGACATATATCCCGTCTATTTTACTACTTGATAAAACAAAGCTAATTAAGGACCGTGCGAATATCTTGAGTTTAAGGGTGGCCTTATAGGCTTGTATATACTTTTTTGTTTGCTTTAAATATACCTATATCTAAAACTCGGTGAATTCAGCCAATAAATAGCTGTTACGTGTTGTGTTGTGAGTATGGGCAGGGGGAGGAGATACACTGTCATGCGGCTGAGGGATTCTGTTCTCTTTGTTAGCAATCAATTCCCATCCCTCCCCAAAATGTCTTTGTATTTATTTTGTATAGACTTCACAATTACGTATTCTGAACGCCACCCCCCCAGCAGAATATAAGCTATTTGAGGACAAGGGGCTGTTTGTATCTCCAGCGCGGGGCACCTTAGCAGGGGCTTGCTGTGTGTTTTTAAAATTTGAACAGAATTGAGTTGCTTTGTGTTTTGTACCTTTTGAGTTTCCATAGTTAATGCTACAATGACTGTAAATCTGTACCTTGTACAGTCTACAGCACTCAAGTTCAATCATGTTGAAAATTCACTGGCATACTGTACACATACTGGTACCCGATACACTCTTTCTGTTGAGTAGGATGGGATACAGCTAAAGCTGGATAATCACAGGCAGTGTAATTCCACTCTTAAGAACTCATGATAAACAACCACGGACTCCGCTGTGGAACCTGAGCTGACCCTGGGCTCAGGGCGGCTGCTTTGGATTATAATGAAGAGCCTGCTAGCAGTCACCAGGTGTCGTGGGATTGTTATGGAGAGATATTTATGAAACAAAAAGATAGGCTGCCCTGAACAAAAGCAGGCCGTACTTCTGACACTGTTTGGGGTCCAGACCTATGCCAACTATGGGAAATCTTCAGTTTCCCAAGATGTTTATGAAGCAATTAGAAACTTACAAGTGGATCCATGTGGATCCAATCATTGGCATTTAAAAAAAAAAAAGAAAGAAAAAAAGGAAAATACATGAAAATCTCATGAAACAAGGTGTCCCAAACCAAGTCACCTATGCCTAGAAAGCTGTATCAACTGTTCCAGCACTGAACGCTCTGTCTCATCAATTGCAATTGGCCAGAAAGGACTATTGTCAAGAAAGGTGAAAAGAGAAATAATTTGGCTGGGGCCATTGCCGGGCAACAGCTTCAGAAGGGCAGAGAAGGCAGCAGTGGTCAGTGCCCAGAGCCAAGGGTTACAAACTAGTGGAGCAGAGCTGGAGAATGCATCACATTATGGGACGTAGCAGGAGCAGGAGAGGAGCTTGGCAGTCCCAGTTGGGTACACAGGATTTGGTAACTAAGATTAGAAACAAGGCCAAGAGGTGTCAATCAATCAATCAATCAATCCACTAACAAATATTTTTAAGCTATGTGCCAGATATGGTACTGGGTGTTTGGAATACAAGTAAAAAGAGTGAAATAATCTTTCCCCAAAATTAACTTACCTTCAGTAGGGAAAATAAAAGGTACATAAAATATATATATATATACACCAGAAGTATAAAATTAATAAATACAATACATGCAAAGTGGTTAAATACAAGGTTATCTGAGAGGAAAGGAACTAGCAGTTTGGGGGGGTGCCCCCTGAGTTAGGAAAGACTTCATGCAAAAAATGGTGCTTGAATTGCAGCTTAATGGAAGAGAGGATCTCTTTGAGGTGAGTGTAAGGAGGGAGTACACCCCAGTCATGGGGGAGGCAGCCACCACAAAGGTCATCATAGAGTATGTGAGGAGAAGTAATGTCCAGTAAGGCAAAGATAGGTTGCAGCCAGGTTGTGTAGGGTTTACAAAGCTAAATAGAAGATTTTATATTTTATCCTAGAGGAAATAGGAAGACACTGGGGGAAAAAAAGGAAGGAAGGAAAAAAAGCATTTATTAAGCATTTACTATGTGCCAGATACTGTGCTAAGTGATGAGGATTTAATTCAAGTGAAAACAACAGTCTCCCTCAAGGATATTACATTCTAAGGAGGGAAGACCCACAAAAGGGAGCTGAAAACTGCAAGGTGGAGAGAGGGATAAATGGGGATATGGTTTGGAAGTCTAGGAGCCAGGAATGAGACTGAGGGGAATGAAGGTCAGCTAAGGCCTCACCACAATATGGAGGCCTCAGGAGGAATTCATCATTGGGAATAGAAGTAGGCCTTTCAGAGGGAGATTTCAAGTCAAGAAGACCACAGGAGTGGTTGGATGTTCAAGGGAAGGGAGGCCTCAGGCACTGAGGGAAATTCTACGATGAGACAGTGGAAAAGGCATGGTTTTGAAGTCTGGACGTCAGGAACTGAGACAGAAGGGGAATGAAGACCAGCCTGGGCTCCTCCACAAAATGGTAGCCCCAGGAAGAACTGGAGGGAAGTAACATCATCAGATACGGGAGCAATGTGTTGGATAGACTAAAATGAGAAGAGAGTAAAGGAAGGGAAACAAATCTGGATGTGGTTCCAATAGTTCAGGTGAGCAGTAAAGAGGGCCTGAACTAGTATGGTAGCTATATGATTGGAAAGAAAGTATTGGGTGTGGAAGATGTTGTGAAGAGAGAAACAGTAAAGAATCAGAACAAGTCAAAAGTGTCAGAAAAGCTGAGCAAGACAGCAAACTAGAAGTGTAGCTATTCATAGAAGCCCAGTGTGCTATGCTCACTACAGGCTCTGGTGGAACATGCCCTTCAGGCCAATTTACATCTTGCTAGCCACTATGGTGGGAACTATAAAGGATCCAAAAATAAAGACAGGATCTTTAAAATAGAGAAAAAATAACAGTCAAATGAAGCTTTATGAAGCCCACAAGGACATTTTTAATAAGGTACTTATATAACACTCATATTTCTATCTGCTATCAACTTCATGCATTGTTGCTGAAGTAACAACTTGTTCAATTCTTCCTTGTGCGGTTGCTTTTCAGTTGTGTCGATGTTTGGGGACACAATTTCATGACCCCATTTGGGGTTTACTTGGAAAAGATACTAGAGTGGTTTGCAATTTCCTTCTCCATCTCATTTTAGAGATGAGGAAACTGAAGCAAACAGGGTTAAGTAACTTGCCCAGGGTCACACAGCTACTAAGTGTCTGAGGCCAGATTTGAACTCGTAAAGATAAATCTTCCTGATTCTAAGCCCAATACTCTATCCACTATTCCATCTACCTGTCCCAGCTGGAGGAAAGACATTGGCAAAATTTGAATCATTTTAATAGCTGCTCATGATGGTACTATGGAGGTATTCCAACTACCAACTACCACTTACCAAGGGGTACTCTAAGGTAAGTGTCTTCAGTGCCTTGCACACAGCAAGTACTTAATAAATGTTTGCTGTATCTTATATTTATTGATGTTTATAACTTCTTTTGTCTCTGGAATTTATCAATGTATCATGGAGAACCCTTCTTTCTAGGATTTCAAGTGTGAGACCATATTTTGATGTTGTGCTCATCTTGGAAGCAAAAGGATGAATTTGTAAGAAGATCTTAGAAAGTCCTATGTTACTGGCATCTGAATGAAAAAAGAAATATGAAATCAGAATTTCCAGGGTCACATTATTTTTAGACTACTGTATCCATGCCACACCATGGGGATATATAACACTTCAAAGATATGTCCAGTCCAAAACCAAAGTAAAGCCTTCTTTTCCTTGGGTCTACTGAATTTCTACCATGTATTTTTTTTCCACAAAAGGAAACCATTGCTAAGCTTCTTTATCTCTTTCTGGAAAAGTGTGTTCTGTGAAACCGAACTCAACAGAATAAGGATTTTTTTTTTAGAATTTCAAGGCATTCTTGATTTCTAAGTCTGTATTAGGACATTACTATGAATATGACTATGGCTTATTGCTACAGATTGCTTCATTTCTCCACATTGAAGCTGTGCTTAGCCGCTAAAGGCCCGATGGTATGCTGGCATCAGTTTAACTCTATTTAATAAGCATTTATAAAAATATGTCCTATGGACAAAGCACTGCGTTAGGCTGTTGTTGTTTGTCCTTCATTCTTCAAGATGACCATGACATCAGGAAGGTGATGCCATGACTTGCAAGTGAATTGGATTTAAGTGAGGGAGGGCTGTGCAAAGTTACCAGCAACACTTTCTCCTTCAGAGCCATGTGAGTCCAGTAGCAAGATATAGATCAGGACAACTGGAGATGGCCCACTGTGCTGAGTACTAAAGATTCAAAGACAAAAACAAAACAGTCCCTGCTTTCAAAGAGTTTCTATTCTAGAGGGAGATGTATGTGGGCAGGGAGTGGGGGATAATAGAATGTATACTAAGGCAATTTGAGGTGGGAGAGTACTAAGAATTGGAGTTGGAGGTGGGATCAAGAAAGGAATAACATATGAGATTATACCTAAATCTGAGACTTGGAAAAAATACAAAGATTGTAAAAGGTATGACAGGAGTTTATTTCAAGTACAGAGACAGTCTGTGCAAAGTCAAGGAGGGAGACAGGATGAGGAATGTTGGGTTTGGGGAATAACTTGGAGGCCAGTTTGTCTGGAAGATAAGTCAGATTGACATGTTGGAAGCCATGTCTCCTTAAAGAAACTATGCTTTCAGATTACAGGAATTACAAAAAGCTCTGAAAAAAAAAGACAGGGTCCACACAATAAAGGAAAAAATAGCATTAAAGGTTGATGCTATAGAGCATATAGTAAGTATGTAGAGGAGAGAAATATGAAATATATGGAAGGATAGGTTGGAGCTGGAGTGTGGAGGCCTTTAAATGGCAGATTGAGGAGTCTGTATTTTGTTTCGAAGTCAATAGGGAACTACTAAAATTTTTTAAAATTATTAATCTATTTTTACTTCATTAAATATTTCCAAATTACATGTAAAAAAAATTTAACATTTTTTTAAAGTTTTGTCTCCCAAATTTTCTCCCTTCCTACTGTCCCTCCCAAACCCTTGAGAAGGCAAGCAATATGATATCAATTATATATGTGAAGTACTGGTAGTTTTTGAGCAGGTGAATGATATGGTTTCATGCCTTCGGAAAATTATTTTGGAAGTTCTTTGGAGACTGCTTTGGTAAGGTGCTAGATTCAAAGCAGGGAGACCAATTAAGAGGCTACTGCAATAGTCCAGATGAGAGGTGATGTGGGCCTGAACTCTAATAGGGACCTTGTGAATAGGCAGAACAGGACTGATGTGAGAGATGTCGGGGAAGTAAAATCTACACCTGAGCAACTGATTAGATTTGGGAAGATTAGGGTGAGTCAAGGATGACTTCAGGATTGCAAACTTGTGTAACTAGGACTGTGGTTCTTCAACAGAAATAGGAAAAAAAAAGTAGGTCTAAGGGGAGAAATAAGTTCTGTTTGAAACATATAGCAGATGAGATGCTTATGGGACATCCAGGGGGAATGGTCCAATAGCACATCATTGGAGATAAAGAATTTCAAGACAGAGACAAGGGCAGAAAAGATCTGGGAATCATCTCAGTCAGTCAATACATAAGTTTTTATTAAGCACCTACTATATGTCAGTCACTATGCTAAGTGCTGGGAATACAAAGAAAGACAAGTCCCTTGCCCTAGAGGAGCTCAAAATCTGAGGAGATAACATGCAAATAAATATGTACGATCAAGTTATGGACTAGATAAATAAGAAATAATCAATGGAAGGTAGGCACTAGCATTAAGGGGTATGGGGGAAGGGTTTCCTGTAAATGGTAGGATTTTAGCTGGAATTTGAAGGAAGCCATCTGTTTTAGACTAATAATTGAACCCATGAAAGCTGGTGAAATAATCAAGCAAAAGAGTGGAAAGAAGAGATGACTTAGGACAGAACTTTAAGGGACATTGACGCTTAGGAGGTGGGAGGTGGGAGGTGGAAGGTAATATAGCAATGGAAATGAGAAGAAGCATTCAGACAGGTAGGTTAACCCAGAGAACCCAATTAACATCAATCACCAAGTATTTACTAAATGCCAGGAACTGTACTAGGTGCTGGGGATTCAATGTGCTTATCAATCCCATATCCCAAGTTCTCATCTGCCTCAGGGACAGCATGGTGCTTTCTAAAGTCCACAGACTCCCCATATTGTCTCAAATAGGGGCCCTCAGTTTACATCCAAACTGTGCAGAAGGTTTCAGAAAAGGATGGGTGCAGCTATTGCTTTTCAGTGACCTTTCTTCACCCACAAGTCAATGGGCACATCGAGTTTGCAAACAAGGACAGCAGGTTTTGTGCTGTTAGTACTACCAATACTAGAGGGCTGGATCAGATTCTTTCTGAATTTTTGGTTGTTGTTTTTTTTAAGTGAGAAAAGGGGTTTTGTTTGATTTTTATAAACTTTTAAAAGTTTTTGTTATTTTCAGAACATCAGCAAAAAGAGTATAGCTCAGTTCCCCCCAAATAAACAAAAAAAAATGGGAAATAGGGGGGAAAGCCCAGATCTGGATAATCAGAGCTTCTCAGAATTTAAGAAGACAACTCACTATGTTGTCACACTCCAGGAATTGGGCTTGTGGTCTAGAGGACCTGGACAGTGGAGAACTACATCTAGAACTGGTGACGTATGTGTGACTGGGTAAATTCACTCCAGCACAAGAGTCAACAGCTGGAACTGGGGAGGAAGCCGGAGGAGAGGGGGCCCTGGGGAAGTGAAACCTCTTCCCATTCTCTTGTTCATCTGAGGGTTGCACCCCAGCGCAGCTGTGCTTAGGGAGTTTTGTTTAGTTCATGTCTTCCTCTCAGGATTTTAGGGCAGGGGAGGAGGGAGAAGCGGAGGAGGAGGAATCCTCATGGTGTTAGGAGACACTCCACCATTGAAGGAAGTAAAGGTTAACAGTAGCAACCCCAAACACCAGAAGGCCAGTGGGGAGGTGAGGTGCCCCTTCTTGGGAGAAGGGAGGCCCCTGTCCTCAGGAGAAGAGGCTGTGTCCAAGAGCAAGGCTTCAATCACCAACTCAAATGGTTGGGAGGCTGAGCTTTCACTGCTGTGGGATAACTTTTCTCATGGGAGCTGTTTCTCCACAGTCTTCATCCTCCAGGCAAGAGAGAATAACTACCTTCCCTTTGTGTGGGTTTAAGGTTAGATAAGAGATTAGGCAAGAGTTAGATAAGGGGTTATATATAGGTTAGAATTTGCCCAATTATATCACAATACATTCTGCCTTTGGAAACTCATTTCTTCTGGTAGTCTGTAGACTGAACAACAAGATTTTCCCCATGTATATTTGCCTGGTAGACAAACTAGAAACTCAACATTTTCTTTTTTTTTGGGGGGGGGGGAGGGTTGATAGGGATCCAGACTTGTTATTTCACTCATGTGGGGAACTCCTCACCCCCCTTCTGCCAATGCAGATTGGGAACCCTTCTGCACTTTATGGTCTTAGTGACTGACCAATGAGCATTGAAATCTTAAGTGTCTTACCCCGGGTCACACAGCTAGTATCCATCAGAAGGATGTGAACCTATCTCTTTCTGATTCCCAGGCTGCCTGATGACTCAGCACAGGGCACTTATGATTAATTGGGAACACCTGAAGACCGGAGCATCTGGGCCATTCAGCAAACAGGAAGGCAGGAACAGGGAAGACAATTGGGGATTGACAAAGAACAAAGGCTCCATTGTTAGAACCCACAGACACAACCAGGCTAGATCACAGTTATCTCTTCCTACTTAGCCTGCACTAGAATTTACAGGAGAACTATTAAAGCCTATTCTCCACCTCTCCATGACTGAGCACTGAGAATAAGTGTGGTGTAGAGAAATCTAGCTGGGGTGGGAGTGGAGGGACTTGGATTCCAATATTTTGCTACTTGAGTGACTTTGGATAAGTCATGGAAGCTTTCTGAGACTCGGCACCCTGGTCTGTAAATGAGAAGGTTGGCTTAGTTACTTCCGAGGCCCTTGCCAGTTATGATTTTATGACTATAGCTTGTGAGTTTGAATGGCTTTGAATCTGGAAGACTTTCTCAGTTTACCACATCTCACCTCAAACCAGTGCATTCCCATACATTTCCATGGCAGCAGTTAGAACCACCTGCTCCTCTGTAAATGGGATCTAGAGAAGAGTGGGATGCACAGACATTGTGGCTAGTGATAATACTGTTATCTGATTAACTGAAATGGGTGTTATTGCCTAGAGAACTATACATCAAAGTTATCTGAAAACACCCGATTTCTCTGTGGTTAGGGAATTTTTACCAGATGTACCAGTGAGGTAGCAACCAGCTTTGCTGAAGGAGAAAAGGAAACATGACCTAGACAAGGGGGATGCTAGCAGAAACTGGGCAGTCTTTTCCCATGATGCCACAAACCCAAGGAACACATGACATAGCAGAGAGAAAGAAGGGGTTTTCATGCTGCGTGGTGAAGAGGGACAGAATTTGTTGGGGGTAGAAGCATCATTTTCTGAGTGAGCACTAGTGAGTACATGAACCAAACAGGAGCTTCAGGAAATAGCACAGTTGAGGAGCTATTCTGGGAGATGGCAGCAGTCACTGACATATGGGACAAAGACAGTAGACCCTGGAGCTAAGTAGCACAGACCCCAGAAGGAAGGAGAACAGCTGCCAACGAACCGGCTCTGGGACTAATATGGCAGAAGGTAGAGATCTGAATTATTGGTGCTGTAAGTTCTGCAGAGACTGTGAGAGTATGAGAGAGAAAGGCAATTGCATTAACTGGAAGATGGGTTATAATTTATTCACTGCTACCTGGCCTTATAGTCCCTTTTCTCTACTCAATGTACCCTTTCATAAACTTCAAGTGTTTATTGATTGAGTATCCAAAAGTGGCAGCAAGTCATTGCTGACTACCTGGCCAGCCTGATGTACCATGTCCCGGGATTAAGTAGCAAGGACATCACCTATGTAGTCCACCAGGGACTTCCAGTAAAGGGCAGGATGCTAGTACAAAGGGCATACTAGCATAATTTGCAGGTATTACAAATTCTTTAACTTGGGGGAGAATGCAGTTAGTCTGTCCAGGCATGCTCTGTAAATTATGTCCCTGGGCTTGGGCTTTAAAGGGGAAGATAAAGATAAGAATATTAACGATTGGGAGTCAGATACAAGAAAGACCTGATTCCCTAGGGACAGAGAGGCCTATGCATCATTGTGACCCCTATAGGTATGAGAATCAAGGAACCAGAGTGAGATGAAGGCACAGAATGATACAGAGACATTCTTTGGGAGTTGGAGCTACAGTCTCCCGCTTAGGACAGAGACTTGGTAACTAAGACCTGGAGGGGAGACAACCCATCAAAGAAGAGAAGTCATCTACAGGAAGAGATATAGGTGTTTCCAGGGAAAATCCTAGGTGGGGGTATGAGTCAATGAGATTTGTGAAAGACGTAGCAAAAGTGAACCTGGTCGAGTCTCAGTCCCGAATGACACACAGGTTAAGATGACAGCATAATAGCTAAGGAGAAGAGTACAGAAAGCAAGGAGTGAATTGCATAGCCGTCCATTAACACCATCATCTTTGGAGTGCAGTGGTGGCACGTAGCTGAGATATCTGAAGAGGAGAAAGGCTGGTGACTGTTTCTGGTGAATTAGGCTGAACACAACCCTTTTACCTTTGGGCAGATTTTGGCTAGTGGCAGAGTGACAGTGGGGTCCTAATAGGTCTCCAAAGTTCAAGAAGTGCCTGACTTCTTTGTCTGGGCTTCCTGGTGAGTTTCTTCTACGTGGATGTGTCTCTGTGTTTTGTTATGGTGTGCTGACTTGGAAGACAGCAGCCAGGAGTGCGCTGCCTCTGTATTTTCTTTCCTTGGGCATCTTCTGGGCTGTGTGGCTGGACTTGTCACTTTCACTACAAGGAATCTGAAATGGCAAGGGTGCTTTTCTGATATAACGATTGTTCTGAGACTCGTCCCAGTCACCCAAACTGCATGTTTGAGAGCTCCAAACATAACTGACTCCTGTTTTTGCTCCAAATGGCCCACTTCTTGCTTCTAGGCCCTCACTACTGAGATAAACAGCTGCAGTCAGTCCTACCCAGGCCAGACCAACTTACTGACGTCAAGGTGCGAATTTGAGAGGTGTGGCAGCAGCAGCAAGGGCAGCAGCTGTCCATTGATCTGTCTGTCAGATGCTCTGTGCCTTCAGTCAAGCACATGCATGCTGTCAAGCACAGGTCTGATGATGTCACTTGCCTTCTCCAGAACCCTGAGAGGCAAGTGCTATTATCATCCCTAATTGACAAATGAGGGAACTGAGGCAGACAGTGGTTAAGTAACTTGCCCAGGGTCACACAGCTCAGAAGGAACTGAGTTTAGCTGTGAGTCTAGTCCTATCCCTCTCTAGGGAGGGCTTAAAATGGGGGTGAGGGGAAGGGATTTAGCCAATGGCAGAGAAGAGAGACCCTGCCCCCAACACCCTCTGAATACTGGAGGAGAACGAATTATAACATACTGGCCCTCAGAAAATGGGGCCAGAGCAAACCCATGTTACAGTATTATAAAATTATAATGAGCTAACCTAACTACGTCCTGACAGAGAGCTGGTGGGCTCAGGGAGCAAAATGACATCTATAAATTTTTGGACATGGCCAATGTGGGAATTTGTTTCACTTAACCAGGCATAGTTATTATAGAGGTTTTCTTTTTCTTCTTCAGGAGGTGGGTGGGGAGGGATAGAACATATTTTTCATTGAAAACAATTAATTTTGAAAAAAAAAATTAAAAACTGTAATGAGAGGCAGTGTTGGGTAGTGCATAGAGAATCAGTCTCAGAATTAAGAAGATCCCAGACCAAGTTCAACCTTTGACACATACTGTCAGTATAACCCTGGACAAGCCACTTAACCTCTTAGTGAGCCAAGAAAGGCTCAAAATTATAAATTGCAGAATAGTTGCTGATCTCCATTGGTGGAGGATATTTCCTTACTGGACACTCATTCCATCAGTGAAATCACAGGTCCTTTCTTATTACTTCTGTAGTGATAAGGAAAGACCTAGACAGCTTTCTTTTAAGTCATGTTATTAAAACCTAACATGTTTGGAAAATACTATGCCACCTTAAGAAACTACCTGTGGATTGAACCTGGCCTTCCTGTCTCCTTCCTCGGGCTTTGTTTTAAATGTCAGAATTACAAACTCATAGTCAACAAAAATACTAGAATGATAAGATTATCCTGAAGGAGCATACATGATCAATCTTTAAAAACAACCTGGAGAAGTGGTTTTAACTGGTGACCTGAGTTAAGAAACTCCTGACTATTCACTATTCTCAGAGTATGACGGTCACTTCTACTCTGCAAATTAATGGACAACTAGAGACCTCCCTCAAGCAGAAAATAAGAGGTCAATGATTCATGCAATATGGACACGTAACAGGAAACCAGAAGAAAGAGGAGGTAGTTTCTGAGCATCAGAGTAAACAAACCTGGTGCAGACAGGCTCCAGAAAAAGATAATTGCTATTAAGACTAAATGGCCAGAAGGGAGGCTGGACCCAGATATTAGGTTAAACACATATTTTTAAGTAAACTTTAAGCTGAATTTCAACAACTATTTTCAGTAGCTGCTGGAGACAAGAATCTGAGCAAAAGGTATAAAAATTAGGTTTGCTTAACTTACCAGGACCAAACCCAGGACAAGGATACATGTTGATCATCCCAAAGAACAAGAAAACCATCCCCTTAGTCTCCTTTTTTTTCCAACAGAGACAACACTGAAGTGGTAGTGAGTACAGCCAGCATGGTGGTAGAGAATTTTCCAGATCTAAGGAGGTGGAGAGTCCCATCCCCAGGTGAACGTTGTAGAAGTAGTAGTAGTAGTAGTAGTAGTAGTAGTAGTAGTAGTAGTAGTAG